>NC_041393.1:140991995-141008788 GCF_002162155.2 Triticum dicoccoides | reverse complement strand
AAAGAAAACCAAAAAATGAAACTGAAAAAGGAATAAAATAAGCCAAAGAAAAAATAAATGAAAAATAAATCCAAAGAAACAATACAAAAAGAATGAAAACAAAACAAAAAACGGAGAAGTAAAAAATAAAAGAAACAAAAGAAAACAAAAAAGCATTGAAAACCAAGAAAGAAACAAAAAAAAGAATAAAAGAAGGAAAATGAGTAAGGAAATAAAAACCGATAAAACAAAGAAAGAAACAAAGAAAAACATAAAAGTAGAGAAGAAAATAAGAAAACCAAAGAAAAACAAAAAAAGGGAGAAAAGAAAAAACCAGGAGAAAACTAAATAGAAATTAAGAAAAAAGAAAGAAAAGAAAAGAAAACGAACCAGTAAAAAAAACTCAGTGTTGTTTGCTTCTAGTAGGTCAAGCCCTATGTAGTAGACACCATTTCGATGGTGGCCCGGTGGCGAGCAGCGTTGCCTCACAACGAGGAAATTACAGGTTCGATCCCGCGCACATTTTTCCGATGGGCAAACAACATACCTAAAATCTAAAAAGTGGTCGGCCACCAACTAGACAAAACGAGCGGACGATTCCTGGCCGCATGATCACGCCAGCGATCGCGCCCGGATCCGCCAGGTGCCACCTGGTCTGGATCGGCCGCGCGCCGCGGTAGGGGGCGGTTTTGTTCATATCCGTACGGGGCAGCCCCACCTGTAAGCGGTAGAGAGAGGGAGTAGTGGGGGTCGTGGGCGGCGGTTTCGAAATCTGTGCCTGAAATCCCTCGCCCGCAACGTGCTCTCTCCCCATTCCATCTTCGTCTTCCTCCTCGCCATCCTCTCCACCGAGCGGGCGCGATACGGGGGAGTCGTGGCGGAGTGCTCAGGTCGGCGGCAGCTTGCGGGTGGTTCTCCGCGCGAGGGAATCGCTGCTGCTCCTCGTCGTCGGAGGTATGCTTGCCTGCGACTTCTACATGCTTCTCCTCCCTCTCTCTGTCTCGCGGAGCGCGGATGGTGCCGAAATCCGAGGGGAATGCTCTCTAGGGTTCGGGGACGGCGCGAACTACCCCAGTGTATCCTCGATTTTGGTCATGTTGAGTTCCCTTCCCTCTCTGGTAGCATGCACCCAACGATGGTCGGGATCTACAAGGATGTGTAGTTCACGGCACGGGGTGGCTGGCTAGGGTCAACATGTAGTTGGCCAGGGTACGCGGTAGTCGTTAGGTAGCAGGGGATGCATGTCCACGGCGCCCGTTGCGCGATTTTAGGGCGATTTTGGCTGTTTAGTTCATGTTCCGTTCAATTTTGCAGGGGTTTGAGATCTGTTCATGACTCTTAGTCATTCTGGAAGTTGTATTTTAGATGTGTGCAATGATCTATGCAATGCATTGGCTGATTTGTAGTTGGTTTTCAGAGATTTAGGTGGTTAGTTGCACAAAATTCTTCCCAGTTGGCTGCGTCCATATAGTACTTGGCTGTCCATATGCTCTGCAGTTGCAGCAGTTGTTTTGGTCAGTTGGCTCACTGTTTGTACTAGTTGGTTGTCTATACGGTGTTCAGTTGCACAAGTTGTCTGCTTAGTTGGCTGCATCACTTTTACTAGTTGGCTGTTCATAAGTTATACACTTTGTGCTAGTTACTCTGCTTAGTTGGCTTCTGCTGTTTCCCCCTCCGCTGTGTGCAACTAGGGACTCTTGTTTGTGCAATTTAGCACCAATGCTTGCCAGTTTTTCAATATAGTCTACCCAATCCACCAGCCTTGTGGTGGCTGTGGTGGTTCATGTGTTTTCTCCTGCTTTGTGCAACTAGGGGCCCCTTGATTGTGCAAATTAGTACCGATGCTTGCCAATTTTCCATTTTAATTTTTCTTAATGTGCAAGCCTTTGTTGTGGATGTGGTTGTTTTCATGCGTTTCCCCTCATGTGCAATTAGGGACTCTAATTTTTGCAAATTAGCACTAAATGGTTGCTAATTTTTCAATATAGTATGCACAATTGTTTTGCTGGATTTTTTGCTTTGCATTTTTTGCTTGTTCCAGTTTGCACAAGTTATCTTACTGAGCTTGTTGCCTTTAGTTAACTATTTTCTGCCTAGTTATTACTTGTCACAGTTGGCAAGTAATACATAGGCATAAAATAGTTAGTTGGCTTATATGCTGTCTAGTTTGCACAATGTTTACTGCCTAGTTGGCTGCACCATTGTAGTAGTTGGTTGTTCACATGTTTTTTTTTGTTTTTTTGCATTTTGTGTCCCGCTTATGTGTAGATGTCTGTAGGTCAAAGCAACTTTCTATGATTTCCCTAGTTTGTTTCCGTATCTTCTAACTATATTTTCTTTTGTTGTATTTCCTCCCCAGGGCAAAAATGGTTATAATAGGAGGAGATGCGGATGGCAATGAAGAAGATGTATTTTTTTCACTTTTTTATGTGTTTTTTAGTTGTTTTCAACTTATGCACATATGTTAATGTCCTTTTTTTCATGTTTTGTTTTTGGGTTGCTTAATCAGCGTTCTGGAAGTCAGTCGCTTAGCCGGAGGTCGAAGTGTCCTACTAATCGCCAGCCACGACCTGCGCGGAGTGTTGAGCAGGGAGAGGAAGGTAAGTGGCATGCTGATGACACAAGCCCATTTTTTGGTTTTGTTTGGGTCATATAACATTTTTTTTATTTTTTCCCATGCTCATGTTTTTTATTTTTTCTTAGGATGCTGAGCAGTTCCGTGTTGTAAAGCGGCCTAGACATGCAGCAGTTGGAAAGGGAGTTGAGTCATCTTCTAGGGTAAATAAATTTCTCGAATATAAGTGTTTCTCGCCTTTTTAGACGCTGATGAAATTATGCAGCAGTTCTCACCAACATTTTTGTTTTTAGTTTGTCAATAACAACCTTGTAGTTGACATCTCTAGTCATCTTTGATCTAAATACAGTTGACATTAGTTGGCATCTTGTAGTTGACAAGGTGGCTTCTTTATAGTTGACATCACTGGTCATTTTTTTGTGCAGGCAGCAGTTACTGGAAGAGCTGTCGCATCTTCCGCAACAGATGTTGAGGTATGTTTTTTTTGTGTTTATGAGCTATTGAACAGTTCCTTGCAAACCTTTTTTTAGTTGTTGTTATCTTGTTGCAATATCATTTCTTATTGTTGCACATCCGTTAGAACTTTTTGTAGTTGCCAGGTATCGTATATTTTCTTAGTTTTTTTTGAAGGTTGCACACTGGCAGTTTTTCAGTTGTCCTCATGATCTTTATTAGTTGCACAAATACATCATATTAGTTGGCATGATCCATTTTATGAATATATAGTTTTTTTCAATACTGATCCAAATGATGATTGTCAGATTTTTTTTCATTCTTTTTTTCTCTTGTTTTTAATGTTTCCTTAATATTTTTATATTCTCATCAATAGGCCAGCGGTCAAGGAGTTGAGGTGGCTCCAGGGGAAGATGTGGAGCGACCATCACAAGCGGGCAGGATAAGGGCATCACCAGCACGGTTTGCAAATTTCAACGCCTCTCTAACACCACCACAGAAGTCAGAGCTAGTTTCGAAGTTGTTCGGGGGGCTATTGAACTTGTCAGACACACTTCCAGCGGACATCACTAAGTTCCTGGTGCAGTCCTACCAGCAACAGACCTTTGAAATGGTTTTCCCAGGAAGGGGAAGGATCCGTGCCGATGCTGACAGTGTTCAAAGGGTATTAGATCTTCCTAACAGGGGTCTAAAAGTCTGTTACAAAGTTGACAAGGATACAACTAGGAGATTCAGAGAGACCTTCAACATAACTGGCACTTATCATCCCCAGATCAATACATGGACCAAGATGATTAAGGATATGGGCGGAAGAACGGATGACACATTCTTTATGGCCTGGCTTGCGGTTGCCTTCAGCACTTTCTTAGAACCAACCACGGCCTTGAAGCTCAGCCCAAAGTGCTACGGACTCGTGCTAGATCATGAAAACCTCAAGAACACAAACATTTGCCTTTTTGTAGCAGAACATATTAACGAAGCTTTCTGGAACATGGACCAGGAGAAGCAAACTGTCTGGTGCTGCTTGTATCACTTGATGGTTAGTAAAAACGACCACTTCCATCTGTTCTTGTTCTTTTTTTGTGCAGTTATAGTTTGCTGAATACTCATAATAATAAGTGAACTTGGCTTTTCTTTTTGTTGGGTCTGGTGAAGATACTATACCTTGATGCGCTTGTCCATGACATCCCAGTAAGCACCTGCGCGATACGATCGAATGCATGGGATAGTACTCTAACTGCCAAGGTGATCAAGAAGGATACCATCTCTCCTTGCGTGTTCGGCAAATTACAAGTGAGTTCTCTTTGTTTTTTTCCAATAGTTTCTTCTTTTTATGTTCTTTTGATGTCTTGTCACTTTTTTTGGAAATTGCACAAAAACTGTCATCAGTTGGCACAAGAATGCATGTAGTTGCACAGCTTGTAGCTTTAAGTTTGGCATCTGCACGTTCATTTTAAATTGACACACCATCTTTTTTAAGCTGCACACACAGTTTTACTAATCTTGCTGCACAGATGTGTGGCATCAGTTGGTAGAAACTTTTTTTCAGGTGCCATGTGGGTTGCACATTTTTGTGTCTTTGTTCAGTTGCATATATGTATAGTCGAATTGTCTACGCCAGTATCTTGTTGTAGTTGCACAGGTTATAATGTTTGGTTTCGTTCAACACACAAATCTGTTTTGACGACCTTGTTCTTTTTTTTCTCTTTTTTTACATCAGCTTAAAGAGGAGTATAGAGGCACGGAGCAGACACCACTGTTTGGTGGAATTTTGCAAGCTGAAGCATTCGTGGCATCCAAGTTACCAATAACCTACAATCCGCAGGTTAGTGTTTTGCATACAGAAATTTGTACCACTTACCAACATTTTCTTTTGGCTGGGATGTATGTTCAGTTGGACATGTATAACTTTTGTAGTTGCGAGAATATAGGATTCAGTTGGCTGTGATGTATGTTCAGTTGCACATATAAGCTTCTGTAGTTGCACATGTTCTTTTGGACAGTCAAAGTGTTCGTTTACAACCATTGACACCAACTTGGCAGAATGCATGTTTTTAGTATGTGCCACACTGCATGTGTAGTTGGCTAGAATCATGTTTTTAGTTGGCCAGAAAGTGTGTATTAGTCGGTTTTTGCTTATCACATCATGGTCAGTTACAGACATTTTACTTTTTAATTTTTTTTCTAAATGAATCAGTACTGAATCTTTATTTTTGTGTTGATGCAGAAAAAGGCAAAGATTGCGAAAGTGGTCAATGACCTGTGCAAGGCTGTAACTGAACAGGTTGGCACCTTCATTGAAGCAGTTGCCAAGATCGATGACGAGGAATCAGATATTGATCCTTACGTACAGCAGCCATCAATGCAAACCGGGGCGTCACGCCGTGCCCCAAAAAGAAAGAGACGGGGGTCAACTATACAAGAAGAAGAAGAGTTTGTTGCGGATGAGTCAGAAGAAGATGAGGAAATGGAAGCAGCAATAGATGTTGACGATGACGGGGACACAGACGCGGATGAATCAAAGGAGGAAGACAAGGATGAGGATGACAATGAAGAAGATGCAGAGGAGGAGGAGGAGGAAGAGGAGAAGGAGGAGGAGGACAAACAAGAAGAGGACAAAGGAGAGGAGGAGGAGGAGGAAGAAGATAGTGAGGGAGAGGAGGAGGAAGAAGAAGGTGAGGCCGAAGAGGGGGACGGGGACAAAGGTGCAGAAGTTGATGGCAGTGAGAGGGGAGAAGACAAAGGCGCAGCAGCTGATGGCAGTGAGAGGGAAGAAGACGACGATGAAGAAGACGAGGACAGTTATGGTGATGATGTTGGGGGATCCAATGGAGGCAGCGGCAGCAGCGATGATGATGATGATGATGATGATGATGATGACAACGCCCCTGGTTCTGGTGGTACAGGCGGCAACACATCCAGGAGGACTAGCACTTCTGCCACCCCTGCCAGCAGCAGCAATTCATTGAGTAGCAGGAGCACACTACATATGTTAATCGACAAAACTTGCTGGAAAGACAAGGATTTGCCGAAGTCAAAGAAAAATGATGAAGCAGAGTCTCAGGGCAGCATTGATATGTTCAAGCTCTGCAACTTGAAGCCAGCTTTGTCAACCACCTTTCCTGTGCCAGATTTTAGCGACCAAGATATGTGTGAGAAGATTAACTTTGCCATTGACAAGAGCCTGTTCTTATCAAGTGTTGCTAAAAAGAATCAAATTGACATGGAGGAAGCAAGAAAGGGTCTTGACTGGGTTCATTCAAAGGAAAAATACAAGGAATATCTGAAGCGGCTTCTAGACCTAAGCTCCGGCAAGAGCAAGACAGCATCCATGGCAAACCCTCACGTGGTCCAGAAGCGTAAAGCAGTTTCAATGAAGAAGAATCTGCAGTTGCCTGAAACCAAGGAGAAGATGGTGAGTGCAGATGTTGAAGTAAATATGGTCAACGAAGCTGTGCTTCAAACTGATATGCCAACTGTAGTGAGCAAAGAGCCAACCACCATCACAGGAGTTCAACAAATCAAGGAGAAGACTCCCCTTTCAATAGTCCCACCAAAACCACCTAAGCAGCAAAAGATTATCAAGTTTGCCAGGGGCACAAAGGTGGAACAGGCCACAAAAGGTTTGGGGTTCAGAGACGAGAGAGAACTGCGAGCCGCATCCATTGATGCAGGGGTGCCAAGTTCTGCTAGGTTGCTGCCAACTCAGACTGGAAAGATGCCAACCACAGATACCAGTGTGCCAACTGATGTGTTAGCTAGCAGTGTAGCCACAGTCAAAACAATCACAGCTGCTCAGGAAGGCACCACTACAACTGCAAGCCCCAAGGTGCCTACTCGTAGAGATGCTTCAATGCCAAACACAAAAGGAGGTGATCCTGCTACCAAATTGCCGTCGCCAAGAGCCAGTACACAGCAGCCAAGCAAGCCTGCATCAACAAGAGCTGACTCTTAGCAACCATTAACACAAGAGGAGGTGTTCAAGATTATAAGTAGGTGCAAGCCTCCAAGGCCGCCAACTACAAGACTATCGCGAACCAAGTCAGTGAACAATGCACCCGTGTTTATGCCGCAAGGAGATGCCCTGGTCCTTGAACCCATACAAAAATCAAAGTCTTATCATGGTGACGGGTTCTGCGATGCACCATCTTTTGACCTCGGCATAGATGGTCATGCTCCAGCACCTGCTCCAGCAGCAGAAACAACGGAAGGCGGTGTGATTAGTATTGATGAGTGTGAGTTGGACCCAGCAGCTGTGAATGAAGGATGCGCTGCTGCTGATGCTGGCAAGGCAATAGCTCAAGAGCTAGATGTTGGATCACCAGAGAATTGCCACACCCCGATATGCGCAGAACCAGAAGCTGGCACGAGCAATTCTTCGGGACCACCTATTGCACGAAGACAGAGGAGGGTAATAAGGCTTGCAACATCTCAAAGGTCTCCATTCATTGACTACAAAAAGAAGAAGTCTTTCAGCTCCAATGAGGCAGTGAACAAGCTTTACGCTGCCCTCTTGTATTGGGTCAGGCATCATGAAGGAGCAAATGATGAAGCTACCAGGTAAACTAACTCCCCACAGCCTACATACATATCTTTTTCAGTTGCACAGGACCAGCCACTTAGTTGCACAGAAAGCATAGCATGTTGCACAGAACAGGGCTTTTAGTTGCACACTGTTCTATTTTTCAATTTCATGCACATTTTTTTGCTTCTGTGACCCTTCGAGCTAACTTATCTTTTTATTGCTTTCAAAAAAAATTCAGCCCTGAGATAATCAGGTATGGTGATTTCTACATTTCTTTAAAGGAGTTAGTTGATTCGATGAAGTCGGTTCAATGGCTGTCAAAAATTGTTATTGAGACTGGAATCTTACACATCATGGAGAGCTTACCAGAAGGGTCAAAGAAGGTTGTTATGCCACTGAGGTTTTCGGTAAGTTTTTCCAAAACCTTCCTTACCCTTATCTTTGTTCTGTAGCACTTTTTTTGTTGGCCAATTGAGCCATGCTTTATAATCTCTGCAGATGAATTTACAACAAGGTATCCACAATGTGAATGAGATAAATAAGAAGTTTGACTACAAGAACCGTATCGACAAGAAGGACTTGGTGAGTATTGTGCCCACATGATCCATCTCTTTTTGTTGACACCCACAGCATGTTCAGTTGCACATGGCACATCTGTTAGTTGGCACATACTTGTTGCAACCTGTTTTTAACTTTGATCAAGTCTTTTATTGCTTTTTCTTAGCTACAGCCTGTATCTGTGTCTGAAATCGTTCACACTTGCAGGTCAAGCTGCCAGTGCTCGAGTGCGCTGATGTAACCGATAAGGAGGGAGGGAGGCATTATTGGGTCTTCAATGTCAACTTGAGGGACAGACGCTTCAAAGTTCTTAATTCAAGCAGGACGCTAGATGACATTGAGTTGATGACCACCGCCTCTACCATCGCGGGGGCAGTACGCCAACTATGGAGGAAACATTACCCAAAGTTCAGCATCGAGCACTTCCAGATTATTGACATTGACGTACCGAAGCAAATCGGCAAGTAAGACAATAAGCATGGCTATCTTCTCAATTTATTACCATCATTTTGTAGTTTTCGAATTTTTCTACATGTGCAATCTTTAGTTTTATTAGACACAGTACTAGTCTGCAATCTGTTTATCATTTTTATGAGTTTCTAATGGATTATCTAGCCACTTTGCAGAGTGGCACATAAGCAGTTGCGGAGTGGCACATAAGCAGTTGCACAGTGGCACATAAGCAGTTGCACTGTAGAACATAAGCATTTGCACAGAGTGCATTATCTTTATTGGTTTTAATCTTATGTGACAAATTTTCTGTTCTTGCCCATCGCAGTAATGAGTGTGGGCTGTTTGCACTACTTAATGCCACCAAGTGGAACGGTAGCCAACTGCCCAACTACGAACCCAAGGAAGAACTCAACATCAGGAAGAAGCTGACATATGACTGGGTCACCAGCGTGCACAACAGCGCCCCATGGAGGAAGTTGCTGAGATACGACAAGGACTAGGTCAGTACTCTTTTTCTTTCTCTACTCCATGGAGGTAGTTGCTGGTTTGCACAATTTTTAAGCAGATTTTGTAGTTGCACACTAGTAGCAATTCCGTTTGCAGGTCAATGTCATCACTTTTGTTTGATACATTAGGAGCACTGGACATACAATTGTTCACCAACTAAATATTTAACCAGTTGCCAACAAAGGCATAAATAGCAACCTTTTTTACATAGTTCATAAATTACATAAAGAGATATCATAGATGCTGAATGTGTCCACTTGGTCCCAATATTGCTAAAAAACATCATTCTTTTCCTTTTTTGTCTCAAAGTTACAAATGATGAAACAGAATCACAGTAGCCTGAGTGGACACACACCAGCAGTGTGCTCTGTAGATTGGCACTAGCTGCATTTGTTTTTCTTCTTTGGGTGTAGCTCCAGCGCCGATTTGTACCGTCGACTTTTTGCCCTACCCTTTGTAGTAGACCTTGGAGGATCCCTGGGCATCATCAGAAGCTTGTGCAGGGGATGCAACCTCCAACGGGGCAGTAGGACCATCACGATCACCTGTGTGATAATCATATAAAAAATTTAGTACTTTTTTTATTGTGCAACCAGCACTGATGTTCTATGCAACCACACAGCCTATGTTGTGCAACTAACTGGTTGTTGTGTGGAAGTTAAGTTGAAAAAAAACACATGTAGTAGCACGGCCCGTCATGGTACTTGGATTGTAATCGCTTATGGGCAGAACAGGACTAACAAGTTAGATTTCTATCTTGATCCTCAAACTAACACAGCACACGCAACTAGGCAGCATGGTCTGTGCAACTGGGCAGGATCATATGTGCAACTGAAGTCACACACCCTAGTTTTGTTGGGAGTTGGGGAAGGTATTTTTACCTCGGTGATGAGCCCCCTAAGTCCTGCCTGTAGGTCCATTGGGAGTAGCACTCAGGGCACTGCTAGTTGGGCCAGGCGGGGGAGGAGGTCTTTGAGGGTTGGCATCACCTATAGCCAGAACAGGACAAACAAGTTAGTTGTGTTATCTTTGATGCTCGAACTAATACAGTGTGCGCAACTAGGTAGCCTGTTTTCTGTGCAACTGAGCACCATGATGTGTGCAACTGGAGTTACACACCTAGTTTGATGGGGAGTTGGGACAGGTAATTACCTAGACGATGAGGCCCCTGAGTGCTGCCTGTAGGGCCAGGAGGTGGAGGATGTCCTTGAGGGTTGACATCATCTATATCCAGAACAGGAAAAACAAGTTAGTTGTCTTATCTCGATGCTTGAACTAACACAGCATGCGTAACTAGGCAACCTCTTTCTGTGCAACTGGCCACCATGATGTGTGCAATTGGGCACAATGATGTGTGCAACTGAAGTTACACACCTAATTAGATCAGGAGTTGGGGCAGGTAATTACCTGGATAATGAGCCCCCTGATTGTTGCCTGGAGGTGGAGGAGGTCCTCGAGGGTTGCCATCATCTGATGGCCTAGTGGCAGTAGTCGGTTTTTTCTTTTTCTTGGACTTGTTCAGGTGGCCGATCTCGGTACGTGTTGCGCGCATATGCTTGTATACAATAGCTTGTGCTGGATCAGAACCACTCGCAAACTTTGCTAGTTTCCGAAAATCGTATATCATGTTCCTCTCCCTTATCTGCTTCTTTGACTGAGGAGGCATTTCATCCGGTTGCTCATAACCAGTCCCTGATGCACTAGGTACAGCAGTAGGTGTCCACCGTCTTAGTAGGTACCTTTCCGGTATGACATCAACTCCAATATGGGTGAACACCTTGAGGATGTGGCAACAGAGGATGTCGTCCTTGTCCATTTTACAGCACTCACACAAATAGGAACCCTCCTCCACCCTTGCCTGCACCAAATAGTTTCGAGAACCATATTTGGCAACAAATTCCTGGTTCGGTCTGAGCTCAAATATATCAGCACCAACTTGGAATGCATTATAACGTTCAATCAGCTCAAACTCTTCTCTGAACTTGCGGTAAAGGTCCCTAGTATAGGTTTTGTAAGCTTGCTTCTCTATTGGGAAGTTGGACCACAGCTCAATCTCAAGGTGTTCTGTCCTGTAATCATTGCAGCCTTCCTTGGCAAGGATGTGGTTCTAGATTTTTTTCATATTGCTTGATGAAGTTCAGCATTGAGTTGTGTGGGTTCACATATCTTTTCAGGACGGCGTTGAACCCCTCACTACGTTGTGTAGACTGTAGGAACGGGAAGAACCTGTGCTTGAAGTAGCACGGCACCCAAGTTGACATGTATTCGTACAACTTCTCAAAGTGCATGTGTGTCATAGCCTCGTACTTCACCATTAACCCAGCCCAATTCTGCTCAAACTCGTCTATAGTGAAGCTGAAATCAACACACTTGTTGAAATCATCAGAGAGTCCTGGATTCCGGCACAGCAGCCAACCAACTTTTTCCTGAGCCTTTTTCATGATGTGCCATCGACAACAGCGGTGCACGGTGGTTGGAAAGATGCTCTGTATTGACTGCCTCATCGCACCATCCTGATCGGTGATGAAGTTATCAGGAGGTTTGCCATCCATAGCCTCTAGGAATGCTCCAAAGACCCAATCAAAGCTCGATGCGAACTCCTGCCTCACAAACGCGCAACCCAGCATGAAAGATTGGCCATGTCGGTTTATTCCTATGAAGGGCGCGAACGGCATATTGTACATGTTGGTCATGTAGGTGGTGTCAAATGATATGTAATCGTGGTACGCCTCCGCATAAGCTTTTCGAGCTAAGCCATCCACCCAAAATATGTTGACAACTCTATCCTCCTCATCATATTTCACCTTATAGAAGAAGTCTAGATCGGTTTTTTGTATATCCTTGAAGTGCGCAATTGTCTCAATCAGATCACCCTCCTTTGTGTCATCTCTACGAAACTTGTACAAATATTAGTTATTGTCTTTGGTCCTAATGGCACCATCATCTCAGATCCATAGAACTCTGCCATTACATGCATCATACGTCCTGCATAATACAAAAACAAACAGTGTATCCTTTTTTTAGTTGCACGAATGTGCACATCCAGCTGCTCAATAATAGGACATGTGTTGGCACAAAAGATAATCGCAGGAAATGGACACCTAGCTGCATCTTTTTAAAAACACTTTTGCACTTTTTGCATACAGGACATTGTTTATTTGCACAATAAAGACAATCTAGTTGCACAACTACAAATGAAGTGAAGTCATTTTAGTTGCACACTAGTTGGACAGCAGTTGCACAGTTAAGTCATTTCAATTGCAAAGTAGTACCATAACAGTTGCACACTGGACTGCCTAGAGGAAAACTTAATTCTTTAAGGGATATAGAAAAACACCACACCTGTAGTCAAGTTGCAGTTATACAAGATGCGCAGAAACTCCTTTTCATCAGGTGAGATGCCTTGGTGGGATCTCAAGTATTTGGATAATGAAGGTTTGTTCACGAGCGGATGATTGTGGTCACGAACAAAGTGCGTCACCTCCCATCGCCCATCTATCAGCTTCACCAACATTTTCGCTTTGCACTGAGTCTGCTTTATTGTCTCGCGTTTGCGCTTCTTCTTGTTCTTCTTCTTACTAGTACCAGCCTCCTCTTCAACAAATATTGGAGGTTCTTCTTCCATCTCCTCATCACTGTCAACAGATTTTGGATCTGGAATAGGGTCCAGGACAGGAGGAGCCTCAGCTCCTCCATCATCAGCTTTGGGCTTCTTGAACTTGTTGTAGCAAAACTGTTGTTTTATCAATTCATTGGTGCGGGGTGTCCGTCTAGATGTGTTCATCTTGATAGAGAAACCCATCCATAGTGCGTAGCTGTTGTAGTGATCCTTAGCAATTTGAAGGCTGTCAAACCTCATGCCAACATAGGGTTCCATAGGTTGAGAACCAGCCTCATCCTCTCCTTCTTCTTCTTGCACAGCTCCGTCAACAGCCCTAGCTCCTAGCTCAGTCCTGGTTGGACCAGGAACATTTGCCTTGGTTCCCATGTCATCTAGAGTATGGCTCTCTTACTGCAAAGACACCACTACAGGGGCACCACGGGTTGATGGCTGGCCTGCCACATTGTCATGGCCCATAGGGTTTCCACCATGACTTGCCTGCGTGTAGTAAACAGATCGAACATTTTCTGTCCAGTTTCCTTGTGGTATGCTGGGTTGCTGCTGATCCGTATCATGAGGAAGCTCATTGAGATCAGGAGGCAACTCATTGAGATCAAACATTTTTTTTTCCTTTTTTATGCTGCCACACACTCACTGCACATATAAAAAAAGTGATGTCATCAATTGTTAATCATAGAAAAGAGTGTTTCAAACAACCTAAAAACTTAGTGAATAGGCAATTGCACACCATTTTATGACAATTTTAGTTCCAAAAGCAACATGTCTGTAGCAGAATCTTTTATTATAACATGCATGCATTTTTTGTTTTTGCAAACAGTTCTTATGTTAGTTGCACAGTTTGCAGTAAATAGTTGGTAAGAACTTGACTTCTTTTTACCATAGAGTTTTCTGACTTTTTCCTCTGCTTTTGTTGCAATGATCCGCAGGGTTTCCGTTGGCAAGGAACTTATTCAGATTTTGCTGCACATAATTGGGACACAATTTGATGCTACTTTTTTCAGATGCAAAATCCAGGTGAAAGAAGAAAGAAGAATTTGAGGACAAACTATAGATATATGTTTTTCGTCGCCGTTCCTGTTTCTACTTCCAGTATATTTGAACATATTTTTACACTATAGCTTTTCAATAAGTGTGCTACCAGAATATATGTGTGGGACAAGCAATATATGCGTGACTACTTTAATGTGGTTTTATGGCTTCAATAACCTTGTTTATTTATCTGTCGCACATATTGCTGCAGAAGTTGCCGTACTGCAGGTTTTTGGTTTTGGCTAGAATAGTTCTTTGAGTTGGCCAGGATGCATATATCAGTTGGCCAGCATGCAAATTTAGTTTGACAGTCAATGTGTTCAGTTTTTGCTAGAATAGATGTTTCAATTTTCCAGGATGCATATATCAGTTGCCAGCTTGCATGTTCAGTTGCAAAGTCCATGTATTCAGTTGGGTAGAATAGATGTTTTCAGTTTTCCTAGGATGCATATATCAGTTGGCCAGCATGCATGTTCAGTTGCACAACCAATGTGTTCAGTTGGCTAAAATAGATGTTTGAATTTTCATGGATCCATATATCATTTTGGCAAGGATGCATGTTCTGTTGCACAGCCAATGTATTTAGCTGGCTAGAATAGACATTTTCAGTTGGCCAGGATGCATATATCAGCATGCCCAGGATGCATGATCTGTTTTACAGTCAATGCTTTTAGCTGGCTAGAATAGACGTTTCAGTTGGCCAGGATGCATATATCCAGTTGGCAAGCATGCATGTTCACTTGGCTAGAATCACGTATTAGTTGGCCAAAAAATATGTCTTAGTTGACTTGTTGAACACATAAAAGGGGCAGGGGAAACACTTTTGAAGCAGATTATTTAACACATCCAGGTGGAAGAAACTTGTTTGGCATGCATCAAGTAGTTTTTGGCTTATTTAACACATCCAGCAGTAACATCAAGTAGACTGGTGTGATGTGCCAGATTCACCTCTTTTTTGAAGCAGCTTCTCCATGGATTTGTCCTAGATCCATGGAGAAGGGGGTTTACATATGCAGTAGAAGAAAGGGGGAAGTGAAGAGGGGCAGAGGGGGCTTACCTACTTGATGCTGCTGCCTGGTATGGCTCTGACCACCCTGCCCTTAGATCTTCTTTTTTAAAGCAGCTCCTTCTTCTACTTTGGGACTCCCATGACGACTGTATAGGAGGAGGAAGAAGGGCTGGGGCGATTCTGTTGGATGTCCCTCCTTCTGGCGTGCAGAAGAAGAAGAAGGCAGCGTGGGAGGGGCTGGGACGTGGGGCGAGCGGGCGTGGGGGCGAGCTGGGGACAGCTGGCCACGTGGGGGGCGATTCTGTTGGTGGACGCTCGATCGGTCTGTTCTGGTGGCCGCTCGATCGGTCGGGATGGTGGCCCCTTTCTTTTCTGTTGCGCGGGGGACAGGGGGTTACCTTTTTCGGTCAGCCGCTCGATCGCGCTAGTGGGCAGCCGGCCGCCCACTAGACGCGTCCAACAACATAAGGTATGGATTGAGCAATGAGCCAGCGCAAATGCTATTTCTCAGCCGTTGCCAGTGGTAGTAGGTCTCGTCTACAACGTGGCGCTACTGTTCCTACCATGTTCTATAGTTGCACGCGAGTTTTTCCCCCTGTTATTTTGTTATCATTTATTTCACTTTTTTGGAGCGGTTTTCTTTGGTTCTTCTTTGGATTTTCCCTTTTCCCCCTTTATTTTATTTTTATTTCTTTATTTGTTTGTTCCTTTGAATTTCTATGATTTATTTTATTTTATTCCTTTTTCTTTTTATTATCTCTTTTTATGTTTAGTCAACAAATGTCTAATTATTCATACACATGGTATATTTTTCACATACATTAGGACTTTTTTTATACAAGCTTAACCTTTTCACATATATATGTTTTGACGTCTACTTTATTCATACACATTATACATTTTTGTATACATCTAAAACATTTTTATACATTTAATATTTGTTGAATACATGATTAACATTTTCTCAAATATCCATTTTAAATATATTTCTGAGAAATATGTGTTAACATTTTTCGAATAACTGTTGGAACATATATTTTAGTTATGCCAAAAACTTTTTTTTAAAATGCCACATACATATTTGTGAAACGCCTAACAATTTCTTCTAAATGCAACATGTCATCTGCCACCGGGTAGGCCCATAGTGGCATAAACCTAGTTGGAGCCCATGGAGACCCAGACTCACATTCACCAGGTTCAGGGGTAGCAGTCAATGCGACGGAGGTTTATTCACTCTTGCCTATCACCTGTAAGGAGATTCACTGGGACAAAGGAAGCAAGACTCCACTCAGATGTACTCCGCTCGGATATACTCCCTCCGTCCGCGAACAACTGTACATCTAGCTTTTGTTCTAAGTCAAAATTTTAAAATTTTGGTCAACTTTATAAAAAAAAAGTAGTAGCATATATGACATCAAATTGGTACATTATGAAACTACATTTCGAAACGAATCTAATGATACTAATTTAGTGTCATAAATGCTGCTACTTTTTTCTATAAAATTGGTCAAAGTTTTAAATTTTTAACTTATGATAAAGTCTAGATGTACACTTATTCACGGACGAAAGAAATATCCCACTCGAACAGAAGCAACCCAACGACCAGGGACATTGATTGAGTCGTTACTACATCTATTCATGGACAACCCGCCCCGGAGGCCCGAACGCAAAGCTCGACGTTCGGGCCGAGCTCAGGCTCCACTTTCTCGCCCGAACATTGATTGAGATTTTTTTCTTTGGGCTTTGCCAAGCCCGGCCAGAACCGATCCGGCCCAAGGAATGATCAGGTTTAGCCGTTACCATATTGTCATGAAGGCATGTCATTGAATCTAGGCTTAAAAGCACGTGTTACTATGAGTAGTGGGCGCACATAATTGTAAACTTAACTAACCTTTAACGTAGAGAGCCTGGGAGGTAGCGAACTCTATATAAGCTTCTCCCTAGCACCGGGGTCAGAACATCTGTACTCATACGTCCATCCACAAAAAACACTCTCTCCGGAGAATAGGACTAGGATTTTACCTCCACCGCGAGAGATTAGAACCTATATATTGCCTTGTGTCACCCTCTCGCGTCTCGCGTG
>NC_041393.1:140971323-140991742 GCF_002162155.2 Triticum dicoccoides | reverse complement strand
CATACATTTTTTGAATGGTACAAAACCATTTTTCTGAATTACACGAACATTTTTTTACATTGAAAATTTTCTAAATATGATAGGTGAGTTTTTTGAAACATGTGAACATTTTTGAAATATCACATTTTTTTGAATGGTACTAAATTTTTCTAATTTGAGCGAACATTTTTACACTGTATGAACATTTTTTATATGTGTGATGAACACTTTTAGGAAGTTATGTAAATAAGGTTTTTTCATAATATATGTACTTAACTTTTTTTAAATATAAACAAAAGTACAAAAATTTGAACGTTCCAATACCACATGCTACTGGCAGGCCCACTATTGGCTAACTGTAGGCGGGCTTAGCTTCCTCCTCGCTTAAGGCAAGACATAGACTTGCATTGAGCCATGGGCGGAGCCAGGGGTATTCCATGGAATACCAAGGATTTAGGCAACAAAAAAATAGATTTATTCTAAACAAATAGATATACCTTTTTTTAGGTATATAGATTGCAGGCTGAAATAGGCACAAACTGAAGCCCACAGGACACTTGTCCAGCCCACGCAACAGCCAAGAGGCTGAGAGTCTAGCCCACGCAAGTGACGCAGCAGGTAGCCCTCAACTGCGGTGGGAGGAGCAGGGACCAGACTCGCGGCGACTATATCGCGCCTTCCTATGCGCCGCTCGTTGCGGCAAACAGTCGGCCGCCCGCACAGGAGTGCTCCGACTGGGCCGGCCCATGTATAGCGCCAACGGCTAGGGATCGAACTCACGCCAGACAGTTGATTACGCGAGATGCTAGCCACCAACACCAACTGGGAGTTCTTGGAAAGTACCTGCGCGCATCACTTTTAATATACTGTGAAAGTATAACGTACAGATTTGCAGGATCATATTTGCCGTGGCGTACAGATTTTTCAATTGTTGCAAACATTTTAGAAAACACGAACAATTTTTTGGAAAATTTCAGATTTCGAAATAGTTTTTGAATTACATAAAAAGAATTAGAATTGCATGCAGTTTTTGAAAATTTTAGAAGATTTTCGAGAAACAAGAACAAATTTGTAAACATATTTTTTAAATGACATACATTGTTTGAAATGTTTCAAACATTTTCTGAAACGGAGAACAAACTTTAAAGAACGAACATTTTTTGGATCTTGAGAACAAATTTTGAAACGGAGAACAAATTTGGAAGCACGAACATTTTTTGAATCTTGAGAACAAATTCTAATACGAGAACAAATTTGGGAGCGCGAACAATTTTTTAAAGCACGAACATTTTTTAATCTTGAGAACTAATTTTAAAACGGAGAACAATTTTGAAAAATACCGAATTTTTTTGGAAGCGCGAACAATTTTTTAAAGCATGAACATTTGTTTTAATCTTGAGAACAAATTTTGAAATGGAGAACAATTTTGAAAAATACCGAATAAATTTGGAAGCACGAACATTTTATGAAAACGGGAACAAAAAATCAAAATCCGGTACATTTCTGCATTTCGAAACTTTTCAACAATTTGTGTAACGAGAACAATGTTTGAATCTTGAGAACTTCTTTTGAGATCTCAACATTTTATGGAAACACAAACAAAATTTGCATATTTTGAAATTATTTTGATAAAAAAAAAGAAGAAAAGGAAAGGAAAAAGACATAAAAAACCAAAGAAAGAAAACAAACAGAAAAATTGAAAAAAGAAAAAAGAAATAGATATCACTAAAAACGAAAAAAGAAGAAAAAAGAAAAAATAAAACTAGAAAACAAAGGAAAAAGAAAAGGAGAAACAGAAAAATAAGAAGAAGAAAGGAAAAGGAAAACGAAAAAAAAAAGAATACACAGGAAAAAACTGGGTTCAGATTTGGGCGTACTGTGTAAAGCTCGAACTGGGCCGGCCCATCTCCTGTCCCAAGCATGCTTACCCTGTGCGAATCCCCGACACTTCGCCGCAGCGAGTGGCGAATAGATTTTTCCCGCGCCTTCAGAGAGACTGTAGGATGTCTCGCTGAAGGGCTACAAGTCGGGCCGGTTCATTTTGCGCACTATTAAGAAGAAGGAAAGAAAAATTGGAGGAAAGCAGCGAGCTCTGCTAGCCATCGCGACCACCAACTCTTCGTGTTAAATAGCGGGGGCACATCCTACTTGAAGCCACTCGAGCCGGTTTTCTCCGGATTTTTTTTCTTTTTTTCTTTTTCTCATTTTTTTTCCTTTTGTTCTCCAGTTTTTTCATTTTTTTCATTTTTTTGTTTCCTTTTTTTCTACATTTTTAAGTTCTTGATCAAAAAAATTAAGACATGTTCAACAGTTTTTTATACACGTTAGCATTTTGCAAATGCTTGATTAACATTTTTCAAATATTTGTTCAACAGTTTTTCAAATGCTTGATTAACACTCTTTATACACATAATAAAAAAATCATCATTTTTAAATACATGGTCAACAATTTTTCTATACACATTTAACATTTGTCAAATGCATGATCAACATTTTACAAATACTTGTTCAACATATTTTCAAATGCTTAATTCACATTTTTATATACATGATGAAAAAAATCATCATTATTTAATACATGTTCAACATTTTCTCTATACTCATTTAACATTTTACAAATGCTTGATCACCATTTTTCAAATACTTATTCAACATATTTTTTTCAAATGCTTGATTAGCATCAATTTTTTAATTCATGGTCAACAGTTTTCTATACACATTTAATATTTTTCAAATGCTTGATCAAAATTTCTCAAACACTTGTTCAAAACAATTCGAATGCTTGATTAACATTTTTTAAATACATGATCACATTTTGAATAATTTTTTTATACATTTTTTGTATATGTGATAAACATTTTTTCTATACACATTTAAGTTTTTTCAAATGCTCGGTTAACATTTTCCAAATATTTTTTATGAAGTGTTTTCTGTAATATATATTTAAAATATTTTAAAGTATAAAAAGATAAATCCAAAAAGAAATGAAAAAGAAAAGAAGAAAAAGAAGGTTCTGGCTTCCCGCGCTCTAGGGCCGGCCCATCTCGGTCTCTCCTTCAGTGAGGGTTCCTAGATATAGAGGCTCCCAGACTCCGGTACTCGGTTGCTCCCGACCCATCTGCCGCAGCGACGGGATTCTCAAAAAGAAAAAAAAATGTTGATGCAGCGAGCGGGATGGTGGCACCACGACGGACAATACCAGCAGTGGCGGATCTAGAATTTGACAATGTGGGGCCAACAATGAACAGCTTTACAATGGCTAGAAAAAATATACTACATTACACCAAAATTACTTTAATAAACATTGCACCAGTAAAATAGAATTTGTAATTTATGTATGGGGCAATGGCATCCATGACCCCACCCCTAGATCCGCCAATAGGCACTAGCAAGCAAGTCTTCGGCCCTCCGCCAGTTCCAGCCTCCCAGGTTCCTGCCCTCCGCTGATTCGCAGCTGCCTGCTGCTTGCCCTCGGCCTCGTCCTTGGCCTCGGCCCTCGCCATTGTACACAGTAATTTTCTCCTCTAATTTATAACTAATCCCAAATTAAGAACGAATCACTATATTGCTTGATGAAATTTAGTAGGAAAATGTTTTTCCATGACACTACCACTGATTGCTACTTTGTTTGATAAAATTTAGAACAAATCACTGTATTGTTAGGTGAAGATAATTCTGGCATCATGTTGATGATTCATGAATCCTTTCCATCTGCCAACTATTAAAATGAAAACAATGATCAAGTAATCATTTGGAAATTTCAGGTATATCAACTATGCAAACTACTTTAAAAGCAACAACTTAAACTGTTGTAAGAATATTTTTTTCAGCAAGCCTACTGCATGCAATGTAGTTGTGTATTGTTCAATTTTCAAAATAAAACAAACCCAAGAAATTATCTATTGGCAAGTCGAAAACTTCAAAACTGCTATTGAATGCGACCACTTGGAACTCTGCTGGATAGTTCATTGCCAGTCTTTGTACATGTGTGCATTAGCAACTAATTGACTTTGTTTGATGAAGTTCTAGAACGAATATGGGTTTTTTCTTGTGTGCTTGTAATGTAAGAATCTCCATCATTTCGTACATTTATGCAAGGTCCGAAAAAGTGCGACCACTTTGGGTCTATTGTACGCAACGTTTTCCTACATTTTTGCAAGACGTTGTTTTCAGAACTGGAACCCGTGACCTCATGGTCACAAGGCAACAGCTTTACCATTGTGCCAAGGCTCCCCTTCAAATTTGTTTTCTACTGCATTGGGGGGAAAAATCTGGCTCCACCACATTCTGTCGTATTACAATTTTTTTACAATGAATACCAAGAAGCAAATTCCTGGCTCCCTGTCGGGACTGGGATGGCAATTATCTCCGGGGTTATGCTTAATTTAGTCATGTGCGGCTGCATGGTCCTCGCCTAGCCCTCCCCTCGCGCCGCTGGCCGCTCCGGCCGCGTCAGCCACATCCCTCGCCGGCTGCCACTCCGGCACCGGTAGCCACCTCCTTCACTCTATTCGCGTGTCGACTCTCTCCCAATGGCACTCTCTGATCTCAAGTTCGAGCAAGGCTTGCCCTTTGAAGCTTTCATCTGGAAGCAATATGGGGTGCTTATCAACCATTTTGATGGTGGCAGACTCAAGGAATTCATCCTGGTGGCTGAGGTGACACGCTCTAAACTCTGTATCAATGTGGATTCAGTCAGTCTCATGCTTCAATCTTGCTTTGGGGGACATGCTTCTCGTTTCAAAGTTTCTTGCCTTCAGAATTGGTCTTTCAAGTTCAGTGTTTCTTCCAAAGATGTGGGTTTTGCCATTATCAAAGGAGGAAATTGTGCCAATGATCTTTTCAATCTTGGTTTCTTTTTGTGGGGGAAGGGTGGTCCTGATTTCAAGATAGAATTCCGGCTGTATCAGCAAGAGCTTGATCAAGAATGGACTATAGTTGATCGATCTGCTGATCGTAGATCCTATGCAGCCGCTCTTCAAAATCCTCGTATTTTTCAGGACCACACTTCCTCAGTCAGATCTCCAGCCAGATCCGGTGCTCCTCGTCCCCTGTCAGTTTTGGAGCGTCTTGCTCAATCAACGACTGCCTGATACATCTCCAACGTATCTATAATTTTTGATTGTCCCATGCTATTATATTACCCGTTTTGGATGTTTATGGGCTTTACTTTACACTTTTATATCATTTTTGGGACTAACCTACAAACCAGAGGCCCAGCCTGAATTGCTGTTTTTTTTGCCTATTTTAGTCTTTCGAAGAAAAGGAATATCAAACGGAGTCCAAACGGAATGAAACCTTCTAGAGCGATCTTTTTGGAACAAACACAATCCAGGAGACTTGGAGTGGATGTCAAGCAGCAAACGAGGCGGCCACGAGGGTGCCCAGCACGCCCTAGGGGGTGGGCGCGCCCCCCACCCTCATGGCTCAACCGACCTACTTCTTCCTCCTATATATATCCACGTACCCTGAAAACATCCAAGAGCACCATGAAAAACTATTTTCACCACTGCAACCTTCTGTATCCACGAGATCCCATCTTGGAGCCTTCGTCGGCACTCCGCCGGAGGGGGAATCGACCACGGAGGGCCTCTACATCATCTCCAAGGCCTCTCCGATGAGTTGTGAGTAGTTTACCATAGACCTTCGGGTCCATAGTTATTAGCTAGATGGCTTCTTCTCTCTCTTTGAATCTCAATACAATGTTCTCCTCGATCTTCTTGGAGATCTATTCGATGTAACTCTTTTTGCGGTGTGTTTGTCGAGATTCGATGAATTGTGGGTTTATGATCAAGTTTATCTATGAGAAATATTTGAATCTCCTCTAAATTCTTTTATGTGTGATTGGTTATCTTTGCAAGTCTCTTCGAATTATCAGTTTGGTTTGTCCTACTAGATTGATCTTTCTTGCAATGGGAGAAGTGCTTAGCTTTGGATTCAATCTTGCGGTGTCCTTTCCCAGTGATAGCAGGGGCAGCAAGGCATGTATTGTATTGTTGCCATCGAGGATAAAAAGATGGGGTTTATATCATATTGCATGAGTTTATCCCTTTGCATCATGTCATCTTTCTTAATGTGTTACTCTGTTCTTATGAACTTAATACTCTAGATGCAGGCAGGAGTCGGTCGATGTGTGGAGTAATAGTAGTAGATGTAGAATCGTTTCGATCTACTTGTCACGGACGTGATGCCTATATACATGATCATGCCTAGATAATCTCGTAACTATGCACTTTTCTATCAATTGCTCAACAGTAATTTGTTCACCCACCGTAATACTTATGCTATCTTGAGAGAAGCCACTAGTGAAACCTATGGCCCCCAGGTCTATCTTTTATCATATAAGTTTCCCATCTACTTTTATTTGCATCTTTACTTTGCAATCTATATCATAGAAATACCAAAAATATTTATCTTATCTTATTATCTCTATCAGATCTCACTTTCGCAAGTTTCCGTGAAAGGATTGACAACCCCTTTATCGCGTTGGTTGCGAGGTTCTTGTTTGTTTGTGTAGGTACGAGGGACTTTTGAGGAGCCTCCTACTGGATTGATAACTTGGTTCTCAAAAACTGAGGGAAATACTTACACTACTTTGCTGCATCACTCTTTCCTCTTCAAGGGAAAACCAACGCAGTGCTCAAGAGGTAGCAAGAAGGATTTCTGGCGCCGTTGCCGGGGAGGTCTTTGCTCAAGTCAAGACATACCAAGTACCCATCACAAACTCATCTCCCTCGCGTTACATTATTTGCCATTTGCCTCTCGTTTTCCTCTCCCCCACTTCACCCTCGCCGTTTTATTCACCCTTCTTCTGTTCGTCCTTTTCGTTTGCTTTGATGTCTTACTTGGCTCGTTTGCTCGTTTGGTTGGAATAGTTGTTTATTTATTTCTAAATAAAGAACCTAAGATCTATGGATCCTCATCCGCTTGCTAATCTTTTTAAGAGATCCAATTATGATGAACCAATTGCTAGTGAGTTTTGTGCACTAGATTATCTTTATGAAGTTTTGCTTGAAATTCGTGAATCTGAAAATTATGATGAAGAAATTTATGAAGAGATTCACAATGGCTCCTTGAATAAAAAGCATGATTGCAATGATTTTACTATAAATTCTCTTGATGTCAATTGTGCTAATAATATGCAAAACCCTAAGCTTGGGGATGCTAGTTTTGCTATGTCTACTACCTGTTGCAATGATCATGATTGGGGTGATTCTTCTTATGATCTTGAAAATTTGTTTAAGCCACATGATGAATATGAGATTGATAATAGTGTTTCCAATAATATTGAAAGTGAGTTTGGAAGAGTGTCAACTTTAGATCTGTGACACCCGGATAATTAGACTACAGTAATTCCCTGCTAATGATGCCACGTCACCTCGAATTACTGTTGATAATCTCGCATTAGTTCAAAATGATTTAAATTCAAATTGAATTAAAGGCAAAAAACAAAAGTTTTCAAACAATAAAACTAAAAAATTTGGGTTGTGCCAAATAATGCGTATGTAATTATGGTGAAGAAACCACACTGTTATAGTATATCTAGATGCACCAAAATAATAAAAACAGCAACAAAAACAATTATTTAAATACCTTTTGTAACTAGTAAAATATCAAACTAATTTATTTGGGGACTAGACATTTTCTAACTGTGGACTAAGTTGAGATACCAATTTAGATGCTAGGTGTAAATTTTACTAAAACTAAAATAAACTGTAAAGAAAATAAACAAAATAAGAAAAAAAGAGAGAGAAGGTTGCACTGTGCACTGTAGCCCATGGCTACAGTACCCAACCCAGCCCACCTATCCCTCTTCTTCCTACTGCTCACAGAGAGCTCTGTGGCCGCACTCACAGCGTCCACCGCGTGGATCCTCCACGCGTTGGCCATCCACCGATGCCCTGAGGGGATAAGAGCCTCGTCGACCCCTTAGCGAACCCTAGTATCCACTCACTCCCTCTCCCTCACTCGCTCTCTCCCTCTGTATTCCGCCCGACGCCGCCGTTGCCGTGCGCCACTCGATCCCGCGGCCACCGCTGTCCCCGCGCCCCGCCAATGTGTCCAGCAGCTCCGGCGTGGTCCTCTTCATCGTCATCGTCCATGGGTCAAGGCTGAGGAGCCGCCGCAACGTCGCCATCGACCACCTCGTCCTCTACCTCCGGTCACCGCGACGCCATCGTCGGATTCGTCGTCTTCACTGCATCCCGCGCCTCCCCAAGCCTCTTCCCGTCAATGATGTGAGCTGGCACGCCTTTCCCCTCTGCCTCCCCCTCGATCTGCATCCTCTAGCTGCCGTGCTCGTCGTTGCCATCTCGCGTTAGAAGTCCCCATGGCTGGCGCTCCACTCACGTTACCTCTGCCTTGCTCCCTCACTCACACACCCGCCCCAGGTCGCGCCCCGGCCTCCCGCTGCCGCACTCGGTCGCGCCTGTAGCCGCCGCTACCCACACTCCCCTGGCCACGCGCCGTGCTGCCTTGCCCCTGTCCCACGCGTGGCCTCTCCTCCCCGCTGGCTGCTCCTGTGGTTGGCCATGGCCGAGCGGCCATGCGCGCATGTGTGCGTGCATTCTGTGTGTGTGCGTGCGTGTGCGTGCAGTGTGTGTGTGTGTGTTGAGTGTGGCCATGCCCACCTCCGGCCGCGTCCGCCTCTGGCCTCGACCGCCTCCGGCTGCCGCTGCTGCGTTGCTCGCTGCCTGCTACTAGTGCAACGCTGCTACAGTAACATTCAGTTACTGTAGCAGCTGCTAGCTTTTATAAAACAACATTGGTTAGCCCCCTGAACAACCTCAAAACAACAGCAAAACATGCTTGAACATAGATAGAAATTATATGGGCGTGTAGTACACTTGGCAGGGTTCAATTCTTTCCATTGGACCAAATTCAAAAGTCGCCTAGATTAATTTCTATAAAAATGACAAGTCCATGTTCTGTTAACTAGAAGAACTGAAAAACAGATTCTGGAATTGACATCCAGTAGCACTTTTCAAACGAAGATTTGGACAGGCAAATGGGCACTAATGTAGATGACCATGAAACTGTGATGTAGATCATGGAAAGATGATAAAAATTGGTAAAGGGCACTAAGCCATAGGATGGAGAGAACTACAGTTATAGCCTTCGGAAAACAGCCAAGTGATGTTTAAAACCGAGGATTTCTCAGACTTAGCCAATTTTCAGGGAATTCCAAATAACTATTTAAATCTTTAAAAATTAATATAAAATAATCCATAACTCGGATGAAATACTTTGTCCATGAAAGTTGCTCAGAACGACGAGACGAATCCGGATACGCAGCCCGTTCGTCCACCACACATCCCTAGCATAGCAAACACGCAACTTTCCCCCTCCGGTTCATCTGCCCGAAAACGCGAAACATCGGGAATACTTTCCCGGATGTTCCCCCCTTCATCGGTATCACTTACTACCGCGTTAGGGCATACCTAGTACCGCGTATTGCCTCATTATGTTTTGTGATGCTTTGTTTGCTCCGTATTTACTGTTTCTTCCCCCCTCTTCTTCTACGGTAGACCCCGAGACTGGCGCTGATGCCACCGAGTACGACTACGTCACCGACGACCCTTCTCCCTGTACAACAGAGCTTCCAGGCAAGCCTCCCCCCTTGATCACGAGATATCGCCTATTCTTCTCTATACTGCTTGCATTAGAGTAGTATAGCATGTTACTGTTCGGTTACTCCTATTCTGTTGCATAGCCTGTCATTGTTGCTACAGTCATTGATACCTTACCCGCAATCCTAATTGTTTAGTATAGGATGCTAGTTTATCATCATTGGCCCTACATTCTTGTCAGTCTGCCTTGCTATACTATTGGGCCGTGATCACTCGGGAGGTGATCACGGGTATATACTATACATACATACATACATATTATACAGATGGTGACTAAAGTCGGGTCAGCTCGATGAGTACCCGCAAGTGATTCTGATGTGGGGGCTGGAAGGACAGGTGGCTCCATCCCGGTAGAGGTGGGCCTGGGTTCCCGACGGCCCCCGAATGTTACTTTGTGGCGGAGCGACAGGGCAGGTTGAGACCACCTAGGAGACAGGTGGACCTGGCCCTGTTCGGCGTTCACGGATACTTAACACGCTTAACGAGATCTTGGTATTTGATCTGAGTCTGGCCACTGGCCTATACGCACTAACCAACTACGTGGGAAAGATATGGGCACTCGTCGTCGTGGTATCAGTTGAAGCCTTCGCGACGTCAGCGACTGAGCGGCGCGCGCCGGGTTGGACTGCGTAACGCGACTTCCTTTGTAATGGAGGTTGCTAGGTCTGCTCACCGGCCGCGTACGCAACGTGCAGGTGTGCAATGGGCGATGAGCCCAGACCCCTGCGCGCATAGGATTTACACCGGCGTGCTGACCTCTCTGTTGTGCCTAGGTGGGGTTGCGACGTGTTGATCTTCCGAGGCCGGGCATGACCCAGGAAAGTGTGTCCGGCCAAATGGGATCGAGCGTGTTGGGTTATGTGGTGCACCCCTGTAGGGAAGTTAATCTATTCGAATAGTCGTGATCTTCGGTAACAGGACGACTTGGAGTTGTACCTTGACCTTATGACAACTAGAACCGGATACTTAATAAAACACACCCTTCCAAGTGCCAGATACAACCCGGTGATCGCTCTCTAACAGGGCGACGAGGAGAGGATCGCCGGGTAGGATTATGCTATGCGATGCTACTTGGAGGACTTAAATCTACTCTCTTCTACATGCTGCAAGATGGAGGCTGCCAGAAGCGTAGTCTTCAATAGGACTAGCTATCCCCCTCTTATTCTGGCATTCTGCAGTTCAGTCCACTGATATGGCCTCCTTACACATATGCCCATGCATATGTAGTGTAGTTCCTTGCTTGCGAGTACTTTGGATGAGTACTCACGGTTGCTTTCTCCCCCCCTTTTCCCCCTTTCCTTTCTTTCTGGTTGTCGCAACTAGATGCTGGAATCCAGGAGCCAGACGCCATCATTGACGACGACTCCTACTACATCGGAGGTGCCTACTACTACGTGCAGCCCGCTGACGACAACCAGGAGTAGTTTAGGAGGATCCCAGGCAGGAGGCCTGCGCCTCTTTCGATCTGTATCCCAGTTTGTGCTAGCCTTCTTAAGGCAAACTTGTTTAACTTATGTCTGTACTCAGATATTGTTGCTTCCGCTGGCTCGTCTATGATCGAGCACTTGTATTCGAGCCCTCGAGGCCCCTGGCTTGTATTATGATGCTTGTATGACTTATTTATGTTTTAGAGTTGTGTTGTGATATCTTTCCGTGAGTCCCTGATCTTGATCGTACACGTTTGCATGCATAATTAGTGTATGATTGAACCGGGGGCGTCACAAGTTGGTATCAGAGCCGACTGCCTGTAGGAATCCCCCTTCCATACTCCTTGGCCAAAGTCGAGTCTAGTCATTGCAAAACTTTTACTAACATGGCTGTGTGCCTTACGGGCCCACGTCGCCATTGGGTGGTATTAGGATCTTTTACTCCTTGTCTATACTCTGGGACTCTGATCTCTCTTCTATTCGGGTTAAATGAATTTTGCTAAATCTAACATTAGGATCTCGTTATCACTTTCACCCGGAGAGCCCCTTATCACTGATGATCATCTGCTACACATGAAGACCCTGAAGATACTCTCCGCTGTTAACCCAAGAACTTGTGTTCATCGCGTTTGCAATTCCCCTTCCACCGTCAACCCTTATGGATAACTACTTGCAGTTGTTATTCTTACATTAATCCCCGGTTGGTCTTGTTATTACAAGATACCCCGAAACACTCGTCGTTGTTTCGATAATCCTTTGAGGTTACTGCCTTGCTGTTCTTTGTCACCTGAATACCCCTACGGATAATTCTCGCACTTATCGAGTATCCGCTCATCCCCCAGTTGTTCATGTGTTTCACAATGGTCTTCGAAATACTATTCGATCCTCCAAAAATCCTTAGTAGCTTATTGCTCTGCAATACTGGTCTACTTGCATGATGGATGCTTTCCATATGTCTGGCAATATTCGTTAGTATCCTTAGGCACCGTCATTTTGATCCTTTTGATTCAACATGAGTGCGAATGCACGCAATCATCAGTTGATCCTTTTAAATTATCTTTTCGGCTCAGACGTCATTTTAAACATGAGTTGGTTCTTGACCAATCAATGCCTTGATCGGTTATGCTTCTAAGTCTATTAAACTTATTCATTTTTCAATCAGAACAATTGCTTCTGATCCCTTGATTTGGAAATCATAAAATTTCTTTGCATTAAGCTTCAATTAGTTAGTTGTTTCTAGAATCGAATGCCTTTGCATTGTTTCTTCCTCTGTTTGAGTACCGATGCTCACATCAGATCCCTTGAGAACCATCGGATCCTTTGTTGGATTTTACCCGACAACGTCCCTCATATTCAATCACTTTGGAAGTTCTTTCCCTGATACATAATGTCGTTGTTAAATCCTATTCTCTGATTTGGCCAACCATGCTCTGCTTTCGAGCTGGTGATATTTACTATTGAAGCTTGTGGTATATGTTTCCACGATGCCCAGAGGGGTTGAACATATGCCTTCCTTAATCTGTGTGAACCCGAAATTTTTCACGGGTCATACTCCTCTGGTAATTCACTAGGTAGGTTTCACACTCGACTCATTTTAATAGAGAAGTGAATGAATGGTCATGCATTGGAGAAGTGGGAGTCGACCTTGAACTTTGTGTTCATGCCCATGGACACGATGCTAATCTTATCATGGATGCTCCTCTTAAACCCTCTTTGGTATAAGTTCTTATATCTGGGATTCGGCCTTTTGCAATCGTGGTTCTGGCCATGTTCTCCTTTTAAATACCATTTCTTGGACAAGTTGAAGTACTTGTCTTCTGTAGATCATTGCACCTGTCCAACCTTTACTTTGCTCTAGCGTTGAGTATTAAACTCTGGTATCTCAAGAATATCATGGAACTGCATAACTTATTATGAGTTCTTCAAGTATTATATCTCACTGATTCCAATTTTCCCCGGGTTCTGAGTTGTTAGACACTCAAGGACATTGATAAGTGAATCAATTCCGCACTCCGATTCAATAAAGTAATCTCCGTTGATTATGAGTTTAATAATCCTTCAAGTCATTCCTAGCCTGATCGGCTATATCATTACCATGTTAAATTTTAACTGTGCTACCCGGTCCTTCTTCCCGTAGCACAATTATTTGACGATGAGCTAAGCTTACGTTTATCTTCCTCATCATATCATTTTGCCTTGGACAACAAGCTTGGTTTCGAGTTTGTGCCGTACCCTTGGTTCCAATAACCTTTCGCTTTACCATTCATTTGACTTGATGTCATCGCCGATCGATTACATCTTGAAATCTCTCGACAAAGTGTGTCGTGATCATCATCAACCTCATGACCTCTTCCAGGATATCAAATGAGTTCATGATGAGAAATACCATCCTTGCCCTCGATGATCTGCGTTATCATCGACCACTTTATTGCCTTCCTGCCAACACAAGCTTATTCGTGTTTGATGTTATACCTTGAGTTCCTTGCTATCCAGCAATTGTTCTCCCTTACCTTGGAAAATTAACATCTCTTATGTCATCAATGTTGTGAGAATTTCACCACCTCTTAAGAATTCTTGGTATGGTGATACTTCTCACCATCACCATTCTTTCTTGGGTCCTCGTGTTGATTCCAACCAGGGTACCAACAAGTGAGCGGTGCTGTTTGGATTCCGCCCTTCTAGCAACCCTATTGCTTTGAGGTTAATGGTCGACCGTTCATTCTTAGACTATTGATTATTGAATCACCATTCCAATGTTGGCCGTGCAAGCCAGCCCATATTTCGGGTGCACCTTTCAAGCATTGTTAAATTGTGTATGTTTTCCTCGAGAATACATCAATATATCATTTTGATCTGACAAATGTTATCTCCTTGTTCACATAATTGTGGAAATCCATCCTTTGGAAATCTTGATGAATTGTCGCTGAGTTCATCAGCCACCTCCTTGTCCTCTCCTTGGGTTAATGATGAACTCTTGTTAACGGAAATCACTTCATAGTTCATTTCCCGAGAATCTTACAGTGTCATCCCGTAAAATTGTGTCGCACCTTTTCTTCTCAAGCATCCTGAGTCTGAGGTATCCTAACACCGATCAGATCTGAATCTCGGTCAGATATGATGGTTGGGACACTTTCCAAGAGTCACAACATTGGTCTGTATATGACCCGGTAAGGTGGTGTCATGCCTAGCACACCTGGCCGGAGGACCTACTGTTATAGTTTCCTTTTTAGCAAGGTTATCCATTCTTCCATGAGGAAATTGTAAGACTTATTCTATAAGTTGTTCCTGATGGATCCTTTTTGTTTCCAAAGTCTGATCTTCACCTATTGACCATGTCAATGCTATCTCGAAGCATGTCTATGGTACTCCGATGTTTCAACAAGAACATTTGAAGCCCAATGCTAAACGTTTCTTGCTCAATTATCCAAACACCGTTGTATGGATAATGTCATGAAAATTTCTCTCCCCTCACCTAGAGGCTTTTCTACTTAATATCATGTCATGGTTATCATGTTCTGCTTGTCCTTGGGAAGGATATACCCCTGACATATGTGTTTAAACACATTTTTCTTTCCATTGTTCTTTTTAATCTGATGATCACATTTTCCTTTCCATTGTCTTGTTTAACATTTCTCGTGGTTTATATGATCTAAGCGGTAATGATTCGCTGCTTATATAAACACCTCGGTTGTACAACTCTATTAATAAGACCCTGTTAGTATTGTTGATGACATCCCGATAACCACCGATGGACAAGAACTTTGCCTATTGGTCCGCCTCGTTCAACGGGCAGGAAAATGGTTCTCTTCGTCCCTCGCCCTTGGTATCGATGTTGTCGCCGACATAACTGAGAGGCTACCCTCTGACATGCCTTGCTATCATGACCGTGCAAGATGTCAACCCCCCTTTGTACTTTAACCCACATGGTGAGCCCATAACCCACAGTTCCACAGGATCGAAACCTGACTCTCCTGTACAACCCTGTTTCTAATGGTTATTCTCCATGCTTGGCTTCCTATTTAATTCATGTGCCGCCTTCCTAGTGCTCTATTCTGGTATCAGACGCAATACTTACTCTCGCTACTCTGAACCCCTTTCTCACTCTGGTTCAGACTTCGAGCAACTATATATCCGCTTGGAACCTCTTATTGTACCTTCGTACCTTACTCTCGATGTATTCATATGTTCAACTCGAGAGATAATCTTATGCTCATTCATGGGTTAACCCCAGATTGTTTCCCTCAAAAGCATTCTGTCGTAGCTGAGCTACCCCTTATTCTTTCGTAAGTACGATGGAGTTTCCGAAGAGAGAATGCCAACTTCACCATGATGACCTAAAGCAGAGGAATAAAGACATCAACGAGGAGGATCAACTACTTCAGGAAGAGCAACCAAGACCGAGAACACTCATTAGAATTTCGTAACCAAATCCCTTCCCTGTCACTTCCCCTCTTAAATCTCGGGACGAGATTTCTTGTAGTGGAGGAGAATTGTGACGCCCGGATAATTAGACTACAGTAATTCCCTGCTAATGATGCCACATCACCTCGAATTACTGTTGATAATCTCGCATTAGTTCAAAATGATTTAAATTCAAATTGAATTAAACGCAAACAACAAAAGTTTTCGAACAATAAAACTAAAAAGTTCGGGTTGTGCCAAATAATGCGTATGTAATTATGGTGAAGAAACCACACTGTTATAGTATATCTAGATGCACCAAAATAATAAAAACAACAGCAAAAACAATTATTTAAATACCTTTTGTAATTAGTAAAATATCAAACTAATTTATTTGGGGACTAGACATTTTCTAACTGTGGACTAAGTTGAGATACCAATTTAGATGCTAGGTGTAAATTTTACTAAAACTAAAATAAAATGTAAAGAAAATAAACAAAATAAGAAAAAAAGAGAGTGAAGGTTGCACTGTGCACTGTAGCCCATGGCTACAGTACCAACCCAGCCCACATATCCCTCTTCTTCCTACTGCTCACAGAGAGCTCTGTGGCCGCACTCACAGCGTCCACGGCGTGGATCCTCCACGCGTTGGCCATCCACCGGTGCCCTGAGGGGATAAGAGCCTCGTCGACCCCTTAGCAAACCCTAGTATCCACTCACTCCCTCTCCCTCACTCGCTCTCTCCCTCTGTATTCCGCCCGACGCCGCCGTTGTCGTGCGCTGCTCGATCCCGCGGCCACCGCTGTCCCCGCGCCCCGCCAATGTGTCCAGCAGCTCCGGCGTGGTCCTCTTCATCGTCATCGTCCATGGGTCAAGGCTGAGGAGCCGCCGCAACGTCGCCATCGACCACCTCGTCCTCTACCTCCGGTCACCGCGACGCCATCGTCGGATTCGTCATCTTCACTGCATCCCGCGCCTCCCCAAGCCTCTTCCCGTCAACGATGTGAGCTGGCGCGCCTTTCCCCTCTGCCTCCCCCTCGATCTGCATCCTCTAGCCGCTGTGCTTGTCGTTGCCATCTCGCGTTAGAAGTCCCCATGGCCGGCGCTCCACTCACGTTGCCTCTGCCTTGCTCCCTCACTCACACACCCGCCCCAGGTCGCGCCCCGGCCTCCCGCTGCCGCACTCGGCCGCGCCTGTAGCCGCCGCTACCCACACTCCCCTGGCCACGCGCCGTGCTGCCTTGCCCCCGTCCCACGCGTGGCCTCTCCTCCCCGCTGGCTGCTCCTGTGGTTGGCCATGGCCGAGCGGCCATGCGCGCATGTGTGCGTGCATTCTGTGTGTGCGCGTGCGTGTGCGTGCAGTGTGTGTGTGTGTGTGTGTGTGTGTGTGTGTGTGTGTGTGTTGAGTGTGGCCATGCCCACCTCCGGCCGCGTCCGCCTCTGGCCTCGACCGCCTCTGGCTGCCGCTGCTGCGTTGCTCGCTGCCTGCTACTAGTGCAGCGCTGCTACAGTAACATTCAGTTACTGTAGCAGCTGCTAGCTTTTATAAAACAGCATTGGTTAGCCCCCTGAACAACCTCAAAACAACAGCAAAACAAGCTTGAACATAGATAAAAATTATATGGGCGTGTAGTACACTTGGCAGGGTTCAATTCTTTCCATTGGACCAAATTCAAAAGTCGCCTAGATTAATTTCTATAAAAATGACAAAAGTCCATGTTCTATTAACTAGAAGAACTGAAAAACAGATTCTGGAATTGACATCCAGTAGCACTTTTCAAACGAAGATTTGGACAGGCAAATGGGCACTAATGTAGATGACCTTGAAACTGTGATGTAGATCATGGAAAGATGATAAAAATTGGTAAAGGGCACTAAGCCATAGGACGGAGAGAACTACAGTTATAGCCTTCGGAAAACAGCCAAGTGATGTTTATAACCGAGGATTTCTCAGACTTAGCCAATTTTCAGGGAATTCCAAATAACTATTTAAATCTTTAAAAATTAATATAAAATAATCCATAACTCGGATGAAATACTTTGTCCATGAAAGTTGCTCAGAACAACGAGACGAATCCGGATACGCAGCCCGTTCATCCACCACACATCCCTAGCATAGAAAACACGCAACTTTCCCCCTCTGGTTCATCTGCCCGAAAACGCGAAACACCGGGAATACTTTCCCGGATGTTTCCCCCCTTCGTCGGTATCACTTACTACTGCGTTAGGGCATACCTAGCACCGCGTATTGCCTCATTATGTTTTGTGATGCTTTGTTTGCTCCGTATTTATTGTTTCTTCCCCCCTCTTCTTCTCCGGTAGACCCCGAGACCGGCGTTGATGCCACCAAGTATGACTACGTCACGGACGACCCTTCTCCCTGTACAACAGAGCTTCCAGGCAAGCCCCACCCCTTGATCACCAGATATCGCCTATTCTTCTCTATACTACTTGCATTAGAGTAGTATAGCATGTTACTGTTCGGTTACTCCTATTATGTTGCATAGCCTGTCATTGTTGCTACAGTCATTGATACCTTACCCACAATCCTAATTGTTTAGTATAGGATGCTAGTTTATCATCATTGGCCCTACATTCTTGTCAGTCTGCCTTGCTATACTATTGGGTCGTGATCACTCGGGAGGTGATCACGGGTATATACTATACATACATACATATTATACAGATGGTGACTAAAGTCGGGTCAGCTCGATGAGTACCCGCAAGTGATTCTGATGTGGGGGCTGGAAGGACAGGTGGCTCCCTCCCAGTAGAGGTGGGCCTGGGTTCCCGACGGCCCCCGACTGTTACTTTGTGGCGGAGCGACAGGGCAGGTTGAGACCACCTAGGAGACAAGTGGGCCTGGCCCTGTTCGGCGTTCGCGGATACTTAACACGCTTAACGAGATCTTGGTATTTGATCTAAGTCTGGCCACTGGCCTATACGCACTAACCAACTACGCGGGAAAGATATGGGCACTCGACGTCGTGGTATCAACCGAAGCCTTCGTGACGTCAGCGACTGAGCGGCGCACGCCGGGTTGGACTGCGTAACGTGACTTCCTTTGTAATGGAGGTTGCTAGGTCTGCTCACCGGCCGCATACGCAATGTGCAGGTGTGCAATGGGCGATGGGCCCAGACCCCTGCGCGCATAGGATTTAGACCGGCGTGCTGACCTCTCTGTTGTGCCTAGGTGGGGCTGCGACGTGTTGATCTTCCGAGGCCGGGCATGACCCAGGAAAGTGTGTCCGGCCAAATGGGATCGAGCGTGTTGGGTTATGTGGTGCACCCCTGTAGGGAAGTTAATCTATTCGAATAGTCGTGATCTTCGGTAACAGGACGACTTGGAGTTGTACCTTGACCTTATGACAACTAGAACCGGATACTTAATAAAACACACCCTTCCAAGTGCCAGATACAACCCGGTGATCGCTCTCTAACAGGGCGACAAGGAGAGGATCGCCAGGTAGGATTATGCTATGCGATGCTACTTGGAGGACTTCAATCTACTCTCTTCTACATGCTGCAAGACGGAGGCTGCCAGAAGCGTAGTCTTCGATAGGACTAGCTATCCCCCTCTTATTCTGGCATTCTGCAGTTCAGTCCACTGATATGGCCTCCTTACACATATACCCATGCATATGTAGTGTAGTTCCTTGCTTGCGAGTACTTTGGATGAGTACTCACGGTTTCTTTCTCCCCCCTTTTCCCCCTTTCCTTTCTTTCTGGTTGTCGCAACCAAATGCTGGAGTCCAGGAGCCAGACGCCACCATCGACGACGACTCCTACTACACCGGAGGTGCCTACTACTATGTGCAGCCCGCTGACGATGACCAGGAGTAGTTTAGGAGGATCCCAGGCAGGAGGCCTGCGCCTCTTTCGATCTGTATCCCAGTTTGTGCTAGCCTTCTTAAGGCAAACTTGTTTAACTTATGTCTGTACTCAGATATTGTTGCTTCCGCTGGCTCGTCTATGATCGAGCACTTGTATTCGAGCCCTCAAGGCCCCTGGCTTGTATTATGATGCTTGTATGACTTATTTATGTTTTAGAGTTGTGTTGTGATATCTTCTCGTGAGTCCCTGATCTTGATCGTACACGTTTGTGTGCATGATTAGTGTACGATTGAATCGGGGGTGCCACAAGATCCCACATATTTGGAGTATGTTCAATCTTATGATATTTTTGATAAAAGTGGGTTTGGAGAGGTCATGACTTTAGTTAATATCAATCCCACTATCTTGGAAGAGTGTCAACTTTGCATGCATGTGGATCGTGCTGAGAATATGTTTTGTGATAGCTATATTTTTGAATTTGCTTATGATCCTACATGTAATTATTATGAAATAGGAAAATATGGTTGTAGAAATTTTCATGTTACTAAATTACCTCTCGTCATGTTGAGATTGTTATCGTCTCTTTCTTCTTCCTTGCATATGCTAGTTTTTGCTTGCCTTTTGTTTGCTTATAATATGCCTATGCATAGGAAGTATGTTAGAATTAGATGTGTTTGTCACGAGTTTCATGATGCTCTCTTTGTGCTTCAATTCTTGTCTTTCATGTGAGCACCATTAAAATTACCAATGCCTAGCTAAAAGGCTTTAAAGAAAAGCGCTTGTTGGGAGACAATCCAATATTTTTCCTTGCTGTTATTTAATAAATAATTAATCTAGCTTATGTTTACATGTGGTTTTATATTTTAATTAGTGTTTGTGCCAAGTAGGACCTATAGGATAACCTACGGTGATAGTTAATTTGATTCTGCTGAAAAACAGGAACTTTTGCACGCACGAGAATAATTTTAACAAATCACAGAAACGTGATTTTGTGTTGATTTTTTTTGCAATAGATCAATAGACAAATTTCCCAGGACTTCCTATTTTGTAGGATTTTTAGAGTTCCAGAAGTATTCGAAAGTTCCAGATTACTACAGACTGTTCTGTTTTTGACAGATTCTGTTTTTCATGAGTTGTTTGCTTATTTTG
>NC_041393.1:140953262-140971045 GCF_002162155.2 Triticum dicoccoides | reverse complement strand
AAGTTGGAATATAGTAGGTTTAACACCAATATAAATAAAGAATGAGTTCATTACAGTACCTTATGTGGTGGTTTTTCTTTCTTGCACTAACGGAGCTTATGAGATTTCCTGTTGAGTTTTGTGTTGTAAAGTTTTCAAGTTTTGGGTAAAGATTTGATGGACTATGAAATAAGGAGTGGCAATAGCCCAAGCTTGGGGATGCCCATGGCACCCCAAGATATTCAAGGACAAACAAAATCCTATGCTTGGGGATGCCCCGGAAGGCATCCCCCCTTTCGTCTTCGTCTATCGGTAACTTTACTTGGAGCTATATTTTTATTCACCACATGATATGTGTTTTGCTTGGAGCATCTTGTATGATATGAGTATTTGATTCTAGTTTACCACAATCATCCTTGTTGTAAACACCTTTTGGGAGATACACACTTGATTTGGAATTTATTAGAATACTCTATGTGCTTCACTTATATCTTTTGGGTTAGATAATTTTCCCCTAGTGCTTCACTTATATCTTTTAGAGCATGGCAGTGGTTTAATTTTTTAGAATTTTTTGATCTCTCATGCTTCACTTATATCATTTTGAGAGTCTTTTAGAATAGCATGGTATTTGCTATGGTTATAAATTTGGTCCTAGAATGATGGGCATCCAAGTTTGGTATAATAAAAACTATCATAGAAAGTGAATTGGATGCTATGATCAATTTGATGCTTGATAATTGTTTTGAGATATGAGGATGGTGATATTAGAGTCATGCTAGTGGAGTAATTATGAATTTGAGGAATACTTGTGTTAAAGTTTGTGATTCCCGTAGAATGCATGTATGGTGAACCACTTTGTGATGAAGTTGGAGCATAATTTATTTATTGATTGTCTTCCTTATGAGTGGCGGTCGGGGATGAGCGATGATGTTTTCATACCAATCTATCCCCCTAGGAGCATGCGCGTAGTACTTTGTTTTCAATGACTTGTAGATTTTTGCAATAAGTATATGAGTTCTTTATGACTAATGTTGAGTCCATGGATTATACACACTCTCACCCTTCCACCATTGCTATCTTGTGCCGCGCAACTTTCGTCGGTACCATATACCTTCCTCAAAACAGCCACCATACCAACATATTATGGCATTTCCATAGCCATTCCAAGATATATTGCCATGCAACTTTCCACCGTTCCATTTATTATGACATGATCCATCATTGTCATATTGCTCTTTGCATGATCATGTAGTTGACATCGTATTTGTGGCAAGGCCACCTTCATAATTCTTTCATACATGTCACTCTTGATTCATTGCATATCCCGGTACACCGCCGGAGGCATCCACATAGAGTCATATTTTGTATTGAGTTTTAATTCTTGAGTTGTAAGTAAATAAAAGTGTGATGATCTTCATTATTAGAGCATTGTCCTAAGTGAGGAAAGGATGATGGAGACTATGATTCCCCCACAAGTTGGGATGAGACTTCGGACTTTAAAAAAAACAAAGAGGCCAAAGAAGCCCAAATAAAAAAAAAGAGGCCAAAGAAGCCCACCAAATAAAAAAAAGGGGAGACAAGAAAAAAAGAAAAAAAGAAGAAAAAATGAGAGAAAAAGAGAGAAGGGACAATGTTACTATCTTTTTCCACACTTGTGCTTCAAAGTAGCACCATGATCTTCATGATAGAGAGTCTCCTATGTTGTCACTTTCATATACTAGTGGGAATTTTTCATTATAGAACTTGGCTTGTATATTCCAATGATGGGCTTCCTCGAAATGCCCTAGGTCTTCGTGAGCAAGCAAGTTGGATGCACACCCACTTAGTTTCTTTTGTTGAGCTTTCATACACTTATAGCTCTAGTGCATCTGTTGCATGGCAATCCCTACTCACTCACATTGATATCTATTAATGGCATCTCCATAGCCCGTTGATACGCCTAGTTGATGTGAGACTATCTTCTCCCTTTTGATCTTCCCCACAACCACCATTCTATTCCACATATAGTGCTATGTCCATGGCTCACGCTCATGTATTGCGTGAAAGTTGAAAAGGTTTGAGAATACTAAAGTATGAAACAATTGCTTGGCTTGTCATCGGAGTTGTGCATGATTAAATACTTTGTGTGATGAAGATAGAGCATAGCCAGACTATATGATTTTGTAGGGATAGCTTTCTTTAGCCATGTTATTTTTGAGAAGACATGATTGCTTTGTTAGTATGCTTGAAGTATTATTACGCTTATGTCAATATGAACTTTTATTTTGAATCATTTGGATCTGAACATTCATGCCACAATAAGAAAATTACATTGAGAATTATGCTAGGTAGCATTCCACATCAAAAATTCTGTTTTTATCATTTACCTACTCAAGGACGAGCAGGAATTAAGCTTGGGGATGCTTGATATGTCTCCAACGTATCTATAATTTTTTATTGTTCTATGCTATTATACTACCCGTTTTGGATGTCTATGGGCTTTACTTTACACTTTTATATCATTTTTGGGACTAACCTACTAACCGGAGGCCCAGCCCGAATAGCTGTTTTTTGCCTATTTCAGTGTTTCGAAGAAAAGGAATATCAAACAGAGTCCAAACGGAATGAAACCTTCGGGGGCGATCTTTTTGGAACAAACGCAATCCAGGAGACTTGGAGTGGACGTCAAGCAGCAAACGAGGCGGCCACGAGGGTGCCCGACGCGCCCTAGGGGGGTGGACGCGCCCCCACCCTTGTGGGCCCCTCGTGGCTCAACCGACATACTTCTTCCTCCTATATATATCCATGTACCCTGAAAACATCCAGGAGCACCATGAAAAACTATTTCCACCGACACAACCTTCTGTATCCGCGAGATCCCATCTTGGAGCCTTCGTCGGTGCCCGCCGGAGGGGGAATCGACCATGGAGGGCCTCTACATCATCTCCAAGGCCTCTCCGATGAGTAGTGAGTAGTTCACCACAGACCTTCGGGTCCATAGTTATTAGCTAGATGGCTTCTTCTCTCTCTTTGAATCTCAATACAAAGTTCTCCTCGATATTCTTGGAGATCTATTCGATGTAACTCTTTTTGCGGTGTGTTTGTCGAGATCCGATGAATTGTGGGTTTATGATCAAGTTTATCTATGAGAAATATTTGAATCTCCTCTGAATTCTTTTATGTGTGATTAAGTTATCTTTGCAAGTCTCTTCGAATTATTAGTTTGGTTTGGCCTACTAGATTGATCTTTCTTGCAATGGGAGAAGTGCTTAGCTTTGGGTTCAATCTTGCGGTGTCCTTTCCCAGTGACAGCAGGGGCAGCAAGGAACGTATTGTATTGTTGCCATCGAGGATAAAAAGATGGGGTTTATATCATATTGCATGAGTTTATCCCTCTACATCATGTCATCTTTCTTAATGCGTTACTCTGTTCTTATGAACTTAATACTCTAGATGCAGGCAGGAGTCGGTCGATGTGTGGAGTAATAGTAGTAGATGCAGAATCATTTCGATCTACTTGTCACGGACGTGATGCCTATATACATGATCATGCCTAGATAATCTCGTAACTATGCACTTTTCTATCAATTGCTCCACAGTAATTTGTTCACCCACCGTAATACTTATGCTATCTTGAGAGAAGCCACTAGTGAAACCTATGGCCCCCGGGTCTATGTTTTATCATATAAGTTTCCCATCTACTTTTATTTGCATCTTTACTTTCCAACTATATCATAAAAATACCAAAAAAGTTATCTTATCTTATTATCTCTATCAGATCTCACTTTCACAAGTTTCCGTGAAGGGATTTACAACCCCTTTATCGCGTTGGTTGCGATGTTCTTGTTTGTTTGTGTAGGTACGAGAGACTTTTGAGGAGCCTCCTACTGGATTGATACCTTGGTTCTCAAAAACTGAGGGAAATACTTACACTACTCTGCTGCATCACCCTTTCCTCTTCAAGGGAAAACCAACGCAGTGCTCAAGAGGTAGCACTGCCTTAAACCCTGTATTAATTGCTCCCAACAATATGGCTCTTGGGAGGGCGGGATCTGCGGGATTTCAAAACTCTAGGCCTCATCAACGCAATCAGGAGCCCAATAGCCACTTCTGTGTCCGTGGCCTTGGGGTGGGCCATCTTAGGCCCAGTTGCACCAGCAGGATCAGGTGTAGAGGATGTCGTCATCTGGGCCATATTAAGGAGAATTGCAGATTCGGTGGCGCGATTTCCAAGCCATCTCCCTGCATTCACCCTCCTCCTCTATTGCAGCAGCCACCTTTGGCTAGTGGTCGTGACTCCCGTAAATCTCCACGCCCAGACCCACCTGCCAGCGAGACCGCAACCCCTCCTGTTCAGTCAAATCAAGTCATTACCACTGCTGTCGACTCGCATTCCCACCAAACTCCACCACCTCTGCAGCAGCCAGCTCCTCCGTCAAGGGTTTCTGCCGTCGCGTCTCTCGTCCATCTGGCGGCAATGGCATCATTCCCCTTCGACCCGACGCCTTTCCTTCCTGAGGGCTTCCATGTGATTGAGGTCGATGGTCGGCCTGCGCGCCATCGTGTGCTCCATGGCAACCTTGTTCCGGCGAATGAAGATCTGGCCATTGCAACAATCATCCCCATGCGTCAAGGTGAAGTGAGTTTTATCAATGTTCGTGGGATCCTCCTCGAGTTTTTTCAGTCAAAGCGTATATGAGTTTCTGTTGTGACTAAATGCCCGTTTGGGCAAGCTTTTGTGAGAGTTTAGAGTGCGGCAGATAGAGATTTTCTAGTTAACAGAGGCCCACATGCTTATGATGATATCCGCATCGTCTTCCAAAGACACAATGAGGGTCTCAACTGGAATTTTTTTAATCTGAATCGAGATGTTTGGATTATGGTCATTGGTTTCCCTGCTGATTTGGGGAATTTCCATGAGCTATCTAATGCAACTGCGGGCTTTGGACAACTCATGATATGGGACAAAGTCAAGTCCAGTGATGTTGCTGTAGCTCTGGAAGTCAAGATTGATGCTCTGAAGGATGTGTCAGCCAGTTTGGTAGTTTCTGGTGCCAAGAATTTTAGTAGTCAGTCTTGGTCCTGCCCTGTAGTGATTTTTGATGACATGCCTATTTGAGGGCCACCTCCTGATGAGGATCCAGTGCCTATGGATGGAAACCCTCACCCAAGGCCTCAAGAACAGTTCCATCACCCCAACCAGAATAATCTTATGGTTGGTCATGTTGCTTTTCATCTGCTGCAACATGACAACCAAGTTTTACCTGTTAATGAAGATGCTCTTGCCCAAGCTATGGAAGAGGAGGGCTGGGGCCATTGGGCCATGCTAGAGCAACATCAGCTGGTTGATGTGGAGATTCAAGCTGGAGAATTCCTTGAATTGAATAATCTGATGGCCCCCTGGAAGTGGAAGCAGAGCAACCAGTGGATGATAAAAGTGGTCTAACTCTTTGTTTGGGTATGCCTAGTGCCAATGTTAGCTCTGTAGAATTTGCTAATGGAGGACCAGTCTTACAAGAGTTGGATGAACTTCTGGCTCCTCTTGTTCTGCCTGAAGCTCAGCCTGTGGATCATGCTGTTTTTGATCTCAATCAACCCATTGAGCAACTACCAATTGAAGACTTCAACATCCCTGGTGAACCCCTACTGCCTGTTGCTGAAGATGTTGTGTTGGTTACTCTTAATCAGCCATAGCCTGGCTTGGAGATGCCAGTGTAGGAGCCTTTACTACAACAAATTGTTGCTGTCCCTATTGCTGCAGATGAGGCAATTGCTGCAGATGAGACAAGTGTTGATGTGGTCCAAGTCATTGATGCAGTAGAGGCAACTGCTGCAGTTGGAGCAAGTACTTCTGCTGTTGTTCCAATCATCACTTCTGGAGAGTCAGGTGCTCATATTGGGGAATCTACTGCCACTTTGGTCCCAATGATTGCTCCTACCCCACTTGCAGAGATGGATGTTAACAATATTTCTCCAGTTTTGGCCACTGCAGAGGACACTGCTGCAGTCAATCAGATTGCTTCAGCCTCACCAGATAAATCTAAGGCAGCAAATTCCAGTTCTTCTGCAGGTAACAGCATGGGTGCTCCTCCCGGCTACCCTTCCCCTATATTCTATGCAAGTTTTTCTGCTCAAGATATTCAGTTGCAACCAACTGCATCTTCAGGGCAAGATGAGGAGTTCTTATCCAAGGAAGGGCTGGAGCTTTGGAGCACTCACTTTGCACCAGTGGCCCCAACAGACCTAGTCACTCAGGTACCTATTGAATGGTGCAAATTCATCACTTTTGCTCTGTTGACTGTTGACAATTTGGATTGGGCAAAATCTCTGCTTGCTTCTCAATTATGGACTTGCATCATAGAAGGCTCTGCCAGTAATAAAACTTTGCCTTTTGTTATCCCTGATAAGTGTCAAAATGAGCAGATTTTTTGTTGTAAAAATTCAGTTGTGGAACAAGAAGCTTCTTCTCATGCTGTTTTAACACCTCAGGCACTTAACAAGGAAAATACTCCTCCCCTGCCTGCTGCCACCACCACAGTTGCTCATGCTCAAAGGAAGAGAAAAGATAAAGCACCCATGGTTGAGACTGAGGTAAGAAGGAGTTTTAGATTGCAAGAATTGAACAAAGGCTTCAGAAGGAAATCATGTTCAGACAAAAACTGTTTCCCTTGTTCATCTGACCCTCCAGCTATTGCTACTAAAATTGTTAAAAATCTTGCTGTCTCTTTCTGCAAGGCTGCTGCAAGAGACTGTTCTGATAAGATGCTGCACCAGTCCAAGAAGAAGGAGGAGATCAAGGCTGATGCAAAGGGACCATCAAAGAAGGCTGATTCCAAGCCTTAAGTAGCTCCTCTGTTCTTAGTCATGTCAGCAATGAACAACTTTAGTCATGGGTCCTTGATGAACTTTTGTGATCTGTTACTTGTGAAACCTGTGGAACTTGTTACCTCTTGTGGTCTGTTATCAGTGGATCTTGTTAGACCTAATACTTTTGTAATGAATACTAAGACTGCTATGATGCATTGTGGGAGTTGCATTATTGTTTACCTTTGTTATAGTTGCCTTCTATCTTATGGAAGACAGCTGAGGGTGCTATGTGGTTATGGGTCTCTATCTTCTATCATCTTTTAGCCATGATTTGTTTGGCTGGTTTTCTTAATGCAGCAGTTTCAGCCATAGATTCTATTTTCTCTGGATATGAATAGAAACTGGAATATTCTCAATTGGAACATCAGAGGCATAAATGGTAGAAAGAAATGGTTAGCTCTGAGAAATAAAATGATGAGGCAAATGCAGATATCATCTATCTGTAGGAGACTAAAAAAGAACAGTTTGATTTCAGATATCTCAAGAATTTCTACCCAAAAAGGATAAACTGTTTTGATTTTCTCCCTTCAGTGGGAGCTTCTAGTGGTCTTCTCATTGCTTGGAATGGCACTCTCTTTGAGGGAGAACCTCTCCTCCATAATGACTTCTCCATCTCCATCAGGCTCATATCAAAGTTGACTGGTGATTCTTGGATTCTAACTACTATCTATGGACCATGTCAAGGTGCAGCTAGAGATGTTTTTTTGAATTGGTTCAGCAATATTCAAATGTCTGATGATACTAAGTGGATAATCATGGGGGGTTTCAATTATATCAGGTACCCAAACAACAGAAGCAGGACTGGAGGCAATATCTCTGATATACTGAAATTCAATGATGCCATTAGCAAATTGGCTTTGGTGGAGATTCCACTAAAGGGAAGAAGCTTCACTTGGAGCAATATGCAGCATGCCCCATTACTAGAGAATTTGGACTGGGTTTTCACCTCTGAAGCTTGGACCTCCCAGTATCCAAACACTTTGGTCCTGCCTTTGTCAAAACCTGTCTCTAACCATGTACCCTGCCAGATTCAGATTGGTACACATATCCCCAAAGCCAGAATATTCAGGTTCGAAATTTTTTGGCTACAAATCCAGGGTTTTAACGAAGTTGTCAAGCAGAACTAGGATCAAGACATTTTCAAGACAATGCTAAAACAATAACTGCCAAATTCAAAAGGCTCAGGAGATGTTTGAAAATTTGGTCAAAATCCATCTCTCAGCTCAGCATATCCATTACAGCAACCAATGAAGTCATTTCTTGCCTGGATTCTTTGGAAAATTTCAGAGATCTCACTTTGACAGAATGGAATGGGAGAGAGTTTCTAAAACAATATTTGCTTAAGCTGCTGGAATTGCAAAAGATTATTGGCAACAAAGAGCTACTATCAGGTGGGTTAAATTTGGTGAAGCCAATTCCAAATACTTTCAAGCCAAAGCAACTATCAAATACAGGGTCAACCACATTGCCAGTTTACAAGATGATTTGGGTAACACACATAGAGATCAAAATGCCAAAGCCAATATTCTCCTCAAAGCATTCAAGCAAAGACTGAACAACTCAGTGCCAACTTTTAATCCTCTTAACTTGGGCAGCCTTCTTGGCAAAGATATGGATCTCTCAGTGCTTGAAACCCCTTTCTCCAGGAAGAGATTGATTCTGTGGTCAAAAACCTACCAAATGACAAGGCACCAGGGCCAGATGGTTTCAACACAAACTTCATCAAATATTGCTGGGATATTTTAGCACCAGATTTCTACAGCTTAATTGAGGATTTCTGTCATGGAAGAATTAGCTTGCAAAGCATCAACTCATCATTCATCACTCTCATACCCAAGAAAGATGCTCAAACTACTCCTAATGATTTCAGACCCATCTCACTGCTAAACTGCTCTATTAAGATTATTACCAAGCTTTTGGCAAATATACTTCAAGATGTTATTCTAAAGCTGGTCCACACCAATCAATATGGTTTCTTAAAGGCAAGATCTATTCAGGAGTGTCTAGCTTGGTCTTATGAATTCATCCATCAGTGTAAAATGTTTGGCAAGGAGATCATAGTCTTGAAACTGGATTTTGAGAAGGCTTTTGACCTTATTTAACATCAGTCAATAAAAGATATTCTCACTGCTAGAGGCTTTGGAAATAGGTGGCTAATGTGGATGGACATGCTTTTCTCCTCTGGTTATTCTGCTGTTTTGCTTAATGGTGTACCTGGGAAGCAGTTCCTATGCAAAAGAGGAGTCAGGCAGGGGGACCCTCTTTCCCCTTTACTCTTTGTGCTGGCTGCTGACATGTTACAGTCTATTCTGAATGAGGCCATGCACAATAACTTAATTGAAAGGCCACTCCAATCTCATTATTGCCTTGATTTCCCTGTAATTCAATATGTTAATGACACTGTAATCATAATGCCAGCATCTGAAACACAAGTGGAGCAACTCAAAAGCCTCATTCTGCATTTCACAGTTTTCACTGGCTTGAGAGTTAACTTTGACAAATCTGCCATGGTACCTATCAACAAAGGAACTGATGTCATGCAAATCCTTGCTGCTAGATTGGAATGTTCTATAGGGAGTTTCCCTTTCACATATCTTGGGTTGCCTTTATCCCTCTCCAAACCTAAGACGTAAGATTTCTTTCCTGTTATAAAAAGGATTGACAAGAGATTGACAGGATGTTCAACCTTTTTATCTTATGGAGATAAACGTACCTTGATCAAGTCTATTTTTGCACATCTTCCAAAAAAATTCATGTGCACACTTGAGTTGCCCAAGGGAATCATTGAGAAAATTAACAAGGCATTGAAACACTGCTTCTGGAGAAAGTATGGAATGGAGGATAGAGGTACAACACTTATTTCATGGAACAAAGTGTGTCTGCCCAAGGATCAAGGAGGATTGGGAGTCCTCAACATTGAAAAGCACAACAAGTGTCTCCTCATGAAGCATCTGCATAAATTCCTTAACAAAGAGAACCTTCCATGGGCTAATCTGATTTGGGAATCTTACTATCCTGATGGGGTGGTGTCTGATAGGCCAACTGGTTCATTCTGGTGGAAAAGTATTCTTAAGCTGATGTCTGAATTCAAAGCAGTGACCAAAGGACAGCTTGGAGCAGGTAACACTATTGAATTCTGGTTAGACAATTAGGGTCATGGAATTACAAGGGACAAATTTCCAGAACTCTATTCCTTTGCCACACAGGACTCTTTATCCATTAAAGAGTTTCTACAAGCATCAGACAAAAGAGCAAATTTCCTCCTCCCACTCTCAGCTCAAGCCCATCAGCAATTTCTTGAGTTGCAAGACATCACTCAACATCTTCAGAACACCACTCAGGCGGATAGATGGTCATATTCATGGGGACACAATTATTCTTCTATCAAAATGTACAAGGAGCTGACAACAGGGAAACCAACTGCATTGATTTTCAAAAAGCTCTGGAAGAATGCAACCAGCTGAGATATAAGATTTTTTTTCTGGCTTTTGCTCCGTGACAGAGTTAACACCAGAAATATGCTCCAAAGAAGAATGTTCTATTTGCCTTCCTACAGCTGTGCACTCTGTCAGATGAACACTGATGAAACCTCTCAACATCTCTTTTGGGATTGTGACTTCGCGTTTAATTGCTGGCACTCCATCCTGGGTCCAAGAAACAGAGGTATCTCAATTTTTGATGAAAAGCGTGGAAAAGCAACCTCAAGGCAGATCTGCTTCTGCTTCTGCACAGAGTCAAAGCTAAATTCAGAGATCATTTTTCCAGCTGGATTGAACAGAATTTGAACTAATATCCATGTTAGCCTCAGGGTTTAAGAAGGAGGGAGTGGGTTGATTGTTTCTACCGGCTGTATTTGAATATATTGTACACTATTTTGTTAATGAAATTTCCATAGAACGATTGTTCTATGAGTTCAGTTCAAAAAAAATCCTGGCTCCATGAGCCAGTAGCGGCAATTCCGTCTTTTCAGTTATGTTGAACAGACTTGGAGTGGGAACAACAAATGGTAATTAATCTACATTACTATTTATAATCACAGAGATCGCTGTGGCACATCTACTAAATCACACTTTTCAGCAAGGATTGTGGAAACTGTTCGTATTGGGAGGCCGAGTGTTCTGATAGATATCACAAAGTCTAGGATAGACATAGACAGGCATAAAAGCTACTCCCGGAGAATATGAGTTAGTTGCATTTGCTTAAGTTTCCACTTACCAGTCCCTTGAACTTCAATTCATGCTCAACTTCAGTGTATCTACCGCATAGATATTCTTGTACACACACGACACACGAGATTGCAATCATGGTGCCATTCCCTTCGCGGTGAATGGAGTACTGGCAAGTCAATTTTCACTTTTACGTACCTCCCCCTGGTGCTCATTTCACTGAATCATCATTCACAGCAGTAGTGTTGGTCAAGCAACTTATTCATGCCCATGGAATTTCCATTGAACTTCGCCGTCTCTTAGACTGTCTACGCATAAGCCATTTCAATGGCATGCAACAACATACCAGCTTGACATTCCTCCGACTGGGCCAATTCCGGTGGCTTTTGAAAGCGTCAAGACCCTTTACCAGCGTGCCAGGTTGCCTTTTCTCATGACCACTACCTATCTCATCTTTTCTTATCACATTGCCCCAACCCGCCTAATCTTCTGACCCCACTACTCATCTGGGCTTTGATTAAACATCTGCGCTGAAAATGCTCGTGTCTTTATAGGATTTTCCATATCCTCTGATGAAGCTGAAGTGGGCAGTGCGTGCTGAGTGCTAACACTCGAAGATAACAATGACAATGACAAAACAAAACTTGAGGATAACTATACAAAACGGGATACAGTTTTAAGCTACGAAACCAAAGGGAATACTATTCTATGAAATGGTACGGTGCGATGATTAGCCAGTGGACAAGATTCGTGTGGGTCTGTGTGTGTGTGTGTTAACCGTTGACGAAATCCTCTTCTAACATTGACTGCTTCGATCATGTGTTCACACATTCTATGACCCAGCAGACGCCCCCTCCATGGGTCAAACTGTACACCATCCCCGACCTCTCCATCAGCGGGCGACCAAATGTAGCCGGATCCCAATTGTCAAATGCGTGATGCATATACGGCCATAAGAGACGATCTGAAAACGTAACAAACCTGAAGACAAGGAGCATGCGTTTGGCACGGAATGACTGCATTTGTTTTTCAGATCCTGCACGTCTGTTTGTCATTTTTCTTCAGTTCTGTTTTCTACGAACATTGCGAAGAAATACCGATTACCGAACCAAACTGCTGGTCTGCTTAGTGCTGAAAAAGGTAGTAAAAAACTGCAGCTCCCGAAGTCCAAATGCACGAGTTGGTGTGGTCAAACAATTGGCCGGGGAAGTTGCGAGGCGCAAAGAAAGAAGGCGCGCACGCTCTCGTAACTAAGGAAAAAAAAGGCACTCAATTAGTGGCTTGGTGCTCTGGTTTGAAGCGTGCAGAAACTGCAAACAGCATGGCCGATTGACACCTACCCCATCCGTTTCTGCTCGTGATTCTGCGGCTGCCTCCCATGGACGCTCTCAGCTCGCCAGTCACATACCCCATCCGTCTCTGCTCCTGTAACTTTCCGGCTTCTTCAGACTCGAGATTCTCCGCGTGCGGATTAACTGGGCACTGCAAAGTGCCGGCCAATCAATCGGTTTTCACCTGTGCAAGTCTTCAGCGTTTCCGTCTCTGTCGTTTCGGTTGCCGTAGTAGTGACCGTGTCATGATGTGAAGATGATGTTACGAAACCCGTCTCTCGCTCGTGCAGCGGGGTAGGTCAATCTACGACCACTTGTCGCGCAAGTTGAATTCGCCGGGCTGCTCTCCGGCGACCGTCCGGCCCGGTCGCACGGTTGCTGTCCGGCGACCTTTATATGGTTTGTTAGGTAACGGCCTGATTAAGCACGAGGCCCTTTGGTTTCGGTTCATCTTGCTTACTAATTTCTGCTCATGTTCTTTCGTTTACCTTTTCTCTTGGAAGTAAAATTGAAATTTCTGCTCGTTTTTCTTCTGTCTGCAAGTGTTGCCATCTTCTGGAAGTTCCAAAGAAGAGTTTGCGGGGACACTAGCTTGTAGGCTGTTGAGTATACAGTCGATAAGTTGGGGTCAGGTCAGGTGTCTACAGCACTGCTGCATCTTGAGATGGGATTGGTTCAAAACTATCCTATTCTAGCTACCAAGATAGCATAGAAAATAAGCGCGACGAAATGCAGTTTAAGCCCATAAATCTACCCGGTCTTTTCAATTTCATCATCACCGGTCGCGTCGTGGTAATGCGTCCATGAAAAATGTCGATTCAAGCAGACCGGTACCATCCTGCTCCTGCATTATTTCTACAGACGCAGCCATGCAACATGCTGCAAGGGTCCAAAGAAACCGTGCTACGGAGTGCATTACCGAACAAAAGAGGCAGAAGAAAATTTGTTGAAGGCAAATTGATACAGTACAGTTGAAAGAAACAGGCAATGCCAATCTCCATGTCCTTTGTGCAGAAAGGACTCGCCACACGACGAGTCCCAAACAATTTAAGAGCGACAGACAGCCTTGTTTAAGTGATTTAACTCGCTGGTTGGTGAAGCATCCACCGCTGGGCCTATTCATGTCCTCAACTGTTTAATACTGGCTGGATCCATAATTGTTTTCAACAATTCTTATTTTTTCAATCCTAGCGGATCGATCTGTAGTTCGGTACCACTTCTAGAAGGTATGTGTGCAGTAGTAGTAATCATGAAAAGTAGATAACATGGTAAATATGGTTTGGTCATTGGTGCATGCAGTTTTTCAAACCTGAAGCACATGCATGGTATGCTCATGATCCAAAACCCAGACCACTTTTGGTTGAACTCAGTCATAGTCAGTGTGTGAATTTCGAACTTGAATATGGGTCCAAAAGGTACCAAGTGAGCCTTTCCAGACACGCGAAACCGTTCAAGATGTTCAATTCGGAGCATCTCGTGAGCAAGTTAAAACAGTCTGAAGTCTGAACGATCAGGTTAAAACAGTCTGAAGTCTGAACCATCACCCCGCTTATACCATCATCAGCTCATCACCATCCTTTCTCGACAGTGCCTTTCAGTTATATACACAGTATCAGGACGCCCGTCTTGCTCCGTTGAACAGAGTGGGAACCATTCAAATCACGGAATAGAAAGATGCCTAACGCCAACATTGTTTCGAGAAAGCAACAGTCTGCAGTTTGGAGTATCTGACAAACTCATGGTTTTCAGAAATTCCTGAAAGTTCTGTGATCCTGATATTACTGTTTGCCCATATCCACATCCTGCTAGAAACACTCCTACACTTCAGAAATCGGGCGGTGTGACTACATCGTCCCCCCTTATTCATGCCCCTCGAAGAGCTCAAAGAGCTAGCGTTTGACTTGCCCTTGTTTAGCGTACCATATTTCAAGGAAAACTGCCTCACTTTGCCAGCACCGGTAACCTCCAAATTTATGCGAGCACAAGGACATGTTTCTTTTTGTTTGGCGCCGCAAGGAGATGGTGCTCAGTACACACTTGGCTAGAATAAGACAGGCTTGCGGTTAGGACAAAGTCCTAATCATGCTATAAGCCCCACACAGAGCCTAGTAGTGATCGATTTGGGGAAGCACTGGAGCTGCTTATCCGTAGCCATTATACAAAGATGGGTCAAGCGGTGCAAAATTCGCTCCATAGATTCCGTTCTCTTTCACCAATTTCACGTGCCTATGGGGTATGAAAATGTGCAAGAAAAAACTCGCACATTCTTTGCTGACGAACGCACAATTTAGGTAAGCCGGGTTTCAAAGATTCCCGCAACTGAAGTTAGTTATGCTTCAATCTTGTGGCACATGGAGTATGACAAATGTGGTGTCGTGGTTCTAAGTCTGACAATAGAATAGGGGGTAGGTATGAAGAGGCAAGATCCTAGCTATGGAGCAGTTGTGCACCCTTCTACCAGGCCCTTCTCGGAGGAAGTAACAGCCCTACGTCTCGAAGCCCGGAGGCGGTCGACTGGATTATGTGTGTGAGAGTTATAGGGGTGCGAACCCTTCTACCAGTGGAGGGGGGTGGCTTATATAGAGGACGCCAAGACCCCAGCCAGCCCACGTAGCGGAGGGTTAAAGTACATTAAGGTCCGGCGTTACTGGTAACGCCTTACATAAAGTGTCATCATGACCATAAAGACTACTTAATTACAGACCGTTTGGATACAAAGTAGATCTTGAACTCCTGGTGGTCGAGTGAGTCTTCATGGTCGAGTGTCTTCAGGTTCGTCGAGTGTCTTCTAGTCCGTCGAGTGGAGTCCCTCTTGGTCGACTGGAAGACGGCTTCTTCTAAAAGATATCCTTGGGGAGGGTACCTTGGACAAGTTCATGATCCTACCCTACGTACATGACTTCATCATGTGGCACTCCCAATGATGCCAGTATGGTATAATCTTGGTTTCTTTCCATGGACCCAACGCAAAGTGCATGCATTCTATTACTATGGCTCCACTTCCGTAGCCCCATTTTGTCAATGGCTCTCCTGCTGGGTTCAAAAGGCTCTGGCCGGCTTAATCCACGGAGCCATTCGCTCCGCGCATCACGGGCGATCGATCGACAAAAAACAACGTACTACGCTTCTGCGACATACGTGTGGAAGAAGCGAGATTTTTTGCAGCCGGTTTCCGGTTGTTGTGTAGCGCACAGGTCTCCCGCGGCAGCATCTTCGGCCCTGTTCGGAACTTCCCCGCTCCGTGGAGTTGGGGAGTTGGGTTTTGGCAGCTCCGCCTAATTAAGCTAAAGGATGGTCCGCTCCGGGAGCGGAGTTAACGGAGCAGAGAGAAACCGAACACAGCCTTCGTTTCCCGTCCCGCTCCGTCCCGTCGCAGTCGCGACCGACGCTTCCAGGGAAGATGATCGGAAGAGAAAGAAGCAGAGCTAGCCATGTGTCATGTGTGCCCCTGCGTGGTCAGCAAAGCTAGTTTTATGGAGTACGTACGTGTGGAGCCTGCGGGCGGCGTCGACGTAGGGCAGATGAATCGACGGTTACGCTCTCACGTCAGTGTTACTACTAGCTCGGAGTAGGAGTAGATGACAGAGCAATCTGGCGAACGCCGGCACGCTGATCGATGGCGTTGGGACGTACGTGTGCGTAGGGGTGCACGTCAGGGGAAGTTGTGGACGGTGGGATGAAAGATCATGCTCTCCACCAGCCTCAACTGAGATGGACAAAATGGAGCATATCGACTCAGAGAGGGGCCAATGCTCTCCGAATCTCCGTACGTGCGTGCTCCCGACCATTGGTTTCAGTCTCATGAAAAATTGCAACTATGTCATCCCTGAAAAAATATGATTCCTGAACCGTACTTTCTCCGTTCCAAAATATTTGTCTTTCTAAAGATTTCACTTATATACGAAGCAAAATGAATGAATCTACATTTTAAAATATGTCTACATACATTCATATGTGGTAGCCCATTTGAAATATATAAAAAACAAATATTTAGAAGCCGAGAGCGTAGATGGCTAGACTGGTGAACCTTACTTGTTCGGAACTTCGGACTAGGTACCCGATTGATACTGCATGTTATCAAACTAATGATCATGTATGTTTTGGATTGCGGAGCTATCGAGCCCTAGCGTGGTGACAAGTTTTTTTTAGAAAAGAAGAATGACCCCTGGCCTCTGCATCTGGGCGATGCATACGGTCACTTTATTAATTATTCTCACAAGATTTTACAAAGTAATACTACAATAGTAAGACTAAAGCCGTCGTCTAAGCAACTCTATCCAGTTGATGAGGGGCGCAGATAGCCTGGGCCTAATACCAAACAGACATCGCAGCCAAACCTAACATCTAAGACCCGAGGTCCCATCCAGGACGCCTGCCGGGCATGGGTCTCACCGGTCCGGCGTGCACTCAGAGGCCGCCGCCGCCAACTGTCACCGCTCCATCTTCAGAACTGTACTGATGCATCAACCTTGCTCGGTCCAGCTATCGTCGACGCCACCACGGCACCCAACGGCACCTCCTCCCTGCGCGCAAACAACTGAGCACGTCGCGGTCGCCACTGATACACCTCAGCACCATGCCGCCAAGTACCACCAGCCGACACAACTTGGAGTCTTTGGAAGATCTGTCGTGCGTAGCAACTGCTGACCAGGCATGACAAAGCGTAGCACCTATCGGTCAGGCATGACTTGACATCTCTACCGAAGCTTCGTGCAAGATGAAGCCGCTCCACCTCCAGCCTCTCTGAACGGGACGGGAGCACCCCAGGAAGACACGGCAAAGATTTGAGCACGACAATCACCACGAGAGTCGGACCAGCCGACCGCCATGGCGAAGCGACACCACTAAAGAGAGAACCGCCGCCATCAGGAACGCCAAGAACGCGCTGCAGCTGTCCCACCTTCCCGCGGACCCAAAGTGGCGCCTTCAAGAAGGTGACGGAGCCGGGCACCGCCGCCGCCCAACCAAAGTTGTGGGTTTTCACCCAGGTGCAGGGGCAGGACGAGGGGGAGGGAGCTGGATCTCGAAGCCGCCTTCAAGAAGAAAACAACGCTTGGAGCGCCGTCGGCGTCGTGGCCGCCGCAGCCGGCCAAGAAATTACTCCGATGCAGAGCTCCCAACCCCACATCCGCGTAGTCCGCCACCGGATCCGGCCGGACTGACAAGGAGGAAGCAGCAGCACGGGGGCGCCATCTTTAGATCTGGTGAAGGAGAGCAGCAGGGGATCCCTCCACGTGGCGCCCGCATCCACCGCCAACTCGCCGCCCGCGCGGCCAAGTAGACGCGGCCCTCAACTCCGGCGAGCGCCGCCCGCCGCCAGGACGGCGTCGCCCTCACCAGCAGAGGCCGCCGCCTCAAACCCTAGGCCCGAGCCCGAGCGGCGTCGGGGCCGAGGGCCTCGCCGCCACCCTCATCGGCGGCCGCACGGGGGACCCGGTGCCCGTCTCCGGCGGCGGCGAGG
>NC_041393.1:140905664-140953054 GCF_002162155.2 Triticum dicoccoides | reverse complement strand
ACGGCGAGGGAACGGAGAAGGGCTCGGGGGAACCCGACTACTGAGTCACGTGGACATTCGTCATGTTACAAGGATGGTGCGTGAAAATTTTCTGGTGATAATCATAGCCTTGGCGGGAGTGATTTCGATGGTGTTGTCTAGGGTGTCTGGATGTACCACCGACGAAAGCGTGAGATTAATGAATTGTCTTCAAGGTGTGATTTCGATGGTGACGTCTTCTCTCACCCTGTGATCAATTGATTCATGACTGACTATTTACTTGGTGTGTGCGTAGTTTACTGCTCGCGTGGATATCAACTTTGGGCTATATGCGCTTACATATTTTTTATTGGTTGTAACTACTCAACCAGGATCAATGTTGCTCTTTTTTTCCTTTATGTTTTCCATACGCCCGGACATAGCATTGGTCCTTCATGGCTTTGCTACTTGCAGACATGATCTTTTTGTATGTGTGTTAGTGTTAATTGTGTACATTCTAATTATGTAGAGGCCGAGTGTATGTTCATGGTGTTTTGTATCTTTTTTTTTCCGAAAAAACTTCCAATTTATTCATCTTCAATATGGCAGTACAATGAATACCAGAAATAAAAATTACATCCAGATTCGTAGACCACCTAGCTGTAAGTGCATCTAGTGCCACCCCTAGTTGGTTTTGGAGTATTGACGACAAAGTTGGTTGAGGGACTAATGCGTTTGTGAGAATTGCAGAATAACGCAGGTAGTGTCCCTCATTGATTCGGTTTACCTACCGAAGATTACCCCTAAAAATGTATGAAGACATTGACGACAATGGTGATATGTGAATATATTCACATTGAAGACTATGACATAAGACATTGAGTGAAGACTATGGAGCGCGAAGACTGTGTTGTTTCGTTGTTTCCTTTTCTTCTTTGTTGAGTCATAAAAACTACCGTACTGTTAAGTGGGGTCCAAGTGAATAAAGTCAGAATGACTGAAGTGATGCTCAACCCAAATCCTATGTCTTCGAGCGAAGACAATGAAAGCAAATCTTATCCAGAGCTGGATGAGTCAGCTTTGCTTGTAGCCCAAGTAAAGTTGCCGTGTGTGTTTGAAATCTGACTGTTGGAACACGTGTCAGTTCCTTAGTGACCCAGGGTCATTTCGGACATATCAGGTCGGGTTACCTTGAGGCTATAAATAGCCCACCCCCTACATCATAAATTGGTGGCTGCTCAAAGTTAGTTCACGACTTTTGTCGTTTGAGAGCAACCCACCTCGAAGCCTTTGAGAGAGAAATCCTTGCGAGGACAAAGCCCAAACACCCAGAGCCAAAGAGTGTTAGGCATCACTGAAGTTTTTCTGTCTGAGTGACCTGAAGACTTATTACACTTGAGGACTGTGTATCCTCCAGCCGGTTAGGCGTCGCGTTCTGAGCATCCATGAGTCATTGTGGATCGCCGGTGAACGAAGTTTGTGAAGGTTCGGAAGTCTACCTTGAAGACTTACCAGAGTGATTGGGCGAGGACTGTGTGTCCTTAGCTCAAGGGGAATACGATGAAGACGCGGTCTTCTGAGTGCAATTTCAGCCTCCCTAACCAGACGTACAGTTGTCACATCAACTGGAACTGATCCAACAAATCATGTGTCTTCAACAAGTGACTAGTTCTATCCTCGCCCTCTCTTTTACTTTGAGTTTGTCTTCGTGAAGTCATTGCCTATTCGTCGTACCTGTTTGACTTCATTGCTTGACTACTATCGTTGATTGGCTTCATACTATCTTCCATCCTGATCCTTACTACCTAGCTGCTACTAGTCTTTGTACTTTCACATTATTGCATACTTGACTATGGCTTGCTTGTTGTAGTTTATCTTCCGCTGCATATCAATTAGGTCATTTCTATTGCTTGTCTTCGAAACTTCCATGTTTTGAAGACTTTGATAAAAATCGCCTATTCACCCCCCTCTAGTCGATAACTAGCACTTTCAATTGGTATCAGAGCAAGGTACTCCCTTTTTCTGTGTGATTCGGTTTAACCACCTGGAGTTTAGCTATGTCGACTGCAGGGATAATTAAAGTCTCCGCTACTTGCCCCGTGTTCGATGGACCTGAATATCCCTACTGGAAGAATAAGATGCGCATGCATCTTGAAGCCATTGATGTCGACCTCTGGTATGTCGTCAAGAACGGCGTTCCCAAAACTGGTGAAGGTGTCACCCCTGCTGATGTCAAGAAGTTCATTCAACTAGACTCGACTGCAAAGAACATCACCTGTGGTCATCTGACCAAAGGACAGTATGACCGTGTGAGTGCTCTGAAAACGTCAAAGCTAGTCTCGGACTGGCTATCCAAGGTCAACGAAGGCGTCTCAACTCAGAGAGATCAAAGGATCAGTGTTCTTCGCAATCTTTTCAACCGCTTTAAGAGAAACGACAATGTAAATGTCCAGCTCACGTTTGATCGCCTCACCGACATCACAAATGAGCTTCAGGCTCTTGGCGCCACTGAGATTACCAAGCATGAAATCGTCAAGACACTACTGAGATCTCTTGACAGCTCCTTTGACACCCTTGCCCTCATGATACAAGAACGCCCCGACTTCAAGACTCTCGATCCGTCTGATATACTTGAGAGGCTCAACGCACATGAGTTCCAGCTTTCTGAGAAAAGAGATATCTATGGTCCTAACTATGGACAAACTCGTGCTTCGAAGGCAAAAGTTGTTTCCTCATCTGAAGAAGAATCTGACTGCGGTTCTGATGATCCTGAAGACATTGGAAAGGAACTTGCTATGTTTGTGAAGAAGTTCCAGAAGTTCACCAAGAACAAGGGCTTCAGAAAGTCTTCACGATCCAGTTCAAGAAATGATGAAGCTTCCACTCAAGACAACAAGAAGAGAACATGTCACAAGTGCAAGAAGCCTGGGCACTACATCTCCGAGTGTCCACAGTGGGACAATGAGAAGAAGAAGAAGAAGAGCAAGGAATATGATTCTGATGACAAGAAGAAGAAGAAATCTTCAAAGTCTTCTTCCAAGTCCTCATCAAGGTCTTCATCTCATAAGAAGAGCTCATCTGGCAAGGCTCGTGCTTTTGTTGGCAAGGAAATGGATTCAGAGGAGGAGTCTGCTTCTAAGGAGGCGGAGGTGGAATCTGAAGAGGAGTCCGACCCTGGCGTTGCAAGTCTGGCTCTAGCCACAGCCTATGTTGCCAAGTCCATCTTCAACACTGAAGACAATGACTTCCACACCAATGCTGATGCTGATGACAAGGACGATCCTGCTCCCACCTACTGCTTCATGGCACGTGGTGCCAAGGTAAAATCACGAGATGCTTACTTCCAAACATCAAGTGAAGATGACTCTGATTGTGAATCCAAACCCAGCTACAAAACTCTTGCAAAAATTGCAACTAAACAACAAAAAGCTATGGAACACACTCAAAAACTGTTAGACAAAAGCGATGACCTGTTGGACGCGGAAATGACACGTTCACAGTCCTTAGTTGAAGACATAAAAAATCTTCATGCTAAGTACCACGAACTTGAAAGTCTTCATGAGACGCTCTCAACCTCTTATGAAAAGCTCTCCTATGATTATCTTCAAAGGAAGCAAGATCTTGAGAAATTGAAAGCGGCTCATGAAGATCTTCAAAAGGAGAATGAGTCACTTCGCGCTCAATAGATCAGTTCCGCTCAGGAAGGATTTGATCCACCATGTCTCAAATGCATTGAGCGTGATAACGCTACCTCTGTTGCTGAATGTTCCACTGCTGCTACTGTTGCTTTGTCTTCAACTACTGATGTGGTAACTAACCCCTCTGCTGAGGATACCACTACTATTGCTGATGAAAATGCTAGGTTGAAGACATTGCTTGAAACAGGGATGTATAAAAGTCTGAAAGGACATCAGACACTTTGCGATGTCCTCAAAAAGCAGATTCTGAACCGAAACCCTAGGAAAGAGGGTGTTGGGTTCGAGAGGAAAATGAATGTTGATGGTTCCTACTGGAAGCCTGAGCAGTATCCCAAAACCACATGGGTTGCTGCAAAAGAACCTTCAGTGGATCCATCCACCTTATCTGGCTTTACCTGTGCTAATCCTATTATCATTGATGAATCCTTTGATGCAAACTATAAACTATTCAAAAATCAGAATGGTGAAGTGTTTGCCAGGTATATTGGTACTAACTGCAGGAATGGATCACCTATGAAGAAGATCTGGGTTCCCAAAAGATGTCTTGAGAATCTTCCTGTGAATGTGGTCATGACACCACCAGGGAAGAAGACAAACCCCAGACCAAAGGCGTCATATGATCCAACGGCTTCATACAGATACATGACTCACTAGAGTCACCCTAACGCCAATGTTTTGCAGGGAAATCATACTCAAACTTATGAATATGAGCGTGTGTATTCAAACCGCTATGTTCATAGAACTAAGAACGTTTCTGCTTATTCATATGAGTATCATTCATCTCCTGCAAGGCTATTTGCTAGGGCTCCAAAGCAGAAATTCTCAGATGCTGCACTTAGACTCATTGCTTCTAAGCCACCCCTGAAAATGTGGATGGTGAAGAAGAATTAACTCTTTTTTTGCAGAATAAGGTCTCCAGCCAGCAATCAAAGGCGTCCGATACTATTGCTGGGGACTTAAAACACAATATGGGACGCATGATAAAATGGTCTTACTATATATTTCACATGTGAATCACTTACCAGTCATACTATGAGTTCTAACCTTGATCTAAGCTGTGATAATCCTTGTGTGCGTCAAATGCTTATGCTTCACAACACACTTTGTGAAGCCTATCCTCCTAACTGCACTGTAGGGTATGACACCTCATGCTTCAGAGTGGATTATGGACAGCGGATGCACTAATCATATGACTGGTGATCGAAGTCTTCTCATGGACTCAACCTTACGTCCATCAGACAAGAGTCACATCACATTTGCTGACACTGGTAAAAGCAAGGTATTGGGTCTAGGTAGAGTTGCAATCTCAAAGGATCAACACATGGATAAAGTGATGCTTGTTGAATCCCTTGCGTTCAACTTAATGTCTGTCTCAATGCTTTGTGAATTGAACATGATTGTGCTATTTGGAAAATATCGTTGCCTTGTACTAATGGAATCTGACAAGTCTCTAGTCTTTGAAGGTTATCATAAAGATGATCTATACATGGTAGATTTCTCAGTAGGTCCACAACTTGCTGTATGTCTTCTTGCAAAAGCTTCAGAATGCTGGCTCTGGCATCGGAGGCTGGGGCATGCTGGCATGAGAAACTTACACACACTCGTCAAGAAGAAGCATGTCATAGGCATTGACGGTGTCAAGTTCAAGAAGAATCATTTGTGTGGTGCCTGCGAAGCTGGAAAAATGACTAGGGCGAAGCACCCCTCGAAGACAATCATGACGACATCTCAACCCTTCGAGCTGTCACACATGGACTTATTTGGCCCTACTCACTACTCTACCCTCACAACAACAGCTTGTCTCTATGGCTTCGTCATTGTTGATGACTACTCAAGATATACATGGGTGCACATAATTCTCTACAAGACTGAAGTGCAAGATGTCTTCAGACGCTTCGCAAATCGAGCCATGAAAAATTATGGCGTCAAGATCAAGCATATCAGAAGTGACAACGGCACTGAGTTCAAGAACACCGGGCTTGATCTTTATCTGGATACAATGGGAATCACTAATGAGTTTTCTGCTCCATACACACCTCAGCAAAATGGCATTGTAGAGCGCAAGAACAGAACCCTCATTGAGATGGCTCGAACAATGCTCGACGAGTACAAGACACCAAGAAAGTTCTGGCCTGAAGCTATTGATACAGCATGTCACATCATCAACCGTGTCTACATACATAAGCTTCTGAACAAAACATCCTATGAGCTCCTTACTGGCAAGAAGCCAAATGCTAGTTACTTCAGAGTATTTGGTGCTAGGTGCTAGATCAAGGATCCCCATCACAAGTCAAAATTTGCACCTAAAGCTCACGAAGGCTTCATGCTCGGTTACGGAAAGGACTCGCACTCTTACAGAGTCTTCAACCTCTAGCACTATAAAATCGTTGAAACTGTGGACGTGCGATTTGATGAAACCAATGGTTCACAACGAGAGCTCCTGCCAAGCACACTAGATGAAGCTCCTCCCAGCGAATCTATCAAGCTGATGGGAACTGGTGAAATCATGCCTTCTGAAGCACAGCCTGAAGAGAAACTTATCATTTCTGCACCAAACCAACCGGAAGACAACGCTCAGACCGAAGACAATCCTCCCAATGATGACAATGATCAGCATGAGCAAGGTCTTCGTCCAGTTCATCCTCGTGTTGCAAATGAAGTACAAATTGAGAAAATTGATAGCATCAATGCATCTTGTCCACTTACTCGCTCAAGAGCAACACAGTTAGCAAATTTCTGTGGGCACTTTTCATTTGTGTCAATATCAGAACCCAAGAAAGTTGCTGAAGCCTTTATGGAACCTGAATGGATTCAAGTCATGCAAGAAGGACTTCAACAGTTCAAGCTGAATAATGTTTGGGAACTTGTCAAGCGTCCTGACCCTCGCAAGCATAACATTATTGGCACTAAATGGATATATCGGAACAAGCAAGATGAGCATGGTCAAGTCGTCAAAAACAAAGCACGTCTGGTGGCTCAAGGATATACTCAAGTTGAAGGAATTGACTTCGATGAAACATTTGCTCCTGTGGCTAGGCTTGAAGCTATTCACATACTACTGGCCTATGCTAACCACCACAACATCTTACTATATCAAATGGATGTGAAGAGTGCATTCCTCAACGGCAAGATTGAAGAAGAAGTGTACTTTGCTCAACCACCTGGCTTTGAAGATCCAAAACATCCTGATATGGTGTACAAGCTGAACAAAGCATTGTATGGCCTCAAACAAGCTCCTCACGCTTGGTATGATACGATCAAAGACTTCCTGAAGAGCAAAGGCTTCAAACCTGGATCTCTCGATCCCACACTCTTCACGAAGACATATGATGGTGAACTGTTTGTATGCCAAATATATGTGGATGACATTATCTTCGGCTGCACCAACCAGAAGTATAGTGATGAGTTTGGATACATGATGCAAGAGCAATATCAGATGTCCATGATGGGTGAGCTGAAGTTCTTCCTAGGTCTTCAAATTTGTCAGCAAAGAAATGGCATCTTCATATCTCAAGAAAAGTATCTCAAAGACTATCTGAAGAAGTTTGGAATGCAAGATTGCAAAGGTTACACAACGCCAATGCCAGCCAAACACCATCTCGGTTCTGACGACAATGGTAAAGAGTTCAATCAAAAGGTATACCGCTCCATGATTGGTTCTTTACTTTACCTATGTGCATCTAGGCCAGATATTATGCTTAGTGTTTGCATGTGTGCTCGATTCCAAACGGCACCAAAGGAATCGCATCACTTAGTTGTGAAGCAAATTCTTCGATATTTGGCTTACACCCCAACACTCGGATTATGGTATCCAAAGGGCTCAAAATTTGATTTGGTTGGATTCTCGGATGCTGATTATGCTGGTGACAAGGTGGATCGCAAGTCTACATCAGGCACATGTCACTTTCTGGGACGATCACTTGTCTGTTGGTCTTCAAAGAAGCAAAACTGTGTATCACTCTCAACTGCTGAATCTGAATACATTGCTGCTGGATCTTGCTGTGCTCAGCTTCTATGGATGAAGCAAACTCTCTAGGACTATGGCGTCAATCTGAAACAAGTACCTCTCTTCTGCGACAATGAAAGCGCCATCAAGATTGCCAACAATCCAGTCTAGCACTCGAAGACAAAGCACATTGGAATTCGTCATCACTTTCTCAGAGATCATGTCATGAAGAAAGACATTGACATCATTCACGTCAACACTAAAGAGCAACTGGCAGATATCTTCACAAAGCCCTTGGATGAGAAAAGGTTTTGCAAGTTACGGTGTGAGCTAAATATCTTGGAATCCTCAAATGTGCTATCATCAGGCACACATCCTAACACTTATGCATGTTGATGACTTAGATGTGCAACACACGAAGTAAAGTATATCTTCAATCAATGAAGATTTACATTCTGAGTGTGAATACATTAACGTGGAATTTGACTTTGGAGCGCCACGATAATTGTGCGCCGTGTCTAGGTCTAATACTTCCTATACGGTGGGAAATGCCACCACCAAATTTCTTGGTTTGAAGTGTTTCACTCATGGCGTTATTTTTGCAATATCTCCGCATTTGGTTTGTCTTCAAATTTCAACTTATCTTCATGATTTACTTCACTATGTTGATTTGATTGATTTCTCATATTCTATCCTCTACAACATTCACTTATAGCTATGTCTTCCTTGTTGAATCTTTTTGAACTAAGTGAATGTGATCGGACCCTAATCTCTCTATGCTTACTATCTCAAACTCTATCTGTCCAAATCATATGCATTCTATTGACACTATCAAATGTCTTCTCTGCATCCTTATCAGCAGAAGACACATAGACAAACATTAAGTCTGTTTTAAATGATTCATCCTTATTGTTTGAAATCCGGAGAAGCCGGAACAACCATCCGACAAACTTAGCGGGCGTGGGAACGTGGGACAACTCTGAGCATGTTGCATGCTTGCCACGTGTCCCTCAGATGTGAACAGGCAGGGGCACCTGCGTAATTGCGCTATGCCGCACACCTTATAAATACATGTCCCATGCGGTAAAGAAAACCTTCTTCCACCTCTCCACCTCGTCAAAACCCTAGCGCCACCGCTAGCTCTCGACGACGCCGGCGACGAAGCGCTTAGCTGCCGCGACTTCTCTGACGTCGTCCTCACACCGGCCGCGGACATTGTCCTCTCCGCCACCGCCGTAGGTGTCCTCCGTCGCCAAGCAAGGGCATGGTGGATTGAACTGCTCGGTCTCCTATTCATCCCATCTAGCAGTTCTTCGTGTGGTAAATATAACTCTATTTTTACCACCTTTTTTATCCTCAATGATTCATCGTATTTACCAAAATTGGTTTCTGTCTATACAATGTTAGATTTATTCTGTCTGCATCTCATACTGCCTAGTATATTCACTTAAGCTTCATATCAAGTTAGATTCTTCACTTGTACTTATTCACGGATTCGTACAAATCTGGAACCAACTCTCAACATATAAGTGAATGTCTTCGCAGCATGAGGTCAATGTCTTCTAACTGATTTATCTTCAAAAACTTATGAGAATGCATATGACCTCTTCCCCTTCCCTCGCATCTCTAATGCTATCACAGGTACATGTCCATGGGAGAATCCCTTGGTTCTCATAGTCTGCATTCGTTTGCAGAATTCTTACAGCAACACATTAACTCTCCCGAAGCCAGTTCCTGTTTGTCCAGCAAGCGAAAGCCTTTGAAGCCTTTGAACGTATTGAAACCATTCAGTTTGAAGTTCATGGCTGCAGAGAAATCAGTAAGGAAGGGTGGCAGACAGCGTCGAGGTGTTCGCAAAGGACCAAGGCCTCAAGTCCCTCTTCCGAGCGTTCCAAAAGGAGAAGTGCACCACCAATCTGTTGCACGTCAAGTGTTTCCAAAAGCCACTCCAACTGTTAATGTCTCCGTGTCTGAAGCCAAAGCTGCTGAAGACAATCCGGCTGCATCAGCCGATGACGAACAAGAAGAAGAACGTCTCCCTACTCCCCCCATTACTGAAGAAGCTGTTCCTGAAGTGAACGTGCCTGTGCCAGACCCTCCAGCTCATCAAGTGGAGGTTGAAAATCTTGAGGCTGCCACCACCAACACCAATGAAGCCAATGACGTAGTCATGGCTGAAGCAAGCGTGGAGCCTACACCAAGCAACATGCCAGAAGTCAATGCTGCAACTGCTCCTGAAGCTTCTGTTGTGCAGCCTGAAGCCACTGTTGTTGCCACTGCTCCTGTTCCGCCACCAAGGCCCCATACAATTGAGCAAGCATACAGCCATGGACAGCTAATCACTGTCAGATGGACCGTTCTGGTCCCTCCGCCTAATGTCTCTGGTCCACAGTTTGATTATCACATTGAGCATAGGCCTCAGGTCCAGAAACCAAAGCCAAGACTGCCAAGGTTCCCAGGTACTGCCACATCTACAGGGTCCTTCAATGCAAATGGCTTCAAAAGCCACAATACCTTCTTTGACAGCGCAAAGAACCCCTACTCAAGGCCAAGAATATCATCTGATCGTTTCTGGAGTCATCAGCAACGAAGCTATTACTCCTGCGTTCTATATGATCAAGGGCGCATTTTCCCTCATATGCGCCTCGACACTGAAGCCATTGCTGGACTGCCATGCTTAGAAGAAGCACTTGACTGCTTTCGTGATGCAGGTCTGCTCAGCTTTGTGACAGACAAAGAACATAGGAATGAGGAATTGTTGCTTCAATTCTATGCTACCCTCCACATTCGCGGCTACAACAGGGATACGAAGACATGGGTTCTTGAGTGGATGACAGGAAATGTTCATCATGAAGCCAAAGCTCTTGACGTCATTGAGCTTACAGGCCTATCCACTCCCGGAGAGCTGTACGAACCTAATTGTCAACTTCACCGGAATGCACTGGAGAGCATCTTCCATAAGCCAGGAGCCAACATGAGCCAGATGTTGAGCATGATGAAGCCTCTGCCACATGACGCTGAATACCCAACGGAGTTCTTTGTTGATGATCTTGAGTATCTGCCTCGCACCATATATCACATCATCAGGCGGACTCTGTGGCCTATCAAAGGGCATTCATCAGCTGCAAAACTTGACGGAGCCATGAAGACATTGGTCTTTTACATCCTCAATGGCATAAGCTTCAATGCACAAGAATTCTTCCTCCGGCAACTGGCCGCGTCTGGATTTGACCTTTTTGGCCTGAAATTCTATGCTCCATGGGTCATGCGCCTCATCAAGCTACACTCTGCTATCAACTATCAGCCCTCTGCTCGCAATCATGTGATCTTTCTACCATAGGTTGATATGTCAGTTGAAGCCATATACCCTGAGCCTGCCAAGAAGCCTCTTTGTCTTCAAAATGCTGAACACCAAAGCTTCACTCAGCCTATGAAAGGAGTCCAAGCAGTAACTCGTGTCTATCCAATGGCTGGAAACACTCGTCTGCCTCATCGTGCGCCAACTGAAGCTAATGAGAGCACAATTGCCCAAAGGCCTAAGAAACGCTCTCGTGTCTTAAATGATCGAGAACTTATTGTGGCACTGCATCAGAAACAAGACAAGCATCACTTTTGGCTCAAGCGACAGATGCAAAGCCTCTTGGTGGACGTAAATCGCATTCGAAATCTTGCAACCAAGAATGCATTTGTCACTCACGAAACCTGTCGGTGATCATGGAAGAGTTTGACACTGCTCAGTGCCGAAGCAGATCTTCAAGACGATGGCTTCACTGAAAGATTCAAGTTTGACTCCACTCCTCCACGGAATGTTGTCCTACGTCGAACTCCATCCCTTGAAGATTCTGACTATTCTTCCTCCGCGGCAACTGTGAATGCCAATGTGATCAATGATGAAGACGATGCTACTTCACCGCCCCCTACTTCTCCATGCATTGACACTGCACCAAGTTCGCCCACGCCGCCAAACAACAACGACAACCCTGCTGCTTCACATACTCCTCATGAGGACGAGTAGATGCTCTATGTCTTCAAACCTTTTTGGTCATTACTGACAAAAGGGGGAGAAGCATATGAGTTTGATAGTCTTCAAGCGGGTTCATATGGGCGGTTGCTTTATATTTTTCCTAGTGTTAACAACTCTTGCTTTTGATACATTTCGTTCTTTGAGTTGTAACACTTAAACCCGATGGTCGTCTGCTACTTATTTGCTTTTCCATGTGCGATGATAACTTCCGCACTTAGATCATTCTGCAGACGTCCATTTTTCATTATGCATGTCATTCTCTTAGTTATATTATTTCATGCATGATGAATTATCTTCATAAGTTGAAGAGGATCTCCACAAGTACAACCTGCCATGTGCATTTGCATTCCAAAAGCAAATTACTTATATGCACATCTTCAGGGGGAGCCCTTGCCACTTATGAAGACAATACCCTATCCTTTACAATTTCACATACTTCTTTTCCGTTGAAAACTTCAACCAGTTTGTCATCAATCACCAAAAGGGGGGAGATTGTAAGTGCATCTAGTGCCACCCCTAGTTGGTTTTGGAGTATTGACGACAAAGTTGGTTGAGGGACTAATGCGTTTGTGAGAATTGCAGGATAACACAGGTAGTGTCCCTCATTGATTCGGTTTACCTACCAGAGATGACCCCTAAAAATGTATGAAGACATTGACGACAATGGTGGTATGTGAAGATATTCACATTGAAGACTATGACATGAGAAGACATTGAGTGAAGACTATGGAGCGTGAAGACTGTGTTGTTTCGTTGTTTCCTTTTCTTCTTTGTTGAGTCATAGGAACCACCATACTGTTAAGTGGGGTCCAAGTGAACAAAGTTAGAATGACTGAAGTGATGCTCAACCCAAATCCTATGTCTTCGAGCGAAGACAATGAGAGCAAATCTTATCCAGAGCTGGATGAGTCAGCTTTGCTTGTAGCCCAAGTAAAGTTGCCGTGTGTGTTTGTGTAAGTGCATCTAGTGCCACCCCTAGTTGGTTTTGGAGTATTGATGACAAAGTTGGTTGAGGGACTAATGCGTTAGTGAGAATTGCAGGATAACACAGGTAGTGTCCCTCATTGATTCGGTTTACCTACCGGAGATGACCCCTAAAAATGTATGAAGACACTGAAGACAATGGTGGTGTGTGAAGATGTTCACATTGAAGACTATGACATGAGAAGACATTGAGTGAAGACTATGGAGCGCGAAGACTGAGTTGTCTCGTTGTTTCCTTTTCTTCTGTGTTGAGTCATAGGAACCACCGTACTGTTAAGTGGGGTCCAAGTGAACTAAGTCAGAGTGACTGAAGTGATGCTCAACCCAAATCCTATGTCTTCGAGCGAAGACAATGAAAGCAAATCTTATCCAGAGCTGGATGAGTTAGCTTTGCTTGTAGCCCAAGTAAAGTTGTCGTGTGTGTTTGAAATTTGACCGTTGGAACACGTGTTAGTTCCTTAGTGACCCAGGGTCATTTCGGGCATATCAGGTCGGGTTGCCTTGTGGCTATAAATAGCCCACCCCCTACACCATAAATTGGTGGCTGCTCAGAGTTAGTTTAAGGCTTTTGTCGCTTTGAGAGCAACCCACCTCGAAGCCTTTGAGAGAGAAATCCTTGCGAGGACAAAGCCCAAACACACAGAGCCAAAGAGTGTTAGGCATCACTGAAGTCTTTCTGTCTGTGTGACCTGAAGACTTATTACACTTGAGGACTGTGTATCCTCCAGCCGGTTAGGCGTCACGTTCTGAGCATCCAAGTATCATTGTGGATTGCCGGTGAACGAAGTCTGTGAAGGTTCGGAAGTCTACCTTGAAGACTTACCAGAGTGATTGGGAAAGGACTGTGTGTCCTTAGCTCAAGGGGAATAAGGTGAAGACGCGGTCTTCTGAGTTGAATCTCAGCCTCCCTAACCATACGTAAAGTTGTCACAGCAACTGGAACTGGTCCAACAAATCCTGTGTCTTCAACAAGTGACTGGTTCTATTCCTTCCCTCCTTTACTTTGAGTTTGTCTTCGTGAAGTCATTGCTTATCTGTCTTATCTGTTTGACTTCATTGCTTGACTACTATTGTTGATTGGCTTCATACTATCTTCCATCCTGATCCTTACTACCTAGCTGCTATTAGTCTTCGTACGTTAACACTATTACATACTTGACTATGGCTTGCTTGTTGTAGTTTATCTTCCACTGCATATCAATTAGGTCATTTCTATTGTTTGTCTTCGAAACTTCCACATTTTGAAGACTTTGATAAAAATCGCCTATTCACCCCCCCTCTAGTCGATAACTAGCACTTTCAATTGGTATCAGAGCAAGGTACTCCCTTGTTCTATGTGATTCGGTTTAACCACCTGGAGTTTAGCTATGTCGACTGCAGGGATAATCAAAGTCTCCGCTGCTTGCCCCGTGTTTGATGGAACTGAATATCCCAACTGGAAGAATAAGATGCGCATGCATCTTGAAGCCATTGATGTCGACCTCTAGTATGTCGTCAAGAACGGCATTCCAAAAACTGGTGAAGGTGTCACCCCTGCTGATGTCAAGAAGTTCATTCAACTGGACTCGACTGCAAAGAACTTCATTTGTGGTCATCTGACCAAAGGACAGTATGGTCGTGTGAGTGCTCTGGAAACATCAAAGCTAGTCTGGGACTGGCTGTCCAAGGTCAACGAAGGCGTCTCAACTCAGAGAGATCAAAGGATCAGTGTTCTTCGCAACCTCTTCAACCGCTTCAAGAGAAACGACAATGAAAATGTCCAGCTCACATTTGATTGCCTCACCGACATCACAAATGAGCTTCAGGCTCTCGGCGCCACTGAGATCACCAAGCATGAAATCGTCAAGACGCTGCTAAGATCTCTTGACAGCTCCTTTGACACCCTTGCCCTCATGATACAAGAACGTCCTGACTTCAAGACTCTCGATCCGTTTGGTATACTTGAGAGGCTCAACACACATGAGTTCCAGCTTTCTGAGAAAAGAGATATCTATGGCCCCAACTATGGCCGAACTCGTGCTTTGAAGGCAAAAGCTGTTTCCTCATCCGAAGAAGAAAAATCTGACTGCGGTTCTGATGATCCTGAAGACATTGGAAGGGAACTTGCTATGCTTGTGAGGAAGTTCCAGAAATTCACCAAGAAGAAGGGCTTCAGAAAGTCATCACGATCTAGTTCAAGAAATGATGAAGCTCCCACTCAAGACAACAAGAAGAGAACCTGTCACAAGTGTAAGAAGCTAGGGCACTACATCTCTGAGTGTCCTCAGTGGGACAACGAGAAGAAGAAGAAGAAGAGCAAGGAATATGACTCTGATGACAAGAAGAAGAAGAAATCTTTAAAGTCTTCTTCCAAGTCCTCATCAAAGTCTTCATCTCACAAGAAGAGCTCATCTGGCAAAGCTCGTGCTTTTGTCGGCAAGGAAATGGATTCAGAGGAGGAGTCTGCTTCTGAAGAGGCGGAGGTGGAATCTGAAGCTGAGTCCGACTCTGGCGTTGCAAGTCTGGCTCTAGCCACAGCCTACGTTGCCAAGTCCATCTTCAACATTGAAGACAATGACTCCCACACCAACGCTGATGATGACAAGGACGATCCTGCTCCCACCTACTGCTTCATGGCACGTGGTGCCAAGGTAAAATCACGCGATGCTTACTTTCAAACATCAAGTGAAGATGACTCTGATTGTGAATCTAAACCCAGCTACAAAACACTTGCTAAAATTGCTACTGAACAACAAAGGGCTATGGAACATACTCAAAAACTGTTAGACAAAAGCGATGACCTATTGGACGCGGAAATGACATGTTCACAATCCTTAGTTGAAGACATAAAAAATCTTCATGCTAAGTATCAAGACTTGAAAGTCTTCATGAGACGCTCTCAACCACTTATGAAAAGCTCTCCTATGATTATCTTCAAAGGAAGCAAGAGCTTGAGAAATTGAAAGCGACTCATGAAGATCTTCAAAAAGAGAATGAGTCATTTCGCGCTCAACAGATCAGTTCCGCTCAGGATGAATTTGAACCACCATGTTTAAAATGCATTGAGCGTAATAACGCTATCTCTGTTGCTGAATGTTCCACTGCTGCTACTGTTGCTCTGTCTTCAACTACTGATGTGGTAACTAACTCCTCTGCTGAGGATACCACTACTATTGCTCATGAAAATGCTAGCTTGAAGACATTGCTTGAAACAGGGATGTATAAAAGTCTGAAAGGGCATCAGACACTTTGCGATGTCCTCAAAAAGCAGATTCTGAACCGAAACCCTAGGAAAGAGGGTGTTGGGTTCGAGAGGAAAATGAATGTTGATGGCTCCTACTGGAAGCCTGAGCAGTATCCCAAAACCACATGGGTTGCTGCAAAGGAACCTTCAGTGGATCCATCCACCTTATCTGGCTTTACCTATGCTAATCCTATTATCATTGATGAATCCTTTGATGCTAACTATAAACTGTTCAAAAATCAGAATGGTGAAGTGTTTGCCAGGTATATTGGTACTAACTGCAGGATTGGACCGCCACTGAAGAAGATCTGGGTTCCCAAAAGTTGTCTTGAGAATCTTCCTGTGAATGTTGTCATGACACCACCAGGGAAGAAGACAAACCCCAGACCAAAGGCGTCACATGGTCCAACGGCTTCATACAGAAACAGGACTCACCTGAGTCACCCTAACGCCAATGTTTTGCAGGGAAATCGTACTCAAACTTATGAATATGAGCGTGTGTCTTCAAACCGCTATGTTCATAGGACTAAGAACTTTTCTGCTTATTCATATGAGTATCATTCATCTCCTGCAAGGCTATTTGCTAGGGCTCCAAAGCCGAAATTCTCAGATGATGCACTTAGACTCGTTGCTTCTAAGCCACCCCTAAAGATGTGGGTGGTGAAGAAGAACTAACTCTCTTTTGCAGAACATGGTCTCCAGCCAGCAATCAAAGGCGTCCGATGTTATTGCTGGGGACCTAAAACACTATAAGGGATGCATGATAAAATGATCTTACCATATATTTCACATGTGAGTCGCTTACCAGTCATACTATGAGTTCTAACCTTATGCTAAGAGCTGTGATAATCCATGTGTACATTAAATGCTTATGCTTCACAACATACCTTGTGAAGCCTATCCTCCTAACAGCACTGTAGGGTATGACACCTCGTGCTTCAGAATGGATAATGGACAACGGATGCACTAATCATATGACTGGTGATCGAAGTCTTCTCATGGACTCAACCTTACGTCCATCCGACAAGAGTCAAATCACATTTGCTGACACTGGTAAAGGCAAGGTATTGGGTCTAAGTAGAGTTGCAATCTCAAAGGATCAACACATGGATAAAGTGATGCTTGTTGAATCCCTTGGATTCAACTTAATGTCTGTCTCAATGCTTTGTGACTTAAACATGATTGTGATATTCGGAAAATATCATTGCCTTGTACTAATGGAATCTGACAAGTCTCTAGTCTTTGAAGGGTATAGGAAAGGTGATCTATACATGGTAGATTTCTCAGCAGGTCCACAGCTTGCCGTATGTCTTCTTGCAAAAGCTTCAGAATGCTGGCTCTGGCATCAGAGGCTGGGACATGCTGGCATGAGGAACTTACACACTCTCGTCAAGAAGAAGCATGTCATATGCATCAAAGGTGTCAAGTTTAAGAAAGATCATTTGTGTGGTGCTTGCGAAGCTGGGAAGATGACTAGGGCCAAGCACCCCTCGAAGACAATCATGACGACATCTCAACCCTTCGAGCTGTTGCACATGGACTTATTTGGCCCTACTCACTACTCTACCCTCACAACAACGGCGTGTCTCTATGGCTTCGTCATTGTTGATGACTACTCAAGATATACATGGGTGCACATAATTCACTACAAGACTGAAGTACAAGATGTCTTCAGACGATTCGCCAATCGAGCAATGAACAATTATGGCGTCAAGATCAAGCATATCAGAAGTGATAACAGCACTGAATTCAAGAACACCGGGCTTGATCTTTATCTGGATACAATGGGAATCACTGATGAATTCTCTGCCCCATACACACCTCAGCAAAATGGCATTGTTGAGAGCAAGAACAGAACCCTCATTGAGATGGCTCGAACAATGCTCGATGAGTACAAGACACCAAGAAAGTTCTGGCCTGAAGCTATTGATACAGCTTGTCACATCATCAACCGTGTCTACATCCATAAGCTTCTGGGCAAAACATCCTATGAGCTCCTTACTGGCAAGAAGCCAAATGTCAGCTACTTCAGAGTTTTTGGTGCTAGATGCTGGATCAAGGATCCCCATCACAAGTCAAAATTTGATCCTAAAGCACACGAAGGCTTCATGCTCGGTTATGGAAAGGATTCACACTCTTACAGAGTCTTCAACCTCTTTCACTACAAAATCGTTGAAACTGTGGACGTGCGATTTGATGAAACCAATGATTCAGAACGAGAGCTCCTGCCAAGCACATTAGATGAAGCTCCTTCCAGTGAATCTATCAAGCTGATGGGAACTGGTGAAATCATGCCCTCTGAAGCACAGCCTGAAGAGGAACTTATCATTTCTGCACCAAACCAACCTGAAGACAATGCTCAGAACGAAGACAATCCTTCCAATGATGACAATGATCAGCATGAGCAAGGTCTTCGTCCAGTTCATCCTCGTGTTGCAAATGAAGTACAAATTGAGAAGATAATTGATAGCATCAACGCACCTGGTCCACTCACTTGTTCAAGGGCGACACAGCTAGCAAATTTCTGTGGGCATTTTTATTTGTATCAATATCTGAACCCAAGAATGTTGCTGAAGCCTTTATGGAACCTGAATGGATTCAAGCCATGCAAGAAGAACTTCAACAGTTCAAGCTGAATAATGTTTGGGAACTTGTCAAGCGCCCTGACCCTCGCAAGCATAACATTATTGGCACTAAATGGATATATCAGAACAAGCAAGCTGAGCATGGTCAAGTCGTCAGAAACAAAGCATGTCTAGTGGCACAATGATATACTCAAGTTGAAGGAATTGACTTCGATGAAACATTTGCTCCTGTGGCTAGGCTTGAAGCTATTCGCATACTGCTAGCCTATGCTAATCACCACAACATCTTGCTATATCAAATGGATGTGAAAAGTGCTTTCCTCAATGGCAAGATTGAAGAAGAAGTGTATGTTGCTCAACCACCTGGCTTTGAAGATCCAAAACATCCTGATATGGTGTACAAACTAAACAAAGCACTGTATGGTCTCAAACAAGCTCCTCGCGCTTGGTATGATACAATCAAAGACTTTCTGAAGAGCAAAGGCTTCAAACCAGGATCCCTCGATCCCACACTCTTCACGAAGATATATGATGGTGAACTGTTTGTATGCCAAATATATGTGGATGACATAATCTTCGGCTGCACCAATCAGAAGTATAGTGATGAGTTTGGATACATGATGCAAGAGCAATATCAAATGTCCATGATGGGTGAGCTGAAGTTCTTCCTTGGTCTTCAAATTCGTCAGCAAAGAAATGGCATCTTCATATCTCAAGAAAAATATCTCAAAGACTGTTTGAAGAAGTTTGGCATGCAAGATTGCAAAGGTTACACGACACCAATGCCAGCCAAACACCATCTCGGTCCCGACGACAATGGTAAAGAGTTCGATCAACAGGTATACCGCTCTATGATTGATTCTTTACTTTACCTATGTGCATCTAGGCCAGATATTATGATTAGTGTTTGCATGTGTGCTCGATTCCAAGCGGCACCAAAGGAATCACATCACTTAGCTGTGAAGCGAATTCTTAGGTATTTGGCTTACACCCCAACACTCGGATTATGGTATCCAAAGGGCTCAAGGTTTGATCTGGTTGGATTCTCGGATGCTGATTATGCTGGTGACAAGGTGGACCGCAAGTCAACATCAGGAACATGTCACTTTCTGGGATGATCACTTGTCTGTTGGTCTTCAAAGAAGCAAAACTGTGTATCACTCTCAACTGCTGAATCTGAATACATTGCTGCTGGATCTTATTGTGCTCAGCTTCTGTGGATGAAGCAAACTCTCAAGGACTATGGCATCAATCTGAAACAAGTACCTCTCTTCTGCGACAACAAAAGCACCATCAAGATTGCCAACAATCCAGTTCAGCACTCGAAGACAAAGCACATTGAAATTCGTCATCACTTTCTCAGAGATCATGTCATGAAGAAAGATATTGACATCATTCACGTCAACACTGAAGAGCAACTGGCAGATATCTTCACAAAGCCCCTGGATGAGAAAAGGTTTTGCAAGTTATGGTGTGAGCTAAATATCTTGGAATCCTTAAATGTCCTGTGATCAGGCACACATCCTTACACTTGTGCATGTTGATGACTTAGATGTACAACACACGAAGTAAAGTATATCTTCAATCAATGAAGACTTACATTCTGAGTGTGAATACATTAACGTGGAATTGGACTTCGGAGCGCCACGATAATTGTGCGCCGTGTCTGGGTCTAATACTTCCTATACGGTGGGTAACGCCACCACCAAATTTCTTGGTTTGAAGTGTTTCACTCATGGCGTTATTGTTGAATATCTTCGCATATTGATTTGTCTTCAACTTTCAACTTATCTTCATGATTTACTTCACTATGTTGAGTTGATTGCTTTCTCATATATATATATATATACTAGTATTCTGTCCTCTACAGCATTCACTTATAGCTATGTCTTCATTGTTGAATCTTTTGAACTAAGTGAATGTGATCGGACCCTAATCTCTCTATGCTTACTATCTCAAACTCTATCTGTCCAAATCATATGCATTCTGTTGAAACTGTCGAATGTCTTCTCTGCATCCTTGTCAGCAGAAGACACAGAGACAAACATCAAGTCCTCTTTAAATGATTCATCTTTATTGTCGATATCCGGAGAAGCCGGAACAACCATCCGACAAACTTGGCGGGCATGGGAACGTGGGACAACTCTGAGTATGTTGCATGCTTGCCACGTGTCCCACGGATGTGAATAGACAGGGGCACCTGCGTAATTGCGCTATGCCGCACACCTACTTATAAATACGTGTCCCCTGCAGTCAAGAAAACCTTCTTCCACCTCTCCACCTCGTCAAAACCCTAGCGCCACCGCTAGCTCTCGACGACGCCGGCGACGAAGCGCTTAGCTGCCGCGACTTCTCCGACGCGGTCCTCACGCCGGCCGCGGGCATCGTCCTCTCCGCCGCCGCCGTAGGTGTCCTCCGTCGCCAAGTTAGGGCACGGTGGATTGAACTGCTAGGTCTCAATATTCATCCCATCTAGCAGTTCTTCGTGTGGTAAATATAACTCTATTTTTACCAGCTTTTTGATCCTCAATGATTTATCCAATTTACCAAAATTGGTTTCTGTCTATACAAAGTTAGATCTATTCTGTCTGCATCTCATACTGCCTAGTATATTCACTTAAGCTTCACATCTAGTTAGATTCCTCACTTGTACTTATTCACGGATTCGTACAAATCTGGAACCGACTCTCAACATATAAGTGAATGTCTTCGCAACATGAGGTCAATGTCTTCAAACTGATTTATCTTCAAAATCTTCTGAGAATGCATATGACCTCTTCCCCTTCCCTCGCATCTCTAATGCTATCATAGGTACATGTTCGTGGGAGAATCCCTAGGTTCTCATAGTCTGCATTCGTTTGCAGAATTCTTACAGCAGCACATTGAATCTCCCGAAGCCAGTTCCTGTCTGACCAGCAAGAAAAAGCCTTTGAAGCCCTTGAACCTATTGAAACCATTCAGTTTGAAGTTCATGGCTGCAGAGAAATCAGTAAGGAAGGGTGGCAGACAACGTCGTGGGGGAACATCAAAGGATCTGCTTGATGATCTTGCAGAACTTTACAAGACAGATCCTGAAGAGGATTATAATCAGCGCAAGACTCGAATCCAATGGATTCGACGCTATTGGGCTGAACAATGGTTCAAGTACAAGTTCGTGACCCAGGAGTACGCTGAGAAGAATGCTATCAAGAGTCCTTGGGGTGATATTCTCTATCGAGGCCTTCCCCCCAAGAACAAAGCTGAAGCCATTGCGCAAGAATTCTATCCTTGCATGGTCCGTGGACCACAGCCTGAAGATGCCGACCCATCATCATTGCTCTGGTGTCGTGATGACAATCTCTTCAAGCGCAACTTCCAGTATGCTAAGGCTTCGGCAAAGGAAAACACGAAGTCATGGGGATTAGACTTCAATCATGGTCCCTCTGCTCCTCGTGATGATGGCACACGTGAAGCTGAAGAAAATAGAATTGTCCCCTTTGCAAACCTTGATGGCCTCATCTCATACGTCTTGGTACAAGGTGCCAAAGTGGATCATTCTGACAATGATGCTGATTCTGATGAAGCCCCAGCTCCTCCTCCAAGGCCGCAGAAGCCAAAGAAGATTAAGGCTTCATCATCAGCTGCACCTCCAAAAGCTTCTCATGTGAAGCCACTGGCCACTGCACCTCCTGAAGACAGTGTGCAGTCTGAAGATCTTTCACGCATCTCCAAGAAGACGGAAAAGAAAAAGAAAATCATCAAGAGTACTGATCAATCTTTGACTCCTGCTGCCATTCTGCGTGATGAGCACATTGATCTGTCCAGTGATGACGATCTTGCAGATGATGCTCTTGAGCAACTGATCAAGAGCAAGGAAGAAGCAGAGATCTTCAATAACTTGCCTCTCTTTGATGTGGTCGTCCTCCATAACTTCATTGATGAATGGTTTGACACACTAAATCTCAGCTTTGATGATCTGCAACTTCCAATTGGCCTCAGCGTCGCCTTCAATGGCGCCATTGCTTCTAAGCTAGCTATTGCTCAACGCATCGTCGAACTGAAGCACAAGATTGACTATGAAAAGGCTCAGTTCAAGAAGCATGTGGCCAATCTCAGTGTGCAAGATGTCAAGAACTTCAAGATCATACTTCACGAGCTCAAAGAGGCATTTCACAAGAAGCGTGAAGAAGCTAGAGGCTCTCGTGAGCGCATGAAAGATCTGGCTGACAAGTGTGTGCTTGCCTACAATGAGGCTGAAAAGCGCAAGGCTCTTGGTCGTCCTGGCATCGACCCCAGGATGGCTGCAAAGAAGAAGAAGAAATCGACTGTCCAACCTGCACCTTCAAGGCAAGATGAACCTCACATTGTCTTCCCAAGCAGCATGACTGGCTCGAAGCCAAAGGTCACGTCAACCGCTTCAGAACAGAAGAAAATGAGGGCTGCAGAGGCTGAAGCCAGAAAAAGGAAAACCTTAGAAGCCTCTGATGCTGCTCCCTCCAAGAAGAAGCGCAAGACCAAGAAGAATCGGGGTGCTCCCACAGAGCCCCTTGTTGTTGAACCCATCTCAGTGGTTCGTCCTGCATCCGCTACCCAAGAACTACGAATGACTGTTCATGAGCCTGCTTCCACAGAGGCTCCTGAAGCTGAAGAGATTCCAGCAGTTGATCCCATCACTGCTGAAGACATTGGTCATCATGACAATGTTGAAGATGATGAAGTTCTTCCTCAAATTGAATACAATGTGGTATCATCGCCTGTTCGTACGAACAGCGAAATCATCAGCATTGGTCGTCCTCTGGCGCCAATTGCTCAGGATGCTTCATGGGCTGATTGCCCGCAACAACAAGACTCCCCCAGTACTCCCCAACAACAACAAGCCACACCATCCGTGCAAGTTGAAGAGGATGAGGACCTGCCCACTTCATCTCCAAAAGCGTCGCCTGTACTACAAAGGCTTCACAAAGGACCAAGGCCTCAAGCCCCTCTTCCGAGCATTCCAGAAGGAAAAGTGCACCATCAACCTGTTGCACGTCAAGTATTTTCAGAAGCCACTCCAACTGTGAATGTCTCTGTGTCTGAAGCCCCAGCTGCTGAAGACAATCCGGCTGCATCAGCCGATGACGAACATCAAGAAGAACGTGTCCCTACTCCCCCCATTCCTGAAGAAGTTGTTCATGAAGTGAACGTGTCTGTGCCTGACCCTCCAGCTCAGCAAGTGGAGGTTGAAAACCTTGAGGCTGCCACCACCAACACCAATGAAGCCAATGACATAGTCATGGCTGAAGCTAATGTGGAGCCTGTCCCAAGCACTGTACTAGAAGTCAATGCTGAAAATGCTCCTGAAGCTTCTGTTGTGCAGCCCGAAGCCACTGTTGCTGCCACTGCTCCTGTTCCGCCACCAAGGCCCTATACAATCGAGCAAGCATACAACCATGGCGAGCTAATCACAGTAAGATGGCCCGTTCTGGTCCCTCCGCCTAATGTCTCTGGTCCTCAATTTGACTATCACATTGAGCATAGGCCTCAGGTCCAGAAGCCAAAGCCAAGACTGCCAAGGTTTCCAGGTACTGCCACATCTATTGGGTCCTTCAATGCAAATGGCTTCAAGAGCCACAACACATTCTTTGACAGCTCAAAGAACCCCTACACAAGGCCAAGAATATCATCAGATAGGTTCTGGAGTCATCAGCAGCGAAGCTATTACTCCTGTGTTCTGTATGATCAAGGGCACATTTTCCCTCATATGTGCCTCGACACTGAAGCCATTGCTGGACTGCCATGCTTAGAAGAAGAACTTGACTGCTTTCGTGATGCTGGTCTGCTCAGCTTTGTGACAGACAAAGAACATTGGAATGAAGAACTTTTGCTTCAATTCTATGCTATCCTCCACATTCGCGGATATAACAGAGATACAAAGACCTGGGTTCTCGAGTGGATGACAGGAAATGTTCATCATGAAGCCAAAGCTCTTGACATCATTGAGCTTACAGGCATATCCACTCCCGGAGAGCTATATGAACCTGGTTGCCAAAACCACCGCAATGCACTAGAGAGCATCTTTCATAAACCAGAACCAAACATGAGCCAGATGTTGAGCATGATGAAGCCTTTGCCACATGATGTTGATTATCCAAAGGAGTTCTTTGTTGATGACCTTGAGTATCTGCCGCGCACCATATATCACATCATAAGGCGGACTCTGTGGCCGATCAAAGGACATTCATCAGCTGCAAAACTTGAAGGAGCCATGAAGACATTGGTCTTTTACATCCTCAATGGCATCAGCTTCAATGCACAAGATTTCTTCCTTAGGCAACTGGCTGCATCTGGATCTGATCTGTTTGGCCTGAAGTTCTATGCTCCATGGGTCATGCGCCTCATCAAGCAACACTCTGCTATCAACTATCAACCCTCTCCTCGCAATCATGTGATCTTTCTACCAGAGGTTGATATGTCAGTTGAAGCCATATACCCTGAACCTGCCAAGAAGCCTCTTAGTATTCAAAATGCTGAACACCAAAGCTTCACTCAGCCTATTGAAGGAGTCCAAGCAGTAACTCGTGTCTATCCAATGGCTGGAAACACTCATCTACCTCATCATGCGCCAACTGAAGCTACTGAGAGCACCATTGCTCAAAGGCCTCGGAAGCGCTCTCGGGTCCTAAATGACCGAGAACTTCTTGTGGCCCTGTATCAGAAGCAAGATAAGCATCATTTTTGGCTCAAGCGTCAGATGCAAAGCCTCTTGGTGGATGTAAATCGCATTCGAAACCTTGCCACCAAGAATGCATTTGTCACTCACGAAACTTGTCGGCGATCATGGAAGAGTTTGACCCTGCTCAGTGCTGAAGCAGATCTTCAAGACGATGGCTTCACTGAAAGATTCAAGTTTGACTCCACTCCTCCACGGAATGCTGTCCTACGTAGAACTCCATCTCTTGAAGACTCTAACTATTCTTCCTCCGCGGCAACTGTAAATGCCAATGTGATCGATTATGAAGACAATGAAACTTCATCGTCCCCTACTTCTGCACGCATCGACACTGCACCAAGTTCGTCTGCACCGCCAAACAACAACGACAACCCCACTGCTTCACCTACTCCTCAAGAGGACGAGTAGATGCTCTATGTCTTCAAACCTTTTTGGTCATTACTAACAAAAGGGGGAGAAGCATATGAGTTGATAGTCTTCAAGCGGGTTCATAAGGGCGGTTGCTTTATATTTTTGCCTAGTGCTTACAACTCTTGCCTTTGATACACTTCGTTCTTTGAGTTGTAACACTTAAACTTGATGGTCGTCTGCTACTTATTTGCGTTTCCACGTGCGATGATAACTTCCGCACTTAGATCATTCTGCAGACGCCCATTTTTCATTATGCATGTCATTCTCGTAGCTATATCATTTCGTGCATGATGAATTATCTTCATAAGTTGAAGAGGATCTCCACAAGTACAACCTGCCACGTGCATTTGCATTCCAAAAGCAAATTATTTATATGCACATCTTCAAGGGGAGCCCTTGCCACTTATGAAGACAATACGCTATCGTTTACAATTTCACATACTTCTTTCCTATTGAAAACTTCAACCAGTTTGTCGTCAATCACCAAAAGGGCGAGATTGTAAGTGCATCTAGTGCCACCCCTAGTTGGTTTTGGAGTATTGACGACAAAGTTGGTTGAGGGGCTAATGCGTTTGTGAGAATTGCAGGATAACGCAGGTAGTGTCCCTCATTGATTCGGTTTACCTACCGGAGATGACCCCTAAAAATGTATGAAGACATTGAAGACAATGGTGGTGTGTGAAGATGTTCACATTGAAGACTATGACATGAGAAGACATTGAGTGAAGACTATGGAGCGCGAAGACTGAGTTGTTTCGTTGTTTCCTTTTCTTCTGTGTTGAGTCATAGGAACCACCGTACTGTTAAGTGGGGTCCAAGTGAACTAAGTCAGAGTGACTGAAGTGATGCTCAACCCAAATCCTATGTCTTCGAGCGAAGACAATGAGAGCAAATCTTATCCAGATCTGGATGAGTCAGCTTTGCTTGTAGCCCAAGTAAAGTTGCCGTGTGTGTTTGAAATCTGACCGTTGGAACACGTGTCAGTTCCTTAGTGACCCAGGGTCATTTCGGACATATCAGGTCGGGTTGCCTTGTGGCTATAAATAGCCCACCCCCTACACCACAAATTGGTGGCTGCTCAGAGTTAGTTTACGGCTTTTGTTGTTTTGAGAGCAACCCACCTCGAAGCCTTTGAGAGAGAAATCCTTGCGAGGACAAAGCCCAAACACCCAGAGCCAAAGAGTGTTAGGCATCACTGAAGTCTTTCTGTCCGTGTGACCTGAAGACTTATTACACTTGAGGACTGTGTATCCTCCAGCCGGTTAGGCGTCGCGTTCTGAGCATCCAAGAGTCATTGTGGATTGTCGGTAAACGAAGTCTGTGAAGGTTTGGAAGTCTACCTTGAAGACTTACCAGAGTGATTGGGCGAGGATTGCGTGTCCTTAGCTCAAGGGGAATAAGGTGAAGACGCGGTCTTCTGAGTTGAATCTCAGCCTCCCTAACCAGATGTATAGTTGTCACAGCAACTGGAACTGGTCCAACAAATCCTGTGTCTTCAATAAGTGACTGGTTCTATTCCTTCCCTCCTTTACTTTGAGTTTGTCTTCGTGAAGTCATTGCTTATCTGTCTTATCTGTTTGACTTCATTGCTTGACTACTATTGTTGATTGACTTCATACTATCTTCCATCCCGATCCTTACTACCTAGCTGCTATTAGTCTTTGTACGCTAACACTATTGCATACTTAACTATGGCTTGCTTGTTGTAGTTTATCTTCCGCTGCATATCAATTAGGTCATTTCTATTGTTTGTCTTCGAAACTTCCACGTTTTGAAGACTTTGATAAAAAATGCCTATTCACCCCCCTCTAGTCAATAACTAGCACTTTCAGTTTGAAATCTGACCGTTGGAACACCTGTCAGTTCCTTAGTGACCCAGGATCATTTCGGACATATCAGGTCGGGTTGCCTTGTGGCTATAAATAGCCCACCCCCTACACCATAAATTGGTGGCTGCTCAGAGTTAGTTCACGGCTTTTGTCGTTTGAGAGAAACCTGTAGGGGAACGTTGCAGAAAACAAAAATTTTCCTACTCGTTTCACCAAGATCATCTAGGAGTTCATCTAGCAACGAGTGATCAGATGCATCTACATACCTTTGTAGATCGCGCACGGAAGCGTTCAAAAGAACGGTGATGATGTAGTCGTACTCGACGTGATCCAAATCACCGATGACCAGCGCCGAACGGACGGCACCTCCGCGTTCAACACACGTACGGAACAGCCACGTCTCCTCTTCTTGATCCAGCAAGGGAGGGAGGAGAGGTTGAGGGAGATGGCACCAGCAGCAGCACGACGGCGTGGTGTTGATGGAGCTGCAGTACTCCGGCAGAGCTTCGCTAAGCACTATGGAGGTGGAGGAGGTGTTGAGGAGGGAGAAGGAGGCAACCAAAGGCCAGGGCGTTCAGGTATGAAGTCCCTCCTCTCCCCCACTATATATAGGGGTGCCAAGGGGGGGGGGTGGTGCGCAGCCTAGGAGATCCAATCTCCTATGGCCGGCGGCCAAGGGGAGGTTTCCCTCCCCCCAAGGCACCTAGGAGGTGCCTTACCCTCCTAGGACTCTTGTCCCCTTAAACCCTAGGCGCATGGGCCTATGTGGGGCTGGTGCCCTTGGCCCATTAGGCCAAGGCGCACCCCCTTACAGCCCATGTGGCCCCCCGGGGCAGGTGGACCCACCCGGTGGACCCCCGGGACCCTTCCGGTGGTCCCGGTACAATACCGATAACCCCGAAACTTGTCCCGATGCCCGAAACAGGACTTCCCATATATAAATCTTTACCTCCGGACCATTCCGGAACTCCTCGTGACGTCCGGGATCTCATCCGGGACTCCGAACAACATTCGGGTTACTGCATATACATATCCCTACAACCCTAGCGTAACTGAACCTTAAGTGTGTAGACCCTATGGGTTCGGGAGACAAGCAGACATGACCGAGACGACTCTCCGGTCAATAACCAACAGCGGGATCTGGATACCCATGTTGGCTCCCACATGCTCCACGATGATCTCATCGGATGAACCACGATGTCGAGGATTCTATCAACCCCGTACGCTATTCCCTTTGTCTATCGATATGTTACTTGCCCGAGATTCGATCGTCGGTATCCCAATACCTCGTTCAATCTCGTTACCGGCAAGTCACTTTACTCGTACCGTAATGCATGATCCCGTGACCAGACACTTGGTCACTCTGAGCTCATTATGATGATGCATTACCGAGTGGGCCCAGTGATACCTCTCCGTCATACGGAGTGACAAATCCCAGTCTTGATCCATGTCACCCAACAGACACTTTCGGAGATACCCGTAGTCTACCTTTATAGTCACCCGGTTACGTTGTGACGTTTGGCATACCCAAAGCACCCCTACGGTATCCGGGAGTTACACGATCTCATGGTCTAAGGAAAAGATACTTGACATTGGAAAACTCTAGCAAACGAACTATACGATCTTGTGCTATGTTTAGGATTGGGTCTTGTCCATCACATCATTCTCCTAATGATGTGATCTCGTTATCAATGACATCCAGTGTCCATAGTCAGGAAACCATGACTATCTGTTGATCAACGAGCTAGTCAACTAGAGGCTCACTAGGGACATGTTGATGTCTGTTATTCACACATGTATTACGATTTTCGGATAACACAATTATAGCATGAATAAAGACAATTATCATGAACAAGGAAATATAATAATAATGCTTTTATTATTGCCTCTAGAGCATATTTCCAACAGTCTCCCACTTGCACTAGAGTCAATTGTGATGAATCGAACACCCATGGAATTCTGGTGTTGATCATGTTTTGCTCTAAGGAGAGGTTTAGTCAACGGATCTGCTACATTCAGGTCCATATGTACTTTACAAATCTCTATGTCTCCATCTTGAACATTTTCACGAATGGAGTTGAAGCGACGCTTGATGTGCCTTGTCTTCTTGTGAAACCTGGGCTCCTTGGCAAGTGCAATAGCTCCAGTGTTGTCACAGAAGAGCTTGATCGGCCCCGACGCATTGGGTATGACTCCTAGGTCGGTGATGAACTCCTTCACCCATATTGCTTCATGTGCTGCCTCCGAGGCTGCCATGTACTCCGCTTCACATGTAGATCCTGCCACGATGCTTTGCTTGCAACTGCACCAGCTTACTGCCCCACCATTCAAAATATACACGTATCCGGTTTGTGACTTAGAGTCATCCAGATCTGTGTCGAAGCTAGCGTCGACGTAACCCTTTACGACGAGCTCTTCGTCACCTCCATAAACGAGAAACATTTCCTTAGTCCTTTTCAGGTACTTCAGGATATTCTTGACCGCTGTCCAGTGTTCCTTGTCGGGATTACTTTGGTACCTTCCTACCAAACTTACGGCAAGGTTTACATCAGGTCTGGTACACAGCATGGCATACATAATAGAACCTATGGCTGAGGCATAGGGGATGACGCTCATCTCTTCTATATCTTCTGCCGTGGTCGGACATTGAGCTGAGCTCAATTTCATACCTTGCAACACAGGCAAGGACCCCTTCTTGGATTGATCCATATTGAACTTCTTCAATATCTTATCAAGGTATGTGCTTTGTGAAAGACCTATGAGGCGTCTCGATCTATCTCTATAGATTTTGATGCCTAATATATAAGCAGCTTCTCCAAGGTCCTTCATTGAAAAACTTTTATTCAAGTAGGCCTTGATGCTGTCCAAGAGTTCTATATCATTTCCCATCAAAAGTATGTCATCTACATATAATATGAGAAATGCTACAGAGCTCCCACTCACTTTCTTGTAAACGCAGGCTTCTCCATAAGTCTGTGTAAACCCAAACGCTTTGATCATCTCATCAAAGCGAATGTTCCAACTCCGAGATGCTTGCACCAGCCCATAAATCGAGCGTTGGAGCTTGCACACTTTGTCAGCATTCTTAGGATCGACAAAACCTTCCGGCTGCATCATATACAATTCTTCCTTAAGGAAACCATTAAGGAATGCCGTTTTGACGTCCATTTGCCATATTTCGTAATCATAGAATGCGGCAATTGCTAACATGATTCGGACAGACTTCAGCTTCGCTACCGGTGAGAAAGTCTCATCGTAGTCAACCCCTTGAACTTGTCGATAACCCTTAGCGACAAGCCGAGCTTTATAGATGGTCACATTACCATCCGCGTCTGTCTTCTTCTTAAAGATCCATTTATTTTCTATGGCTCGCCGTTCAACGGGCAAGTCAGTCAAAGTCCATACTTCGTTCTCATACATGGATCCTATCTCGGATTTCATGGCTTCTAGCCATTTGTCGGAATCTGGTCCCGCCATCGCTTCTTCATAGTTCGAAGGTTCATCGTTGTCCAACAACATGATTTCCAAGACAGGGTTGCCGTACCACTCTGGTGCGGAACGTGTCCTTGTGGACCTTCGAATTTCAGTAGGAGCTTGATCAGAAGTATCTTGATCATTATCATTAACTTCCTCTCTAGTCGGTGCTGGCACCTCAGGAACATTTTCTTGAGTTGCGCCATTTTCCAGTTCAAGAGGCAATACTTCATCAAGCTCTACTTTCCTCCCACTTACTTCTTTCGAGAGAAACTCTTTCTCCAGAAAGGACCCATTCTTGGCAACAAAAATCTTGCCTTCGGATCTAAGGTAGAAGGTGTACCCAATAGTTTCTTTTGGGTACCCTATGAAGACGCATTTTTCCAATTTGGGTTCGAGCTTTTCAGGTTGAAATTTCTTGACATAAGCATCGCATCCCCAAACTTTTAGAAACGACAGCTTAGGTTTCTTCCCAAACCATAATTCATACGGTGTCGTCTCAACGGATTTCGACGGAGCCCTATTTAAAGTGAATGCGGCAGTCTCTAAAGCATAGCCCCAAAAAGAAAGCGGTAAATCGGTAAGAGACATCATAGATCGCACCATATCTAACAGAGTGCGATTACGACGTTCGGACACACCATTACGCTGAGGTGTTCCAGGCGGCGTGAGTTGTGAAACTATTCCACATTTTCTTAAGTGTGTGCCAAACTCGTGACTCAAGTATTCTCCTCCACGATCTGATCGCAGAAACTTGATTTTCCTGTCACATTGATTTTCAACCTCACTCTGAAATTCCTTGAACTTTTCAAAGGTTTCAGACTTGTGTTTCATTAAGTAGATATACCCATACCTACTTAAATCATCAGTGAGGGTGAGAACATAACGATAGCCACCGCGAGCCTCAACACTCATTGGACCGCACACATCGGTATGTATGATTTCCAATAAGTCGGTTGCTCGCTCCATTGTTCCTGAGAACGGAGTCTTGGTCATTTTACCCATAAGGCATGGTTCGCACGTGTCAAATGATTCATAATCAAGAGACTCTAAAAGTCCATCAGCATGGAGCTTCTTCATGCGTTTGACACCTATGTGACCAAGGCGGCAGTGCCACAAGTATGTGGGACTATCATTATCAACTTTACTTCTTTTGGTACTCACATTATGAATATGTGTAGCATCACGTTCGAGATTCATAAGGAATAAACCATTCACCATAGGAGCATGACCATAAAACATATCTCTCATAAAATGGAACAACCATTATTCTCAGATTTAAAAGAGTAGCCATCTCGAATTAAACGAGATCCCGATACAATGTTCATGCTCAAAGCTGGCACTAAATAACAATTATTAAGGTTTAAAACTAATCCCGAAGGGAGATGCAGAGGTAGCGTGCCGACGGCGATCACATTGACCTTGGAACCATTCCCGACGCGCATCGTCACCTCGTCCTTTGCCAGTTTCCGCTTATTCCGCAGCCCCTGCTTTGAGTTACAAATGTGAGCAACTGCACCGGTATCAAATACCCAGGAGCCACTACGGGCACTAGTAAGGTACACATCAATTACATGTATATCACATATACCTTTGGTTTTGCCGGCCTTCTTATCCGCTAAGTACTTAGGGCAGTTCCGCTTCCAGTGACCGCTTCCCTTGCAATAAAAGCACTCAGTCTCGGGCTTGGGTCCATTCTTTGGCTTCTTCCCGGGAGCTTGCTTGCTGGGCGCGGCAACCTCCTTGCCGTCCTTCTTGAAGCTCTTTTTACCCTTGCCTTTCTTGAACTTAGTGGTTTTATTGATCATCAACACTTGATGTTCCTTCCTGACTTCTACCTCCGCTGATTTCAGCATAGCAAATACTTCGGGAATGGTCTTTTCCATCCCCTGCATATTGAAGTTCATCACAAAGCTCTTGTAGCTTGGTGGAAGCGACTGGAGGATTCTGTCAATGACCGCATCATCCAGGAGATTAACTCCCAGCTGAGTCAAGCGGTTATGCAACCCAGACATAGTGAGTATGTGCTCACTGACAGAACTGTTTTCCTCCATCTTACAGCTGAAGAATTTGTCGGAGACTTCATATCTCTCGACCCGGGCATGAGCTTGGAAAACCATTTTCAGCTCTTCGAACATCTCATATGCTCCATGTCTCTCAAAACGCTTTTGGAGCCCCGGCTCTAGGCTATAAAGCATGCCGCACTGAACGAGGGAGTAGTCATCGAAACGTGCCTGCCAAGCGTTCATAACATCTTGTTCTGCAGGGAGAACGGGTGCGTCACCAAGCGGTGCTTGTAGGACATAATCTTTCTTGGCAGCTATGAGGATGATCCTCAGGTTCCGGACCCAGTCCGTATAGTTGCTGCCATCGTCTTTCAGCTTAGTTTTCTCTAGGAACGCGTTGAAGTTGAGGACTACGTTGGCCATTTGATCTACAAGACATATTGCAAAGATTTTAGACTAAGTTCATGATAATTAAGTTCAATTAATCAAATTATTAGTGAACTCCCACTTAGATTAGGCATCCCTCTAGTCATCTAAGTATTACATGATCCGAGTTAAACTAGACCGTGTCCGATCATCACGTGAGACGGACTAGTCAACATCGGTGAACATCTTCATGTTGATCGTATCTTCTATACGACTCATGCTCGACCTTTCGGTCTTCTGTGTTCCGAGGCCATGTCTGTACATGCTAGGCTCGTCAAGTCAACCTAAGTGTTTGCATGTGTAAATCTGTCTTACACCCGTTGTATGTGAACGTCTGAATAAAACACCCGATCATCACGTGGTGTTTTGAAACAGCGAACTGTCGCAACGGTGCACAGTTAGGGGGAACACTTCTTGAATTTTATTGTGAGGGATCATCTTATTTACTACCGTCGTTCTAAGTAAACAAGATGCAAAACATGATAAACATCACATGCAATCAAATAATAAACGTGACATGATATGGCCAATATCACATAGCTCCTTTGATCTCCATCTTGGGGCTCCGTGATCATCTCGTCACCGGCTTGACACCATGATCTCCATCATCATGATCTCCATCATCGTGTCTCCATGAAGTTGCTCGCCAACTATTACTTCTACTACTATGGCTAACGCGTTTAGCAATAAAGTAAAGTAATTTACATGGCGTTTCTCGATGACACGCAGGTCATTAAAAGAATAAAGACAACTCCTATGGCTCCTGCCGGTTGTCATACTCATCGACATGCAAGTCGTGAATCCTATTACAATAGCATGAACATCTCATACATCACATATAGATCATTCATCATTCATCACAACTTTGGCCATATCATATCACAAACCACTTGCTGCAAAAACAAGTTAGACGTCCTCTAATTGTTGTTGCAAGTTTTACGTGGCTGAATTAGGGTTCTAGCAAGAACGTTTTCTTACCTACGTTAAAGCCACAACGTGATTTGTCAACTTCTATTTACCCTTCATAAGGACCCTGTTCATCGATTCCGCTCCAACTAAAGTGGGAGAGACAGACACCCGCCAGCCACCTTATGCAACTAGTGCATGTTAGTCGGTGGAACCGGTCTCACGTAAGCGTACGTGCAAGGTTGGTCCGGGCCGCTTCATCCCACAATACCGCTGAAGCAAGAAAGGACTAGTAACGGCAAGAAAGTTGACAAATCTACGCACACAACAAATTGTGTTCTACTCGCGCAAGAAGAACTACGCATAGACCTAGCTCATGATGCCACTGTAGGGGAACGTTGCAGAAAACAAAAAATTTCCTACTCGTTTCACCAAGATCATCTAGGAGTTCATCTAGCAACGAGTGATCAGATGCATCTACATACCTTTGTAGATCGCGCACGGAAGCGTTCAAAAGAGCGGTGATGATGTAGTCGTACTCGACGTGATCCAAATCACCGATGACCAGCGCCGAACGGACGGCACCTCCGCGTTCAACACACGTACGGAACAGCCACGTCTCCTCTTCTTGATCCAGCAAGGGAGGGAGGAGAGGTTGAGGGAGATGGCACCAGTAGCAGCACGACGGCGTGGTGTTGATGGAGCTGCAGTACTCCGGCAGAGCTTCGCTAAGCACTATGGAGGTGGAGGAGGTGTTGAGGAGGGAGAAGGAGGCAACCAAAGGCCAGGGCGTTCAGGTATGAAGTCCCTCCTCTCCCCCACTATATATAGGGGTGCCAAGGGGGGGTGGTGCGCAGCCTAGGAGATCCAATCTCCTATGGCCGGCGGCCAAGGGGAGGTTTCCCTCCCCCCAAGGCACCTAGGAGGTGCCTTACCCTCCTAGGACTCTTGTCCCCTTAAACCCTAGGCGCATGGGCCTATGTGGGGCTGGTGCCCTTGGCCCATTAGGCCAAGGCGCACCCCCTTACAGCCCATGTGGCCCCCCGGGGCAGGTGGACCCACCCGGTGGACCCCCGGGACCCTTCCGGTGGTCCCGGTACAATACCGATAACCCCGAAACTTGTCCCGATGCCCGAAACAGGACTTCCCATATATAAATCTTTACCTTCGGACCATTCCGGAACTCCTCGTGACGTCCGGGATCTCATCCGGGACTCCGAACAACATTCGGGTTACTGCATATACATATCCCTACAACCCTAGCGTAACCGAACCTTAAGTGTGTAGACCCTACGGGTTCGGGAGACAAGCAGACATGACCGAGACGACTCTCCGGTCAATAACCAACAGCGGGATCTGGATACCCATGTTGGCTCCCACATGCTCCACGATGATCTCATCGGATGAACCACGATGTCGAGGATTCAATCAATCCCGTACGCTATTCCCTTTGTCTATCGATATGTTACTTGCCCGAGATTCGATCGTCGGTATCCCAATACCTCGTTCAATCTCGTTACCGGCAAGTCACTTTACTCGTACCGTAATGCATGATCCCGTGACCACACTTGGTCACTCTGAGCTCATTATGATGATGCATTACCGAGTGGGCCCAGTGATACCTCTCCGTCATACGGAGTGACAAATCCCAGTCTTGATCCATGTCACCCAACAGACACTTTCGGAGATACCCGTAGTCTACCTTTATAGTCACCCAGTTACGTTGTGACGTTTGGCATACCCAAAGCACTCCTACGGTATCCGGGAGTTACACGATCTCATGGTCTAAGGAAAAGATACTTGACATTAGAAAACTCTAGCAAACGAACTATACGATCTTGTGCTATGTTTAGGATTGGGTCTTGTCCATCACATCATTCTCCTAATGATGTGATCTCGTTATCAATGACATCCAGTGTCCATAGTCAGGAAACCATGACTATCTGTTGATCAACGAGCTAGTCAACTAGAGGCTTACTAGGGACATGTTGGTGTCTATTATTCACACATGTATTACGATTTCCAGATAACACAATTATAGCATGAATAAAGACAATTATCATGAACAAGGAAATATAATAATAATACTTTTATTATTGCCTCTAGGGCATATTTCCAACAAAACCCACCTCGAAGCCTTTGAGAGAGAAATCCTTGCGAGGACAAAGCCCAAACACCCAGAGCCAAAGAGTGTTAGGCATCACTGAAGTCTTTCTGTCTGAGTGACCTGAAGACTTATTACACTTGAGGACTGTGTATCCTCCAGCCGGTTAGGCGTCGCGTTCTGAGCATCCAAGAGTCATTGTGGATCGCCGGTGAACGAAGTCTGTGAAGGTTTGGAAGTCTACCTTGAAGACTTACCAGAGTGATTGGGCGAGGACTGTGTGTCCTTAGCTCAAGGGGAATAAGGTGAAGACGCGGTCTTCTGAGTGCAATCTCAGCCTCCCTAACCAGACGTACAATTGTCATAGCAATTGGAACTGGTCCAACAAATCCTGTGTCTTCAACAAGTGACTGGTTCTATCCTCTCCCTCCCTTTTACTTTGAGTTTGTCTTCGTGAAGTCATTGCCTATTCGTCGTACCTGTTTGACTTCATTGCTTGACTACTATCGTTGATTGGCTTCATACTATCTTCCATCCTGATCCTTACTACCTAGCTGCTACTAGTCTTTGTACTTTCACATTATTGCATACTTGACTATGGCTTGCTTGTTGTAGTTTATCTTCCGCTGCATATCAATTAGGTCATTTCTATTGCTTGTCTTCGAAACTTCCACGTTTTGAAGACTTTGATAAAAATCGCCTATTCACCCCCCCTCTAGTCGATAACTAGCACTTTCACTAGCGACGACTACAAGTACCGAAGCGAGCCGAAGGCGCGCCGCCGTCATCGCTCCTCCATCGTCGGAGCCGGGCTCAACTTGTTGTAGTAGACAGTCGGGAAGTCGTCGTGCTAAGGCCCCATAGTACCAGCACCTCAGAACATCAACCGCCGCCGATGAAAAATAACGTAGATCGAAGGATCCAAACTGAAGACACACGAACGTAGATGAACAACGACAAGATCCGAGGAAATCCACCAACGATAGATCTGCCGGAGACAAACCTCCACACACCCATCAACGATGCTAGACGCACCGCCGGAACGGGGGCTAGGCGGGGAGACATTTATTCCATCTTCAGGGAGCCGCCGCCGTCTCGCCTTCCTGAGTAGGACACAAACCCTAACAAGATTGAAAAAAAGACTAAAAAAGGAGCCCTCCCACCGGCCCTTGGCAGGATCCATCGCGCCTCCATGGCCCTAGGGCCACCGGAGACGAGGCGGACCTGCGCCGGCGCCGGCGAGAGGCACGAACCCTAAGTTTCTTTCTTGGAGGAGGAGGAGGAGGAGGAGGCGGAGCCCTTTTCTGAAGTGTTCGCTTGTCCCCTTAATACTTCATAATGAGTTAACACAAACATCCTTTTTGTTTTTCGAGAAAACCATGCATAGAATACCCATTGTTTGCCGCTGCTTTGAGATTCATGTCATATTTTTTATTTTAGATATTTTGTAATGTTTTACCATATACTTTTCTCATTTGAAAGTGTATCATAATATTTTGTTGTTATCCCTAAAGAAGAGTGCACTTGTTTCATAGTGTGTTTTTGATATATAGTGAAACATTGTGATGCATTTTAAAACGAAAACATCCATCAAAATATTACGTCATATTTTGAAATAAGATAGTTTCCCCTAAAAATCATAAAACATGGCACGAATCTCAATGCAAGAATGGTTGGTAGATCTCAAATCAAGAAATGCTACTAGAAAAAAAAAGTACTTCATCTGTTTCAAAATATGTGTCGCTGCTTTGTAATAATTAGCGGCACTTACCTCGTGGCAAGCATTTTTCTTTGGAAAAGGAGGCTTGCTCCCGAACTCTACATCTAAACGATGCATGCAACCATATTATTAAAAGTCTTGAAGTAGTACAAAGTCAAATAAATATTACAGCTCGCAAACGGAGCAAAGAAACATAAAAAAACTCAAAACCACAACTGGTATGAACAAAAGGACAAGATCCCTAGACTCCTATCCTGTTATGCGATCGCCAGGCCGCCATCTAGACCGGTTGAAAATAGCCCGTGCTACCATCTCCCACTGGTTGCACCCAGTAACCAACGGCTCCGTGGAGTCCGTATGAGTGAGTAAGGACCACGTACGGATCCATGTCGTAGCTCTGAAGATGACTTGCAAGAAGGTTAAAATATGTTGTCTATGAAAATTCATATCGTTCCTGTAGTTTCATATAGCCCAAATAAGCGCACATCATGAGCAATCTACAAATTATTAAAAATAATAATGCAGCGACACTTATTTTGAGACGGGGAGTATATAACAAGACCACACATATGACATAACTCCTCACCACCGCAAACGCATGAGCAAGCGAGTCAGGAATTCCAAAGCATTTCGCAGGATAATATGCATCCCTGGAAATGGCTGAATACAAACTGTCTGTGTTGTATTTGGCGTTCAGACCAACGAAACACGACCTGCAGGGTACGGAGGGAGCTTTGACCCCAACAACCCCGCCGCCTCTTCCCCGCACCAGCCGTCATGCTCATGCATTTCTGTCTGGCCGGCTGTTCCGCAGGCTCATTTCAACCCTGCCGAGCAATCATGCATATAGCAACACCGTCGACAGTCGGCACCCACACACGCAGCACATAACCGGCGCGGTGCGAGTGCGATCGCGGCAAAAAAATCATCGGCTCGAGCGCCTGGCAGCGAGGCCTCGAGGCGCGCTGCTCGCTCGCGTACGTGGTTCAGCCGTTCAGGTGATCGCACCGCCACCGCGCGCCACGTCGCCGTGGACACCTACGCCCCCTGCGACTTCGACGCGCCCGCGGCATGCACCAGCCACCGCGACCGGCGGCCGGTTCATTGATCGCGGCCCCTGTCGCCGGCGCCACAGCCACCCGTCCAGCTGACCCTGGCACTGCAAAGGCGTGTCGCATCTCACACCCGCACGCAGATGCCGGATGTACGCTCAGTCCTTGACATCTCCATGCCCCAAAAGTCGTTAACCAGTGTGCATCGAGTCCAAAATCAGCGCTCCCCGCTGAAACTGGAGGATCTGCCACGTACGGGTGTACTGTCCATGAACTTGACCATAGCGCCCACAGACGAGAGCAACGTACGGCATCAAACATATCTGCATGTCAGCAGGTGCATACACACGAGAGAGCCGGCTTGTCGATCGACAACGCCAATTAACGGGCCCTGATCATCGTCAGAACAGAGAGGACAAGAAGTGGACAACGTACGGCGCCGTGCCAGGGAGACGTCTCTGCAAGTGCAACCAGCGAAAACGACGAGATCGATACAAAACAGTGCCGAAACCAATACTTGGCTTTTAGCCTTTTACGTTGGATGGATGCCGTTGCAGATTCCCTACTGAGTAGGAACGATATGCAGATAAGCCCAACTAACCGCAGCAGAAAGAGCAGCATGCATGCATCTACTATCAGATATCAGCCATGTTCTGCTTTGCTAGCTCCTGCCGGAAAGAAGGAATGAAGGTGCGTCGTGACGATCGAGCATATGTCATGTGGGATACCAAGTCAGGATCCTGGGAAGGTCCAGAGAGGAAAAGGAAACACGTGGTCTACGTATATGGATTGGTAGGTCATGAGTCTGGGACGGTCGTGGCACATTTGGTGGCAAGAGAGAGACTCGTTCTTCGTTGCTGCCTAAGAGCATTACTAGTAGAGCCCTCAAACCCTCAAACCCCTAAAAATAACTGTTTTTTACAGTTTTCGTCGAAAAAAAGCCGTAGACTAGAACCCCTTAACCCTCAAATCCTCAATTTTTTTTAAAGGTCCAACCCTCAAACCCTCTCCCAATTCTTAAAAGTAAGGGTTGGGGAGCAAAACCTACCCCAACCCTCATTTGGTGGTTATACTCGCGCGGGAGGGAAAAATCCTCCCAACTCCCAACTCCCGCGCCCACGCCCGCGACCGCCGCTGCTAGTCGCCCCCGTCGCCGGCGGCCGCCCTGTCGACCTCCCGCGCGCAACGACAACGTCGTTCATGAGGAATATTCCGTTATAAGGGTTGGGTTTGAGGGTTCTAATCTTTGCCCCTGTTTTTCAACCCGTAAAAGTGCACAAAAAGATCATTTTTGAACCCTTAAAACGCTAGTGAGGGTTTGAGGGTTTGAGAGTTCTACTAGTAATGCTCTAAACCGATCCAGAGTTAGCGTACGGTATGTATATGGTTGGCTGGTCCAATGAGCTACAGTATGGCTGGGTAGCAGCACATAGTACGTGCGAGTTCAATTCACAGGACCATAATTTGTGTTGGTCGCCGTAGCTCTTTTTTTTAGAGAAAAGGTAAGAGCCCGACTTTATAGATAAAGCCATCAGGCAGAGTTACCCCAACAAACCAAAAATCCAAACAAGTTTACAGGCCACGAAACATAAGGATCAGTACAAGGCCACCAGTCTAATCATGGCGCGCAGGCCAGCAAAACACCAGACACACCGGCAGGGAGGTCAGGAAGCCGTCCTTGAAGTGCGCCAAAGAAGGGAAGACGTCGTAGATTTCATTTTGGATAGCATATCGTCGAAAGCCTGAAGGTCCCCTTTCTTAGTCAATAATCTCCACTGCTTCAAAAAGACATTGGCTTTAAATAAGCAGCTGACAGGGTTAGCCGGAAAAATGTGTTCAATCGAGAACTTGTTCCTAGTAGTCCACAGCGCCCACCCTATCGCAACCCATCCCACTAAGTAGACCCGTTTGGACTGCCCTGATAAGAAGTTAGTATATTGCCTCAGGTGTTCGAAGGAGGAGGGAGTCCAGTTAACATGAAGCCAAAGTCTGATACAGCACCACATGAATTTCGCTAAGGAGCAATGAAAGAAAATATGATCAGTGTTCTCAAGAGCCCCACATAGCACACATCTATCAGAGCCCGGCCCGTTCCGCTTCTTAATTTGATCAGCCGCCGGAAGCTTACGGCGAACAGCTTGCCAGAGAAATATTTTAATCTTAGGGGGGATTTGAGCTGACCAAATGTCTTTAAACTTTGCCGGGCGACCACCAGAGATAAGCTTAGAATAAGCCGATTTAACAGAGAAACGCCCCGAAGAGGAGAGGGGCCAAACCACGGAATCCTCTTCCTCCGAGAGCAGGGGGAAGCAAGCAGTAAGGCGCTGCCAATCTTCCAACTCTACAGGGGAAAGAGAGCGCCGGAAATCTAAAACCCAACCCTGAACCGAGAGCTCAAAGAGAGAGATCTCAGGATTATCACAATAAGAGAACAAGGCCGGGAAGGCAGCCGCAAGCGTGGTGTCCCCGACCCACCAGTCTAACCAAAACCGAGTGGACTTACCATTTCTGACAACAAATTTGACAAGGGACCGAAAAATCGGTCGAACTTTAACCAGTTGACGCCAAAATTGAGACCCACCAGAAGCAGAGGCGAACATAGGACTCGAGGATGGGAAATATTTAGCTTTCAGAATCGAGAGCCAGATAGGGCGCTCCTCCAGAGTCATTATCTTCCACCACCATTTAATCAAGAGGCAATTATTCATGACTCTCGTATTAATAATGCCGAGCCCCCCTTTGTCCTTAGGACGACAAATGATGTTCCATCTGACCAATCTATATTTGCGTTTATTATCCGCAGCGTTCCAGTAAAAAGCACCCCTATGCTTGTCGAAACCAGAGTGAGTCCCGTTAGAAAGAAGATAGAAACCCATCAAGTACATTGGGAGGGAAGAGAGACATGAGTTGGTAAGGGCAACCTTGCCCGCTTGCGTGTTATATCGTCCTCTCCAAGGAAGAACTCTATTGCCAACTTTGGCGATCACCGGGGCAAAATCTTTCACCAATAGCTTATACGGGGAAATAGGTAATCCTAAATATTTGAGAGGATAAGACCCAAGGGAACAATTTAGAAGGTGAGCCGCCCGTTGCGCCTCAAAGTCCGAAACCCCAGTCACAATGACCTCACTCTTGGAAAAGTTAATTTTAAGACCCGAAAGAGCTTCGAAGCAAAGCAGAAGGAATTTCAGATTGGTGAGACTGGTCTCATTGAGCTCTATCATAATGATGGTGTCGTCCGCATACTATAGATGAGTAATGCCATGAGGAATAAGATGAGAGCTTACAGGGGAAATATGCCCAGATAACACATCCCGAGAGAGGATGCAAGATAAAGCATCAGCCACAAAATTGAAAAGCAAAGGGAACACCGGATCCCCTTGTCTAAGGCCCCTACCGTTAGCAAAAAAATTACTAGTTTGACCATTCACAACCACAGCCGTATGCCCACCAGAAACAAGCTGCATCAAGCGGTGCATCACAGGACCCTCAAAGCCCTTAGCCAGAAGGACTTGCCGAAGAAAGTTCCAACTCACCGAATCGTAAGCCTTCTCAAAGTCAAGCTTAAGGACCACAGCCTTGGTCCCCTTAACCCGCAGGTCATGGATTATCTCATGTAAGCACAACACCCCATCCAAGATGAATCTCCCTTTAATGAAAGCAGATTGGAAAGGGCTAATGATCTGGTGGGCTATCGGGGACAGCCTAGTAGCCACGCCCTTAGCTGGCATCTTGGCAAAGTTATTAATTAAAGCAATGGGCCTAAATTGCGATATCAAGTCAGCGCCTTTGATTTTAGGGATAAGGATGAGAACCGCGTAATTGAGCCTTGAAATGTTAACAGTGCCCAGCCAAAACCCTTGAATGATAGCTGTAATAAGGCCTTTTAATTGAGGCCAGAAATGCTGAAAGAAAGGAAAGGAGAAGCCATTAGGACCTGAAGCCACATTGGAGTTGGCGGTCCGGATGGTATCGAAAATTTTCTCCTCAGAGGGGGAATAAGCAGGAGATCATTATCTGCGCTCGACACCTGCTCAAGGGGGGTCCAGAAGCCCGGAGCAAGCGAAAAGCCCAGCTCAGGTTTAGCCGCTAGCAGGTTAGAAAAGAAATGAACCACATGACGAAGAATGACCGAAGGGTCAGAGACCCTAACACCATCAGTCAGAAGGCTATCAATCAGGCATCTACGATGCCTACCATTCGCAATGGCGAAGAAGTAAGCCGTGGGCGCATCACCCTTAAGGGTCCAGTTAACCGTGCCTCTTTGCTTCCAATAAACTTCCTCCTGGCGGTGAATTTCCAAAAGCGCCTTCTCAAGGCCATAACGGAGCTGCCAATCAGCCTTCAAGAGGCCAACATTATCCGCACGAATATCAAGATCGCCAATTTGGGCACCCAGCCTAGCTTTGTCACGCCTAACCTCAGCAAAATGGTTCTTAGACCACCCTCTGAGGAATTTTCGCAAGCAGTATGAAACGTGCTGCCAATCATCCATAGGGCCAAAAGAGCGATGAGGAGATGAGAGACAATCCGAGATCTTCCTTGCCAACATGGTGGGGAACCCCTCCACTAAGAGCCAAGACGCATCGAATTGAAACCTTTGGCAAACAGTAGGACAAGACCCATCGTCGAGGATAAGGGGAGCATGGTCAGAACCCACAATGGGAAGGGCGCGAAGACAGACCCGAGGAAAAAGGCCATCCCAAGCGGGGCAGAGAAAAACCCTATCAAGAACAGAGCGGATAGGGGAAGCCTGACGGTTAGTCCAAGTGAAGCGGGCCCCAACCCTAGGAATTTCACGAATGGCCGCATCCCTGATGAAAGCATTGAAAGCCTCAGCCAAAGCCCAAGAGAAATTAGCGGAGCTCTTATCAGAGGGATATCTTAATAGGTTAAAATCACCCCCAATCATGAGGGGGAGCTGGCAGGAGTCTATTTTATTATAAATCTCATCCAAGAAATTGTAAGACAAGGAGTGATCTGCCGGGCCATAAACCACCATGAACTCAAGAAGGGAACTGTGGGAACGAAGGGAAACTACCGTACTAGCCCAGTATATGCCATGATCAAAAGCTACAAAATCAAATATATCATTATTGGTGCCCAGAAGAAAGCCACCCGACTGACCAACGGAGGCCACAGAATTCCACCTGAATCTGTCAATCCCAGCAACAGCCGAAAGTTCATTAGGGGAGAAGGAGAGTTTGAGAGTCTCAACAAGGCCAATAAAATCAACTTTTTCAGACCGCACCATATCTTTGAGTTGGTCCCTGCGCCCCCTAGCACAGAAACCTCTGATGTTCCAAAATAAAGCCTTCATCTGAAGGAGAGGTTTTTAATTCGAAGACTCGACCTGCACGGAGCCTTGCAGGTTTTAGCGCGTTTCCCAGCCCCACGATTCTGAATCGGGGAGGCCTGACACCTGTCAGCCTCCCTCACGGCCCCCCTTGGCCACAACCAGAGGGGCGGACGCCCCAACCCCAACCTCCTTGGCTTTCGCAATGTCAGCCTGAGCCAGCTCGTTAGCTCTAATCACCTCAAGTAAGGAAGAGGGGGAGCCCAAACTAGAGTCTAAACGAATCCCAACATCATCTAAAATCTTAAAAAGCTGCTCATCAGACTGGGAAGGTAAAACTAATCTAACAGGAGACGAAACCAAACGAGGGGAAGACGACAGAATAGAACCCGAACCTGAGGGGGGAAGATCCCATGCCGCCGCACGCCTAGCCGCCCTATCAGCCACACGCTCGCCACTGTTGGAGACACGGCCACTCTTGTGGGCAGTAGAAGCAGGGAACCGAACAGGCACAGGGGGGCCCGGCCCGGAGAAGCCGCCGCCGAGGACGGGCCCGAGGCCGCCCCCAGCTCCACCTCCAGCCGGCGGCAAAGCCCAGCCATGGACTGCTTGGAATCCCCAAACGCCCTCCTCTTCGCAGAGAACTTCTTCATCGACGATTTCTTCCTCTTCTTGGCCGCCGATGGGCCAGCCGGGGGTAAGTCTTCAATACCAGACAACGAAGGGGAGGTGGGGCGAGCGAGAAGGTTAGAACACGCCGCCGAAAGAGGGGTGCCCTTTGACCCACCCGCGGCCGCAGCCCCACCGCCCAAACCTGGCGCGGAGCCCTGAACCCCACCGCTCGCCGGAGCACAATCTTTCATCAACTCTTGATCAGCAGGGGACATCCCATTCCAAGCGGACTGGGTGAAGCGAGGATCCGTGCCATGCATCGAATCATCAAGGCCCCATCACCATCCTTGCTTTTATCATCATAGCCGGAGGCCGAGGGTGGAGGGGGAGGAGGAGGAGAACCAGGACCAGGAGCACCCTCCACCCGGACCCGAAGACGAAAACCACCCGCCGCCGGGAAAACGTCAACAGAGCCACAGATGCAGAAAGGATCCACACACCAGACCCGAAGCCGAGCTGGTCCAAGAACAGACAGCGAGTCTTGATCAACCTCGATAGGTTTCCCAAGGAGCACCCCAAAGGCCATCAGAAAGGTCGAGGTGCGCATGTTAGGAGGAACATCATCCACTAACACCCACACATCAGAGAGAGAGGCAATGGCCTTTGACCCATTGGAGGTGGCTTTGACCGAAACCACAAGTTGATTCAGAGGGAGCGTGAAGCTGGTACACGAGGACATCATGCGAAGACTCTCTTTAGAGGGAAATCTGGCAGCAAACTCAAAATCAGAGAGCTGGCGGATCTGCCAGTCCCACCCGCCTTCGTCCCACAACCGAAGTTCATCAAGAAGGGCCTGAGGGGAGATGCGCTTGTCCTGAACAAAAATAACACCAACATTGGAAAGCGAGGGGTTGGGGGCAGCTACAGGAACCTCCTTGTCAAGGGCAAAGAAAGAACAGCCGGGGAGGCCGATCCCATAATGAATAAAGGAAGGAGGCTTGACACGGCTTTGGCAGTCCACCGTGAGGTGGCCGTCCTCCCTACATATGAGACAAAACAGGGGATTTTCACAGCGAGACTGGAAGTGGCCAGGACGATGACACGCAAAGCAGGTGAGGATAGGGTTAGAGACCTGGGAGTGAGGGGGGTTGCGGCCAGCGCCACGAGGGGGAGGTGGAGGGAGAATACCATCACCAAGGGAACCAGCTCCAGCACCAGCACCGGCGCCAGGCCTCGCAGCAGCGCCAAACGGGCGGCGGGCCGGAGCCCCCGACGAGCCACGGGGAACGAAGCGAGACGGACCGCCACCAGCCACTGCCGGCGCCCGCAGCGGCCCACCGCCCTGAGGAGCAAGCGAGGGGGGGGGACGCGGAAGGCCCCGAGGAACCCGCCCGACTCCCCAGCGCCGCCTGCTCCCAGGGATCGACCGCGGCCACCGACGCACCAGGCACCGGAGGCGGAGGAACCGCCGGCCCAGATCCAGAAGCACGAGGGGACGCACCAGCCGTCTCCGAGGCCCCCGCACCCTGAGCGAGCGAGGCGTGGAGCTTGGCACGGAGCGAGGCCTCATACTCCAGATCTGCGGTGGCGTCGCCAGATCTGCCATGCCCCCGCTTGTGGCCGGAGACAGCCTCACCGGGGGACCCTCGGGAACGGTCCATCGCAGCCACCGACGCAAAGGGAAGGAGGAGGGGAGGAGGAGGAGTAGATCTGACGAAGCAGCGGATAGGGTAATGGAGCCGACGCAAGTCCGAGGAGGAGGCAGGAAACCCTAGAAACGGGGGAGCCACACCCTTCCGAACCCATATAAAGCCAGAGCCAACCAGGCCGGGCTTACCAAGGGGTACCAGGGCAGGAGAGGGCTGAATCTGGGCTAGCCTCGGCCCAGGAGCCACAGAAAGGAGGGGAGGGAAATCAACAGAGGAGCCCAACGAAGGGACCGGCACAGGCCCACCCGGCCCCACAACAGCCAAAAGAGCACGCGCCCCAGCCCGCCCCGATCCCAGATCTAGGGTTGGCACCGGCGCCGCCGCCGCCGAGGGAACAGGGACCACAGCCGAAGACGAGCCAGGGAGGGCGGCCGCCGGAGGGGAAGACGCCGGCGAAGCCACCACAGCCACCCCAGGCCCCACCAGAGAAGCATCCAACGACCAGGAGGCAGCACGCCGGCGCCCACGAGCGACACGGCACCAACCATCCGCATCCACGCCCGACCCGACAGACCGCCCCCGACCCCCCGGAACAAACTTACGCCGGCGACCCGCCGCTAGAGTAGCCGACGACCCATCAACCAGCGCCGGACGGGAAGGAGAGGGAAGAGCCTCAGAGTCCGAACCGGAGTCATCCGAGTCGAGAGCCCAGAACCTGTTGGCCCGGGGCGCATCCAGGGCCGCCGGGTTGGGAGGGGGAACCGCAGAGAGGGAGAGCGTGGGCCTCGCCGCCAAC
>NC_041393.1:140843548-140905487 GCF_002162155.2 Triticum dicoccoides | reverse complement strand
GCGGGACGTCGGCACTCCAGGAGAGGAGAGAGCGAGAGGAGAGGGGGGCGCCATCCTTGGGATTCCACCTGATACTACAACGACTTGACGCCGTAGCTCTTTGCCACATACAGTGTTTTAGTACGCAAATTTGGAGGCAATTAACGTGTAACGATGTAATCTAATATTTCACTTTGCATTGCAGATCTTTAACATAGATAATACTTGGCGGTAGGGTCCGGGCAGTTATTTGCCACGTGGCCTGGACCTCGGATCGGCTAGCATGCAGAGGCCTACCCCATCAGGATGCATGCCCTTTGTGTGATCAAGAGGAGGAAACGATCGACCATGTTCTACTCACATGTGTTTTTGCTCGCACAGTGTGGGCAGCGATTTTCGTCGCGTTGGGGACACCAAGTTGGATTCCTACTGCCCAAGGAACGCTGGTGGAGTGGGCCGTGGACAAGCGTGGTTCAAACAACGTCAGCACGAAGGACCTTCGCATCATCTTCGCGCTTACTTGGTGGGAGTTGTGGAAGCATAGAAATGCCATTGTCTTCGAGGGCGCGCGCCCTTCGGTCGAGCAGTTACTAAGAAATATGTGCGCTGAGGGTTCCTCTTGGTCAACTGCTGGGTTATTAAGAGGTGATGTAATGCCTTTTTTTGCTAGGATAGAGAGGTGAATGAGTGATGAGGATTAGCTTGTAATAACAAAACCTTGTAAATCATGGTGGAGGCATTCTTGGCCTTTTCTTCTATAATATTATATGATATGCATTCTCGTGCATATTCGAGAAGAAAAACATAGATAATTGACCAATTACGCACTTATAGAACATCTAACAGTATGAGAAAACGATCGACCGGAAACTCACGACGAAAACAAGGTCGATTCAAACATGCATGCACACAAGCAGGGCATGTGCTTTGCTCTCGCCTACAGTGTCCCACAGGCGACAGCGGCCGCGCGCGTCCGTCTGCAGCGTGCACATCCACAACGCGACACGACGGTTGCCGTGGATCACCGGACTCCTCCCGGCACCCGATCCCGCGAAACGGACTGGCGGAGCGCCGGCTTAGCTATAGCCGCATTAATACGATGCATGCGCGCGGTTGACCTTGCCGCCGCTGGACATTCCTCGATCCGATCCCGTGCCGTGACGGGCGCCAAAAGGAACACCTTAATTGCCGATATGTGCCGTGAAGGACGCACCATGCGGGCGTCCGCCGTGGCGACTCCGGCGGTACGATACACGTGTTGTTGCTGGACCGCCATTAACTAGCCATAGCTTCGAGAACGACGAGACCAGGCCACGTACGAACACACTTGTTCATACTAATGGAGGTTATTGGTTATTGGTGCACGATCAACGTCTAGTTTTTTTGTTCTTTTTCGACATTACGTCTAGGGGTTTAAAATGAAGGCGAACTGTACATGTAAACTTCGCCACGAAATAACAGGGCAGGCAGGCGACTGGTCGAACTGGATACGTTTTGCTAGCATGGTAAATGGGATGATGTGATCTGATGCTGAGAGAGGAGAAGCTGTGCCACAGACGCCTCGTGGTAATTAAAGTCTCTGGCTAATTTCCTCCCACCAAATTAGGTACCAAGTCAGTTTTGCAGGCAAAGTACGGAGTACACAGCTAATTTAAATTTTACGCCTGCAGCATGCTTGAGTCGCGCAGCCGGAGCAAACCTATCCTTTGCAACTCCGAAATAACCAAGGTGTTCAGACAGTAGTAAGATCGCAATTACAAAGTTTTGCTTCGCTTGAAGTAACTTCTTGCTCTGATTCTGGAACTGCGAGCTTAATTGGACGGTCAAAACGTGTTTTCATCCTTCACTTATTGTTAATTAGACATGCATGCACTAGAACCGACTTTAACCTCCCCGCTTCCATTTCCTCTTCCACAGTCCTATGCCATGGTGGGCGGCTAGCTAAACTTTGTAGACGCCCAAGCAAGGAAATACTTCCTCCGGTCCTTTTTACTCTGCACATTGGATTTGCCGAAAGTCAAATTTTGTTAAGTTTGACCAAATTTACATTGGAAATTATTAGCATCTATAATATCTAATAAATATAATATGAAAATATATTCTAAGATGAATCTAATGATATTGGTGTTGTTATGTGAATGTCTATAATTTTTTATACAAACTTGGTCAAAGTTGGATGAGATTGACTTCGGACAAAACTAATATGCAGAGTAAAAAGGACCGGAGGGAGTAATATAGAGAATAGTTGCAGTCCACGTCAAGCTCAATACTCGCGTGAACTCACCACAACCTTTGACTCCCAAATCTTCCCGTACCTTTTTTCTCTCGCCCGTTTTAAATCCCCACACCCCACACGCACAAACGCCGCGAAGAACCACGCGAACCGAACCACCCACGCCCTGCCTCACCTCACACCACCAGGGAAGTGGAGAGGAGGCGGCGAAACACAAGAGAAACCGCAGCCGCCACCGGGAAGCAGCCGGCAGGGCAATGGGCAACAGCATCGGCGGCCGGCGCAAGGGCGCCAAGGTGATGCAGCTGGACGGCACCGCCTTCAGGGTGAAGCCGCCGGCGTACGCGGGCGCGGTGCTGCGCGACCACCCGGGCTTCCAGCTGCTCGAGTCGGAGCAGGTCAAGCTGCTCGGCGTCCGCGCGCGCCCGCTCGACCACGACGCGCTGCTCCGCCCGGGCCGCCTCTATTTCCTCGTCGCGCTACCCCGCCCCACCGTGCCCCCGCGCCGCGCCTGGTCCGGCGCTCTCCACGTCGGCGCGCGCGAGAGGCTCGAGTCGCTCATGCTCACGCGCCGCTCCACCTCCGACCTCTCCTTCCCGACCGCGCCGGCCTCCCCGATGTCCACCGCCTCCGAGGGCGGGCCGGTCCAGCTCAGGATGCGCCTGCCCAAGGCGCAGCTCGCCAAGCTTATGGGCGAGAGCCGGGACGCCGCCGAGGCGGCCGCTAAGATTATGCAGCTCTGCGCCGCCAACGGTGGGAACGGCGCTGTGACGCCGGAGCGGAGCCCGCGGTTCCTACCGACGGCGGACTGGGGCACTGGTGGGTTCGCGCAGACGCCAGAGCGGAACCCACGGTTCGTGCCGACGCCGGACTGGGGCGCCGGCAGGTTCGCGCAGACCCCAGAGCGGAGTCCCAGGTTCGCCGTAACGCCCGAGTGGGGTGCCAGGTTCATGATGCAGACACCGGAGAGGGGTGCAGAGACGGCGAAGACGCCGGATAGGTGGTCTGCTCTACCCCGCACGCCGGAGTATGCATCAGCGGACGTCAAGGCCAGCCGCAAGGAGGTAATGCACTGCTTCTTTCAATGTTTTTTTATTCAAATATATTACTATATTTATCATTTTATAATAGAGCCATGCTATTAAGGCCTGAATTAAATAACTTGATTCCAATCTAAAAATAAATCACCGTATAAATTGGTCCTTTTGTATTGCTTTTCGCTCATCTGCATTTCAAAAAAAAGCTCCGTGGGAAGGAAGACAATGTTTTTCTTTTTCTTTCAAGCAACAGTAGTATCTCATCACCCGGTAAAAAAAATAATGTGGAAACTTTCACCCAAAAGTATGTATTAGAACTGTTTGTTTTGACCAATAATTTTTTTAATAATAAATTAACAATATATAGCATATTTTTATTTTTTCATGCCTTTACATGTTGTATGGATCTCTCTGGTTTCAGTCATGAATAGAAACGGGGTTCCCGTTATTCTAAAAAAAGGGTTCCCGCCCTCATGATAGTCTAAAATTTAAAAATATATAACTTTTGCAAATGGTCCACACAGTTTACCCAATAAAATTTCTTATGAAATTTATCTTTGACTAATTCATATACCATTATAATATAAGTAAACATGACATGCAAATTGTGTTTCACTCGGTTCATGTAGGAATATGTAAACAAGCCATGGGTTTATCTCTTTATTGACTGTGAAAACAAAAAATACTAAGAAATATTCATACGCAATTGGATCTACGTGTCCAACGAGGCACCATCTAGAGCTGTTAATAGTGTGACCAATATTTTCGGCCGATGCAGATGTGTCTTAAGTTTTGAGTAGCTCAGTAGCATGTTTGAGATTTTTCCTGATACGTTACTACATTAGTTATTTGTTGGCGATTAATTCTAGGATTTGACTGGTTGAGTGATGATACAAAATACAGTTGCTTGTCATACTCCTACTTGAATATCTCGAGGCATGAGATCATTCTCACTTTCTGGCTGCGGATCAAGCATAGCAGTAGCAGTCATAGATCTACCATGAAAAATGTTTCGCAGCTGAAGTTTCAGAATGAGTTGTCTGAATCTTCAATGTTGTCAGCAGACATTTTAGCAGCCACTGCGATGTTCCCTCTTTATCTGCGGGTTCAGCGTAGCAGCCATGGTGATGTTATTTGTGGAAAGTCTATGCGTACCAAGGATGATCTTAAATTGCCGTTTCAAAACATTAGGCCTACCTGAATTATTCTATGGTAGCAGAAGAAACACGCTGAGCGTCACATGTCTGACCAAGTGTCTAGATCGAGAAATTTTCAGGGATCATAACGAGCCAAGTTGCTTGATCCGCTTTGTGCCCATTAGTGTAGCTCCGGCCGATTCTTTCGGGTCACCGTCACTAATGTTGCAACTTACTGGTTTGATTTATTGTTGAGCACCTTAAAGTCAAACTGGCAATCTAAGACCATCAAACTAGCTTAGGCAGCAGCAGGCAACCGTTAGATGATGGTATGATAACTATCTCACTGAAGTTTTCTCTAGGGTAACTATCTCATTGAAGATTTGAAGTTAACCTTATCACCATGACACCATTAGCAATCGTTTTCTTTTGGTGCTAATTTTTCTCGCTCGAAGATAAGGGATACTACATCAGCAGAGCTTTTCATCAGGATTTCCTTTGATTTTTTCTCACAAATAAGTACACTAAATTAATGGTGGCTCCCTCACGCGATCTAGGTTCCCTGCACTTCCTGTTCAAATCTTGGCCAATCATTTTCGCGTAATGCGCAAACAGATTAGCGTTTGGCTTGAAACGAATTGTCCGTCGCTTTTGCTGACATCTTCTCCTGTGATTTCGTTTGTGGTGTTTCAGAAGCGAACGCGGTTCGTGGCCTTGCCGGATGAGATCATAGCATGATGACTTTTCATCTACATGAAGCGAGAGAGCTGGTTACTGTCTGCAGCACCGCAAGCATGTTGATGGCCTCTTCAGATTCAGAGTGTGGACAACTCACCCGTGGAACGATAGGGTTAGTGGTTTCATGGACAGTAACTCCGCCTCGTGGAACATCCAGAAGCTGCAAGAAGTCGAGGTGCTCTGGAGTACCTCGTCCCCATGGGACAAGGTGATTTGTGGGCATGCTTTTTCGACAAAAAAGGCACGTTCACTATTCATTCAGCGTACAATATGCTGGTGAGTATCAAAACCAAGCTCGGATACTAGGAAGCAAGTGAAGAATTGGGCGAATATGTGGCAATACTTTGGAGGCAACCCAACTCATTGGGGCATTCGCTTGTGGACTGCACCATGGCGAAGTGCGTATGGGTGCTCGTAGATGAAGACTAGAACATCGATGGTGTGCATTGTCCGTGCCGGTCTATTGTACAGTAAATATATAAATACAAGATACAAGAAACATATTAAAATTTGCACAAACTTAAACGTCTATTAATCGGTAATCGAGAAAAATATGAATGTACAAATTGGCTTTGGTATCACAATAAAACGGTGCACACTTAGTAAATATAGCTAATCGGTATCGTCAAGACCGATAATAAGCAACAACACAAATATGAAATAAACATGTAACAGTCTACATATATAGGGCATCAACAGAATCTTCTCTGTTTGTGAATCTTGAATTTGGTGTGTGTGAATCTTGAATTTGGTTAGTTGCTTCTGAGTGCTCAAAACCTCCCATGGTTTCCTGGCTACAGCAACCTATTTATGCCAATAAAAATGAAATAATTAGATTTCCTTGTGCCCTCTGGGCGCTGGCAACACACATGCCTTGGTTGGCTCCACCACAACTACCGCATAAATTTCAATTTTTGCAGTCCAAAAAAATGAGATATGAGGATGTGAACACTCGTATCTTTTTAGAAAATAACTACACATTGAAAAATCTAACTAAACTAAATTTCAAAGTGTGTCTATTTTGTCCAATGTATATTTTAACAGATAAAATATCAAAAACATATACATGCCCACTTACACCCCAAGAGTTAGAGAGAACAAAGCAAAATGCATAGAACCACCACAGAAAACCACCACTTTACAAAACGTGACATTTTGCACCGCAAGACAAAATGACAGTGGCAAAAAATACCGAATCGCTTTCGGAGCGTGTTTTGACGTGGCCGATCACTCGCTAGCCGACAACGGTGACGGCGCGCTGCTAACGGTCGTTCGTTCGACTGTCAGAAGCGGCCGATGCGGCCCGGTCGGCGCGCTGCCGGCTGGCTCGTTCATTCTGTTGCGCACGCGGTCGGTCTGTTCATGTTTTTTCAGTTAGCCATCGCTCGTCGCAGCGTAGCCCCGCCTGTTCGGTTTCCCACTAAATCCAGTAAACCCTCGTCTTCCACCTCACACCGCATTCAGTACCAGTCACATCGCACATACAGAAAACCATGACTTCTCTCTTCCATCGCCTCTCGCCTCACCACCCACCAGTCACCGTCGACGCCGCCACCACCGCCGCCGCCAACGCCTATGTCAAAGTCGATGTGCAGTTGGGAGCGAGCCATAGACGACTGGGCCGGTGATGATCCAACCAAGAAGGCAATCGACATGGACGTCGCCGAGCAGTTCAAGAGCGTCTCCGCGCTCATCAACCACGCCAGAGGCCTCGTGACTGTTTTTAGGGATGACGAGAGGGCATGTGTCTTCCGCGATGGCCGGAAGGGCGTGCCGGTGGTAGACGTCCTCGTCTGGTGCATGCTCGAGTCTATGTCCGGCGATGTTCGGTAGCGCAACCGCTGGATCGTGTATCGGCCGCTGAAAAGCAGGTTTCTGACAGATCCAGCGGATGCAGACATGGTCGTCAAGGTGGTCGTGCCGAACCGTGTCCTCCGTGAGTACGAAGTCCTTGTCCGCAATCCCCCCTTCGGCACATCCTGTCATTTCCATTGACGGTGAGGAGCCGGAGGGGCAGGTCGTCGCTCGCCCTCGCGTCGCACGGGCGGCCGTCGACGAAGAGAGGCAGAAGGCAATTGATGTGGAGGTGCTGCCTGACGTGGACGTGGATGTCCCGATGAAGCTGGAGGAGCAACCGGAGGAGGTGGAGCCCTTGGTGCAGCGCAGAAGAAGCAGAACAAGGAGAAGAAGGAGAAGAAGCCCTTAGCGTGCAGCCGGTGCCGCGTCATTCTGCTCGAGTCCGAAGACTGAAGACAATTTCCCTCTGAAGTTAGTAGTGATCTAGATCATGTTTACTTTGAACAAAGAGTACTGCTTGAACGGTATTATAGAAAACCGAATGGTTATTTTTCTACCAAACCAACAACAAAAAAATCAGAAAAAAAGATTGAGTTGGTGCTACGAAGGGAACGATCGGTCGGGCACAACGAGCAGCTGAGCGAGCTGTCACGAGATTACACCGCGGCCGACTTGTATGTGCTCGAGCGGCACCTTCTTTGCTGGCGCTTAAGCCGAGGCGCAACTAACTAATGGTTAGAGCATCACTAGCAGATCCCGTATATCGCCAACCCGTAAAACTCGTTTACAGTTCGTGGAAAAATGGTTTTGCGGGCTGATACGGGCGCCTACCGAGCAGACCCCGCATAGCGGAACTGTAAAACGGAGTCTGCTTGGCCGCCGCCCGCCCAGGCCTGCAAATCAGATGGGTTTTTATCTGAATTTGATGTGCCACATATTCAGAATTCTTAATTCAATATAAGATAAAATGTCAATATTACAATACAACAATCAACAAAATTAAGATAATTCAATACAAAACTTGTCCTGAATACAAATCACACATGAATTAAATGAAATGAATACAAAAATTTCTTACTACCCAACCCTTTGCCAATGGTGCTCAATGAGATCTTGAAAGCACAAGTGCTCCCTGGGTGATTTTGGTAATTAATGTCAACATATTTCTTGTTGGACTAATATTTTCATCTAGTATATTTCAGATAAGTTTAACATTGGAGTGGCATGGACAAGAGGATGTGAAACCCATTCAAGATGCTAAGGACAAACATTGGCAAAAGCTTAAGGCTCTACATTTTCATTTTTAGTGATCCAAGATCACATTGAGTCCATAGAAAAGTCAATACTATTAAAAGGGGATGAGGTGTTGCTTAATGGCTTGCTTGCTCAAAGTGCTTAGTGATATGCTCCAAAGCTCTCAATCACTTTCTCATTTCCACATATATCCTAAACCTAAAGTCAAACTCGGCCCCACCGATTTGATCTATTCGGTGCCACCGAGTTCATTTGACATAGCCACTGCAAAACCCTAATCAGTTTGGTCTCACCGATGGGATCTCGTCTCACCGAGATGGGCTTGCAAACTCTCTGTTGCCTATTGCAATAATTTTGGTCCCACCGGGATATGCAATCGGTCCCATCGAGTTTGCTTGACCAATTCTCTATTTGGTTATTACCAAAGTAGGTCTCACTGAGTTTGTGTAATTGGTCAAACCGAGTTGAGGTTTTACTCTAACCCTTGCACATTGGTCCCATCGAGTTGACCTTGTCCGTCCCACCGAAACTTCTGACGTTCACATTTTGACCTGAATCGATATGACCGAGTTTCACCATTTGGTCTCACCGAGTTTGGAAATCTGTGTGTAACAGCTAGATTTTGTGTGGAGGCTATATATACCCCTCCACCCACTCTTCATTCATGAAGAGAGCCATCAGAACGTGCCTACATTTCTAGAATTCATTTTCTGAGAGAGAACCACCTACTCATGTGTTGAGACCAAGATCGACATTCCATTCCAACCACAAGAATCTTGATCTCTAGCCTTCCCCAAGTTGCTTTCCACTCAAATCATCTTTCTACCATAGCCAAATCCGTGAGAGAGAGTTGAGTGTTGGGGAGACTATCATTTGAAGCACAAGATCAAGGAGTTCATCATCAACACACCATCTTTTACCTTTTGGAGAGTGGTGTCTCCTAGATTGGTTAGGTGTGACTTGGGAGCCCCCATCAAGATTGTGGAGTTGAACCAAGGAGTTTGTAAGGGCAAGGAGATCGCCTACTTCGTGAAGATCTACCCAAGTGAGGCAAGTCCTTCGTGGGCGATGACCATGGTGGGATAGACAAGGTTGCTTCTTCGTGGACCCTTCATGGATGGAGCCCTCCATGGACTCGCACAGCCGTTACCCTTCGTGGGTTTAAGTCACCATCAACGTGGATGTATGATAACACCACCTATCGGAACCACGTCAAAAATTTCCGTGTTTCCAATTGCATTTGCACACTCCAATCCTATCCCTTTACTTTTTCGCAAGTTGCATGCTTTACTTTCCGCTGCTCATATACTCTTTGCATGCTTGCTTGAATTGTATTGTGAATGTTTGAAATTGTGCTAATTTCCAACCTCAACTTGAAAAACTTAAAAACTGCTATCTTTACTTGTTGAGAGTCTAATCACCCCCCTCTAGACACCTTTTCTCGATCCTTTCAATTGGTATCAGAGCATTGGTCTCCATTGCTTTGGTTTAATCACCATTGGAGAAAGATGGATGAGTCTATGTTGGGGACTATTAGACGTAAAGTGCCTATGCTTGATGGAGAGTTCTATAGTGAGTGGAAAAATGAGATGCTTGGAATTTTTTATGAATATCACTTGAACAAGTACATTACTACTCCTTGTGATCCCCTTATTGACCCCTTACATCCTACCCCTGATGAGTCTCTTGACATGATTCACAATCTTAGAACTATCAATCTTATCACTAGAGGTTTGCCTAGAAATTTGATTAGTCACTTGCCAACTCTTGATTGTGCTTATACTATATGGAGATTTCTCGAGGAATGATTTCCAGACTATTCCTTGAAAAACTTAGATGAAATTCTTCATAAGTCTATTGCTTTGAATAAGATGAATCCCAATGATCCTAAGTTTGGAGATTGTTTATTTGAGCTTCGTGACCTTATGCGTGCCAAGGAGATGTTGGAATCATTAGCAATATCATTTTTGAGGCTATTAGAATTCATAGAGATGAACAGTGTCAAAATCATATATCTAATGAATTACTCTCTCTAGGAAATGATCATTTGCAAGATGATGTTGAACATGGATACTATGATGAGGATGATGATAGTGACATTGATCTTGAAGAGTCTATGAGACACTTTAGTCTTATGGCTAACCTTTGCGGCTACATGGCTGGAGGAAAGGAATGGGTCCTTGATAGTGGATGTAACGATTACATGACCAGAGACAAAGATATATTTCGTGAGCTTGCTGAAAATGATGACCCTCGAAAGTATGTCACTTTCGGTGATAACTCAAAGGGTAAGGTGGTTGGCATCGGTAAGGTGGCCATCTCACATGACAACTCCATACAAAATGTTATGCTTGTTGAATCTCTTGGCTACAATTTACTTTCTATATCTAGACTAGCTGACTTTGGATTCAATGTCCTATTTACTAAAGTAGATTGCCAAGTGTTTCTAAGAGATAATCATAAAATGGTCTTTACATGCATACATAGAGGTGATCTATACGTTGTTGATTTCACTAAAAAGGTTCAACCTAGAACTTGCTTAATTGCTAAATCTTCTAAAGGCTGGTTGTGGCATAGACGGTTAGGTCATGTGGGCATGCAAAATCTTAACAAGCTTATTAAAGGTGATCATATCCTTGGTGTTAAAGATGTCATATTTAACAAGGATAGACTTTGTAGTGCTTGCCAAGCAGGAAAACAGGTTGGATGAAGCCACCCCGTGAAGAACATCATGACCACGAGGATACTGCTCGAGCTACTTCATATGGATCTTTTCGGTCCCAATGCCTACCAGAGTCTCGGTGGTAACTCGTTTGGATTGGTCATTGTTGATGATTTTTCAAGACTTACATGGGTGTTCTTTCTTGACGATAATCACAGGTCCAAAAGATCTTTAAAAACTTCGTTGGAAGGCCCAAAACCAATTTGAAGTGAAGATCAAGAAGGTTCGCAGCGACAACGGAACAGAGTTCAAGAACGCCAATGTGGACACCTTTCTTGATGAAGAAGGGATTTCACATGAGTTCTCGGCTACGCACACACCTCAACAAAATGGAGTTGTTGAGAGGAAGAACCGAACGCTCATAAAAATGACGAGAACGATGCTTGATGAGTACAAGTCACCAAAACACTTTTGGGCGGAAGTGGTTGAGACATCTTGCCATGCAACGAATCGTCTATATCTTCACAAGCTACTCGGCAAGACGACATACGAGCTTCTCACCGGTAACAAACCCCAAGTTGGATACTTTTGGGTATTCGACTCAAAGTGCTACATTCGTGATAAGCATCGTCGTTTGAAATTTGCTCCTAAATCTCATGAAGGTTTCCTACTAGGTTATGGCTCAAACTCTCACACCTACCATCTCTACAACAATTTCACCCGAAAGTTTGAAGAGACGGTAGATGTGAAGTTTGATGAATCTAACGGCTCGTAAGTAGAGCAATTGCCAATTGATGTAGGTGACAAAGATCCTTTGGAAGCTATACAAGGCTTGTTTATTGGCAAGATTCGCCCAACGGAGGTAAGGAGAGTACCTCGTCCGTCTAAGTGGAAGCCTCAACTTCACGCCAAGGTGAACCACAAGTTGACTTGGAGGCATCCACGAGTGGGAGACATCAAGACGATGAAAACGAGGATGTACAACAAGATGAACCTCGGCGACCTCCTTCTCCACCTCCATGGGAGAACAACAACGCCAACAACAACAAAGAAAGACAAGAGGAAGAACAAGGCAATGAAGATGATGTTCCACCCCGACCCAAACAAAAGCTCTCATGATTTCGAGCAAGAGTCTCAAGAGATCATCCCATCGAACAAATATTTGATGACATTCAGGCCGGGAGAATTACTCGCTCTAAAACTTTTTTGGCTAATTTTTGTGAACATTACTCATTCATTTCTAGCATTGAACCTATGAAGGTTGAAGAAGCATTGGAAGATCCGGATTGGATAAATGCCATGCACGAAGAGCTACACAACTTTGAGAGGAACCAAGTGTGGACGTTGGTTGAAAAGCCCGATGAGAAGTACAATGTCATTAGAACCAAATGGGTGTTTCGGAACAAGCAAGATGAAGATGGAAAAGTTGTACGCAACAAGGTGTTGGAAATATGCCCTAGAGGCAATAATAAAAGTATTATTATATTTCATTGTTCATGATAATTGTCTTTTATTCATGCTATAACTGTATTATCCGGAAATCGTAATACACGTGTGAATACATAGACCTCAATATGTCCCTAGTGAGCCTCTAGTTGACTAGCTCATTGTGATCAACAGATAGTCATGATTTCCTGGCTATGGACATTGGATGTCGTTGATAACGGGATCACATCATTAGGAGAATGATGTGATGGACAAGACCCAATCCTAAGCATAGCACAAAGGTCGTTTAGTTCGTTTGCTAGAGCTTTGCCAATGTCAAGTATCTCTTCCTTAGACCATGAGATCGTGTAACTCCCGGATACCGTAGGAGTGCCTTGGGTGTATCAAACGTCACAACGTAACTGGGTGACTATAAAGGTGCATTACAGGTATCTCCGAAAGTAGCTGTTGGGTTGACACGGATCGAGACTGGGATTTGTCACTCCGTATGACGGAGAGGTATCTCTGGGCCCACTCGGTAATGCATCATTATAATGAGCTCAAGGTGACCAAAGTGTTGGCCACGAGATCATGCATTACGGTATGAGTAAAGTGACTTGCCGGTAACGAGACTGAACAAGGTATTGGGATACCGACGATCGAGTCTCGGGCAAGTAACGTACCGATTGACAAAGGGAATTGTATACAGGGTTTGATCGAATCCTCGAAATCGTGGTTCATCCGATGACAACATCGAGAAGCATGTGGGATCCAACATGGGTATCTAGATCCCGCTGTTGGTTATTGACCGGAGAACGTCTCGGTCATGTCTACATGTCTCCCGAACCCGTAGGGTCTACACACTTAAGGTTCGATGACGCTAGGGTTATAAAGGAAGTTTGTATGTGGTTACCGAATGTTGTTCGGAGTCCCGGATGAGATCCCGGACGTCACGAGGAGTTCCGGAATGGTCCGGAGGTAAAGATTTATATATGGGAAGTCCTATTTTGGCCACCGGAAAATGTTCGGGATTTTTCGGTATTGTACCGGGAAGGTTCTAGAAGGTTCCGGAGTGGGGCCCACCTGCATGGGGGGACCCACATGAACGTGAGTAGTGGGGGAAAGGCCCCACACCCCTTGTCAAGACGCACCAAGATCCCCCCTTAGAAGGAATAAGATCATATCCCGAAGGGATAAGATCAAGATCCCTAAAAAGGGGGGATAACAGTCGGTGGGGAAGGAAATGATGGGATTTCTTTCCTCCCACCTTGGCCAACGCCCCAATGGACTTGGAGGGCAAGAAACCAGCCCCTCCACCCCTATATATAGTGGGGAGGCGCATGGGAGCTTAACACAAGCCAAGGCGCAGCCCCTCCCCTCCCCAACACCTCTCCTCCTCCGTATATGCTTGGCGAAGCCCTGTCGGAGTACTGCTGCACCAACTACACCATGCCGTCGTGCTGCCGTTGGAGCAATCTTCCTCAACCTCTCCTTCCCCCTTGCTGGATCAAGAAGGAGGAGACGTCTCCCGTCCCGTACGTGTGTTGAATGCGGAGGTGCTGTCCGTTCAGCACTTGGACATCGGTGATCCGAATCACGTTCGAGTACGACTCCATCATCACCATCCCCTTGGCTAGCTTCCGCTCGTGATCTACAAGTGGTATGTAGATGGAATCTCTCTCCCTTGACTCGTTGCTTAGATGAACTCATAGATGGATCTTGGTGAAACCGTAGGAAAAATTTTAATTTTCTGCAGCGTTCCCCAACAGTGGCATCATGAGCTAGGTCTATGCGTAGTTCTCTTTGCACGAGTAGAACACAATTTTGTTGTGGGCGTGGATTTTGTCATCTTACTTGCCTCTACTAGTCTTTTCTTGCTTCGGCGGTATTGTGGGATGAAGCGGCCCGGACCAACCTTACACGTACGCTTACGTGAGACCGGTTCCACCGACTGACATGCACTAGTTGCATAAGGTGGCTGGTGGGTGTCTGTCTCTCCCACTTTAGGTGGAGCGGATTCGATGAAAAGGGCCCTTATGAAGGGTAAATAGAAGTTGACAAAATCACGTTGTGGTTATTTGTAGGTAAGAAAACGTTCTTGCTAGAACCCAATTGCAGCCACGTAAAAGATGCAACAACAATTAGAGGACGTCTAACTTGTTTTTGCAGCGATTGATCATGTGATGTGATATGGCCAGAAGTTGTGATGAATGATAAATTGTGATGTATGAGATCATGTTCTTTGTAATAGGATTCACGACTTGCATGTCGATGAGTATGACAACCGGCAGGAGCCATAGGAGTTGTCTTTATTTTTTGTATGACCTGCGTGTCATTGAAGAACGCCATGTAACTCACTTTACTTTATTGCTAAACGCGTTAGCCATAGAAGTAGAAGTAGTCGTTGGCGTGACAACTTCATGAAGACACGATGATGGAGATCATGATGATGGAGATCATGGTGTCAAGCCGGTGACAAGATGATCATGGAGCCCCGAAGATGAAGATCAATGGAGCTATATGATATTGGCCATATCATGTCACAACTATATAATTGCATGTGATGTTTATTATGTTTATGCATCTTGTTTACTTAGGACGACGGTAGCAAATAAGATGATCCCTTAAAAAAATTTCAAGAAGTGTTCTCCCCTAACTGTGCACCGTTGCTACAGTTCGTCGCTTCTAAGCACCACGTGATGATCGGGTGTGATGGATTCTTACGTTCACATACAACGGGTGTAAGACAGTTTTACACAGCAAAAACACTTAGGGTTAACTTGACGAGCCTAGCATGTGCAGACATGGCGTCGGAACACGGAGACCAAAAGGTCGAACACGAGTCGTATGGAAGATACGATCAACATGAGAATGTTCACCGACGATGACTAGTCCGTCTCACGTGATGATCGGACACGGCCTAGTCGACTCGGATCGTGTAACACTTAGATGACTAAAGGGATGTCTAATCTGAGTGGGAGTTCATAATTTGATTAGAACTTAATTATCATGAACTTAGTCTAAAACCTTTGCAAATATGTCTTGTAGATCAAATGGCCAACGCTCATGTCAACATGAACTTCAACGTGTTCCTAGAGAAAACCAAGCTGAAAGATGATGGCAGCAACTATACGGACTGGGTCCGGAACCTGAGGATCATCCTCATAGCTGCCAGGAAACAATATGTCCTAGAAGGACCGCTAGGTGACGCTCCCGTCCCAGAGAACCAAGACATTATGAATGCTTGGCAAACTCGCGCTGATGATTACTCCCTTGTTCAGTGCGGCATGCTTTACAGCTTAGAACCGGGGCTCCAAAAGCGTTTTGAGCATCACGGAGCATATGAGATGTTCGAAGAGCTGAAACTAGTTTTCCAAGCTCATGCCCGGGTCGAGAGATATGATGTCTCCGACAAGTTCTACAGTTGTAAGATGGAGGAAAACAGTTCTGTCAGTGAGCACATCCTGAAGATGTCTGGGTTGCACAACCGTATGACCCAGCTGAACATTAACCTCCCAGATGAGGTGGTCATTGACAGAATCCTCCAGTCGCTCCCACCAAGCTACAAGAGCTTTGTGATGAACTACAACATGCAGGGGATGGAAAAGACCATTCCTGAAGTGTTCTCGATGCTGAAGTCACCAGAGGCTGAAATCAAGAAAGAACATCAAGTGTTGATGGTCAATAAGACCACTAAGTTCAAGAAGGGCAAGGGTAAGAAGAACTTCAAGAAGGACGGCAAGGAGGTTGCCGCGCCTGGTAAGCCAGTTACCGGGAAGAAGTCAAAGAATGGACCTAAGCCTGAGACTGAGTGCTTTTATTGCAAGGGGAAGGGTCACTGGAAGCGGAACTGCCCCACATACTTAGCAGATAAGAAGGCCGGCAAAACCAAAGGTATATTTGATATACATGTAATTGATGTGTACCTTACCAGTACTCTTAGTAACTCCTGGGTATTTGATACCGGTGCCGTTGCTCATATTTGTAACTCACAGCAGGAGCTGCGGAATAAACGGAGACTGGCGAAGGACGAGGTGACGATGCGCGTCGGGAATGGTTCCAGAGTCGATGTGATCGCCGTCGGCACGCTGCCTCTACATTTACCTACGGGATTAGTTTTGAACCTTAATAATTGTTATTTAGTGCCAAGTTTGAGCATGAACATTGTATCTGGATCTCGTTTAATACGAGATGGCTACTCATTTAAGTCTGAGAATAATGGTTGTTCGATTTATATGAGAGATATGTTTTATGGTCATGCTCCGATGGTCAATGGTTTATTTTTAATGAATCTCGAGCGTAATATTACACATGTTCATAGTGTAGATGCCAAAAGATGTAAAGTTGATAATGATAGTCCCACATACTTGTGGCACTGCCGCCTTGGTCACATTGGTGTCAAGCGCATGAAGAAGCTCCATGCCGATGGACTTTTAGAGTCTCTTGATTATGAATCGTTTGACACGTGCAAACCATGCCTCATGGGCAAGATGACCAAGACTCCGTTCTCCGGAACAATGGAGCGAGCAACCAACTTATTGGAAATCATACATACCGATGTGTGCGGTCCAATGAGCGTTGAGGCTCGTGGAGGATATCGTTATGTTCTCACTCTCACTGATGACTTAAGTAGATATGGGTATGTCTACTTAATGAAACACAAGTCTGAGACCTTTGAAAAGTTCAAGGAATTTCAGAATGAGGTGGAGAATCAACGTGACCGAAAGATAAAGTGCCTACGATCAGATCGTGGAGGAGAATATTTAAGTCACGAATTTGGCACACACTTAAGGAAATGTGGAATCGTTTCACAACTCACGCCGCCTGGAACACCTCAGCGAAATGGTGTGTCCGAACGTCGTAATCGCACTCTATTGGATATGGTGCGGTCTATGATGTCTCTTACTGATTTACCGCTATCATTTTGGGGATACGCTCTAGAGACAGCTACATTCACTTTAAATAGGGCTCCGTCTAAATCCGTTGAGACGACACCGTATGAATTATGGTTTGGGAAGAAACCTAAGCTGTCGTTTCTAAAAGTTTGGGGATGCGATGCTTATGTCAAGAAACTTCAACCTGAAAAGCTCGAACCCAAGTCGGAAAAATGCGTCTTCATAGGATACCCTAAGGAAACTGTCGGGTATACCTTCTACTTAAGATCCGAGGGCAAAAATCTTTGTTGCCAAGAACGGATGCTTTCTGGAAAAAGAGTTTCTCTCGAAAGAAGTAAGTGGGAGGAAAGTAGAACTCGATGAAGTACTACCTCTCGAACGGGAAAGTGGTGCAGCTCAGGAAAATGTTCCTGTGATGCCCACACCAACTGAAGAGGAAACCAATGATGATGATCAAGGTACTTCGGATCAAGTTGCTACTGAACTTTGTAGGTCCACAAGGACACGTTCCGCACCAGAGTGGTACGGCAACCCCGTCCTGGAAATCATGTTGTTAGACAACGGTGAACCTTCGAACTATGAAGAAGCGATGGCGGGCCCAGATTCCAACAAATGGCTTGAAGCCATGAAATCCGAGATAGAATCCATGTATGAAAACAAAGTATGGACTTTGACAGACTTGCCCGATGATCGGCGAGTGATAGAAAACAAATGGATCTTTAAGAAGAAGACAGACGCGGATGGTAATGTCACCATCTATAAAGCTCGACTTGTCGCTAAGGGTTATCGACAGGTTCAAGGGATTGACTACGACGAGACATTCTCTCCCGTAGCGAAGCTAAAGTCCGTCCGAATCATGTTAGCAATTGCCGCATACTATGATTATGAGATATGGCAGATGGACGTCAAAACAGCATTCCTTAACGGGCATCTTAAGGAAGAACTGTATATGATGCAGCCGGAAGGTTTTGTCGATCCTAAGAACGCTAACAAAGTATGCAAGCTCCAGCGATCCATTTATGGGCTGGTGCAAGCATCTCGGAGTTGGAATATTCGCTTTGATGAGATGATCAAAGCGTTTGGGTTTATGCAGACTTATGGAGAAGCCTGCGTTTACAAGAAAGTGAGTGGGAGCTCTGTAGCATTTCTCATATTATATGTAGATGACATACTCTTGATGGGAAATAATATAGAATTTCTGGACAGCATTAAGGCCTACTTGAGTAAGTGTTTTTCAATGAAGGACCTTGGAGAAGCTGCTTACATATTGGGCATCAAGATCTATAGAGATAGATCGAGACGCCTCATAGGTCTTTCACAAAGCACATACCTTGATAAGATTTTGAAGAGGTTCAAAATGGATCAGTCCAAGAAGGGGTTCTTGCCTATGTTACAAGGTGTGAGATTGAGCTCGGCTCAGTCACTGACTACGGCAAAAGATAAAGAAGAGATGAGTGTCATCCCCTATGCTTCAGCCATAGGATCTATTATGTATGCCATGCTGTGTACCAGACCTGATGTAAACCTTGCCGTGAGTTTGGTAGCTAGATACCAAAGTAATCCCGGCAAGGAACACTGGACAACAGTCAAGAATATCCTGAAGTACCTGAAAAGGACAAAGGACATGTTTCTCATTTATGGAGGAGACGAAGAGCTTGTCGTAAAGGGTTACGTCGACGCCAGCTTCGACTCAGATCCGGATGACTCTAAGTCACAAACCGGATACGTGTATATGTTGAATGGTGGAGCAGTAAGCTGGTGCAGCTGCAAGCAGAGCGTCGTGGCGGGATCTACGTGTGAAGCGGAGTACATGGCAGCCTCGGAGGCAGCGCATGAAGCGATTTGGGTGAAGGAGTTCATCACCGACCTAGGAGTCATACCCAATGCGTCGGGGCCAATCAAACTCTTCTGTGACAACACTGGAGCTATTGCCCTTGCCAAGGAGCCCAGGTTTCACAAGAAGACCAGGCACATCAAGCGTCGTTTCAACTCTATCCGTGAAAATGTTCAATATGGAGACATAGAAATTTGCAAAGTACATACGGATCTGAATGTCGCAGATCCGTTGACTAAACCTCTCTCGCGAGCTAAACATGATCAACACCAGAACTCTATGGGTGTTCGATTCATCACAATGTAACTAGATTGGTGACTCTAGTGCAAGTGGGAGACTGTTGGAAATATGCCCTAGAGGCAATAATAAAAGTATTATTATATTTCATTGTTCATGATAATTGTCTTTTATTCATGCTATAACTGTATTATCCGGAAATCGTAATACACGTGTGAATACATAGACCTCAATATGTCCCTAGTGAGCCTCTAGTTGACTAGCTCGTTGTGATCAACAGATAGTCATGATTTCCTGGCTATGGACATTGGATGTCGTTGATAACGGGATCACATCATTAGGAGAATGATGTGATGGACAAGACCCAATCCTAAGCATAGCACAAAGGTCGTTTAGTTCGTTTGCTAGAGCTTTGCCAATGTCAAGTATCTCTTCCTTAGACCATGAGATCGTGTAACTCCCGGATACCGTAGGAGTGCCTTGGGTGTATCAAACGTCACAACGTAACTGGGTGACTATAAAGGTGCATTACAGGTATCTCCAAAAGTAGCTGTTGGGTTGACACGGATCGAGACTGGGATTTGTCACTCCGTATGACGGAGAGGTATCTCTGGGCCCACTCGGTAATGCATCATCATAATGAGCTCAAGGTGACCAAAGTGTTGGCCACGATATCATGCATCACGGTACGAGTAAAGTGACTTGCCGGTAACGAGACTGAACAAGGTATTGGGATACCGACGATCGAGTCTCGGGCAAGTAACGTACCGATTGACAAAGGGAATTGTATACAGGGTTTGATCGAATCCTCGACATCGTGGTTCATCTGATGACAACATCGAGAAGCATGTGGGAGCCAACATGGGTATCCAGATCCCGCTGTTGGTTATTGACCGGAGAACGTCTCGGTCATGTCTACATGTCTCCCGAACCCGTAGGGTCTACACACTTAAGGTTCGATGACGCTAGGGTTATAAAGGAAGTTTGTATGTGGTTACCGAATGTTGTTCGGAGTCCCGGATGAGATCCCGGACGTCACGAGGAGTTCCGGAATGGTCCGTAGGTAAAGATTTATATATGGGAAGTCCTATTTTGGCCACCGGAAAATGTTCGGGATTTTTCGGTATTGTACCGGGAAGGTTCTAGAAGGTTCCGGAGTGGGGCCCACCTGCATGGGGGGACCCACATGAACGTGAGTAGTGGGGGAAAGGCCCCATACCCCTGGTCAAGGCTCACCAAGATCCCCCCTTAGAAGGAATAAGATCATATCCCGAAGGGATAAGATCAAGATCCCTAAAAAGGGGGGATAACAATCGGTGGGGAAGGAAATGATGGGATTTCTTTCCTCCCACCTTGGCCAACGCCCCAATGGACTTGGAGGGCAAGAAACCAGCCCCTCCACCCCTATATATAGTGGGGAGGCGCATGGGAGCTTAACACAAGCCAAGGCGCAGCCCCTCCCCTCCCCAACACCTCTCCTCCTCCGTATATGCTTGGCGAAGCCCTGTCGGAGTACTGCTGCACCAACTACACCACGCCGTCGTGCTGCCGTTGGAGCAATATTCCTCAACCTCTCCTTCCCCCTTGCTGGATCAAGAAGGAGGAGACGTCTCCCGTCCCGTACGTGTGTTGAACGCGGAGGTGTTGTCCGTTCAGCACTTGGACATCGGTGATCCGAATCACGTTCGAGTACGACTCCATCATCACCATCCCCTTGGCTAGCTTCCGCTCATGATCTACAAGTGGTATGTAGATGCAAACTCTCTCCCTTGACTCGTTGCTTAGATGAACTCATAGATGGATCTTGGTGAAACCGTAGGAAAAATTTTAATTTTCTGCAACGTTCCCCAACACAAGGCTCGTCTCGTTGCTCAAGGCTACACTCAAGTCGAAGGTATGGACTATGGTGAGACATATGCCCCCATTGCTAGACTTGAGTCCATTCACATCTTACTTGCTTATGCCAATCATCATGACATCACCTTATATCAAATGGACATGAAAAGTGCTTTTCTTAATGGTGAAATTGAAGAGGAAGTTTATGTTAAACAACCTCTGGCTTTGTTAATCCCAAGAAACCAGACCATGTTTACAAACTCCACAAAGCTCTTTATGGTCTTAAACAAGCTCCTAGAGCTTGGTATAAATGCTTGACAAAGTTTCTTATTGAAAAAGGCTTTGAAATTGGTAAAATTGATTCTACACTCTTTACTAAAAGGTTTAATGGAGAAATTATTTGTGTGACAAATTTATGTTGATGATATCATATTTGGTTCAACTAACCCTCATTTTAGTAAAAAGTTTGGAAAGCTAATGCCGGAGAAGTTTGAGATGTCTATGATGAGTGAACTCAAGTTCTTTCTTGGTTTGCAAATGAAGCAAACCAAGGAGGGAACCTTTATCTCTCAAACAAAGTACACCAAGGACTTATTCAAGAAGTTCAACATGCAAGAATGCAAAGGTATGAGTACCCCCATGCCTACTAGTGGACATTTTGACTTGACAAAGGATGGATAACCGGTTGACCAAAAGGTTTACCGCTCTATGATAGGTTCATTGTTATATCTATGTGCCTCCCGTCCTAATATTATGCTAAGTGTGTGCATGTGTGCACGATATCAAGCGGCCCCCAAAGAATGTCATCTTAAGGGTGTGAAAAGGATAGTGAGATACTTTATTCATACACCAAATTTTGGCATTTGGTATCCTAAGAGGTCTTCTTTTGATCTTATTGACTACTTCGATTCGGACTATGCTGGCGACAAGGTTGATAGAAAGTCCACTTCGAGTACTTGTCAATTTCTTGGTAGATCTCTTGTATCTTGGTCCTCCAAGAAACAAAACTCGGTATCCTTATCCACCGCCGAAGCGGAACACATTGCCGCCGGTTCATGTTGTGCTCAATTACTTTGGGTGACCCAAACTCTTAAAGATTATGGGATATATGTGAAACATGTTCCATTGCTTTGTGACAATGAGAGTACTATTAAGATTGCTCATAATCCCGTGCAACATTCTCGAACTAAGCATATTGTAGTTCGTCATCATTTCATTCGAGATCATGTTGCTAAGAGAGATATCAAACTTAAGCATGTTCGTACCGATAAGCAATTGGCGGATATATTCGCCAAAGCACTTGATGAGAAAGTATTTTGCCGTTTGAGAGGTGAATTGAACATCATTGATGCCTCAAACTTGGAGTAGAAACTCCATGTGGATGCATGCAAGGCATGAGCCTTTCGTTGACTAATCCTTGATATTTATCTTATGATGATGATCATATGTCTTGGATATTCCTTTACTCTTGCATGCTATCTAATCCTTGTAGGTACTTGGATAATCCCAACTCTATGAGATTGCAACTCAATCACATTCTAAGCGACCTCTACATCTCCAAGTCTCTACAAAATGGTGGTTGAAGACAAGGAAGCACGAATCCATTCAATATATCCTTTGACGACTTCTTCATATCAAATTTTATGTTTTTCATTTTGGATACACAAGTGCTCTTCCTTGCCAGACTAACCCATGTAGGTAGATGAACTTCAACTACAAGTGGTTCTCCTAACTCTTGATGAACTACATCAACCTTGAGCACCCTACACAAGTTCAACTACATGATCAAGATCAACACCACTACCAAAGGTATGTCATTCCACCTTAGAGAAGCTTTACCCAAAGACATGGGTCAAAGCAACTCAACAAAATGTGAATACATCAAAATTCTTAAACAAAAAATGGCAACCCCATTTTGAGCTTAAACGATGAGTATGACCCATGATCAAGTGTCTTCACTTGACTCCTAAGTCAATATACTCTAACATAGGTCACTTTGTCGCCAACCAATTCTAGATGAAGTTCTCCGTGTTCATGTATTGTCTTGCATTTCCCCTTTCAAAAAAAACTTCATCTAGATTTTTTTTCTTTTCTCTGTTATGTTCTGCATTCCCTACATCCAATTCATTGCAAAACCTTCAGTTAATTCCTTGCATATCCTTGTGAGATCTTATTTGCCTAAGTGAGCTGAGGTGACAATTGTTTTTCTCTAGGTTGAACTCGGCCTCACCGGTTTGTTTTCTTTGGCTAAACCGAACAATCTTGGTGCCACCGAAAATAACAACTCGGTGTTACTGATTTAATGCTGAGAAAAATACTTTGTCATTTTTATCCTGCATATTTGTTCCAGCTCCACTCAATGATACTTGTCCTCTACCAGCATTCTATATTACATGTTGCTTTGTAATGTGACTCAAGGACCAAACCTACTTGACTCATGCTCCAGAAGTCCCTTCTTGGAAATTGATGTCAAAGGGGGAGAGAGAGCACATCAAAGCTATTCACATAAGAGAGAATGCACACCTAAAGCTTCTCCTGATGCATCATATTCTTAATAGGAAAGTTGTCTCATGTCTTCAAGAGGGGAAAGACATGATAATATATGTTGTGATTATTTTGCTCTGCTTTTCTTATTTGCTCTGATTTTCTATTACCCTACGTTCTCCCATTATCCAATGTCAGATTCAGGGGGAGAAAGACACCTAAGGGAAGAATATCTTTCGAATTCTTTGCATATCTTTATTCTTGGGGACATGTTTATAACCAACTAGAGTACCTAGTACTCACTCTCTACATGTCTTCCCAATCTTGGTATTCTTGTGATCTCTTGTTCTTGCTCTGTCTAGTAGATGTTCTTGTGTTATATAACCTTGTTTACTCAGGTTCATCCCTTTCAAAGCTAGTTCAAGACCACAAGGTAAGTATATGCATCACACTCATGTGCATGAAGATCTCTTGTTGTGGTATATATTGTTTGCAAGAGAGATTCATGAACATGAAGGTATATTTCCAGTATCTACACCATTTGCTCTGACGCATATAGCCAAGACACATGTAACTCATTGCTTGCTCTATCATGATTATGCATTCTCATACTCTTATGATCTATCATCACATGATTGCATACATATAGGGGGAGCTAATGAATGTTACATGTCTTTCCAAAGCTTTACGTGCTACTTTTCTTCATATCCTTATCTAAAGCTTTGATGTATGTTGCCATCAATTACCAAAAAGGGGGAGACTGAAAGCACAAGTGCTCCCTGGGTGATTTTGGTAATTAATGTCAACATATCTCTTGTTGGACTAATATTTGCATCTAGTATATTTCAGATAAGTTCAACATTGGAGTGGCATGGACAAGAGGATGTGGAACCCCTTCAAGATGCTAAGGACAAACATTGGCAAAAGATCAAGGCTCTACATTTTCATTTTTAGTGATCCAAGATCACATTGAGTCCATAGGAAAGCCAATACTATTAAAAGGGGATGAGGTGTTGCTTAATGGCTTCCTTGCTCAAAGTGCTTAGTGATATGCTCCAAAGCCCTCAACCACTTTCTCATTTCCACATATGTCCTAAACCTAAAGTCAAACTCGGCCCCACCGATTTGATATATCTGGTGCCACCGAGTTCATTTGACATAGCCACTGCCAAACCCTAATCAGTTCGGTCTCACCGCTGGGATCTCGGTCTCACTGAGATGGGATTGCAAACTCTCTGTTGCCTATTGCAATAGTTTTGGTCCCACCGAGATACGCAATCAGTCCCACCGAGTTTGCTTGACCAATTCTCTTTTTGGTTATTACCAAAATCGGTCTCACCAAGTTTGCGTAATCGGTCAAACCGAGTTGAGGTTTTACCCTAACCCTTGCACATCAGTCCCACCGAGTTGACCTTGTTGGTCCCACCAAAACCTCTAACGTTCACATTTTGACCTGAATCGGTTTGACCGAGTTTCACCATTCGGTCTCACCGAGTTTGGAAATCTGTGTGTAACAGCTAGATTTTGTCTGGAGGCTATATATACCCCTCCACCCACTCTTCATTCATGGAGAGAGCCATCAGAACATGCCTATACTTCCAGCATTCATTTTCTGAGAGAGAACTACCTACTCATGTGTTGAGACCAAGACGTTCCATTCCAACCACAAGAATCTTGATCTCTAGCCTTCCCCAAGTTGCTTTCCACTCAAATCATCTTTCCACCATAGCCAAATCTATGAGAGAGAGTTGAGTGTTGGGGGGACTATCAGTTGAAGCACAAGAGCAAGGAGTTCATCATCGACACACCATCTATTACCTTTTGGAGGGTGGTGTCTCCTAGATTGGTTAGGTGTCACTTGGGAGCCCCCGTCCAGATTGTGGAGTTGAAGCAAGGAGTTTGTAAGGGCAAGGAGATCGCTTACTTCGTGAAGATCTACTCAAGTGAGGCAAGTCCTTCGTGGGCAATGGCCATGGTGGGATAGACAAGGTTGCTTCTTCGTGCACCCTTCGTGGGTGGAGCCCTCTGTGGACTCGCGTAGCCGTTACCCTTCGTGGGTTGAAGTCGCCATCAACGTGGATGTACGATAGCACCACCTATCGGAACCACGCCAAAAATTTCCGTGTCCCCAATTGCATTTGCACACTCCAATCCAATCCCTTTACTTTCTCGCAAGTTGCATGCTTTACTTTCCGCTGCTCATATACTCTTTGCATGCTTGCTTGAATTGTATTGTGAATGCTTGAAATTGTGCTAATTTCCAACCTCAACTTGAAAAACTTAAAAACTTCTATATTTACTTGTTGAGAGTCTAATCACCCCCCTCTAGACACCTCTTCTCAATCCTTTAAGATCCTCCTGAAGCCAAAGTGGGTGTTTGAATTTTCAATCTCCTGGTAGGTCTGAAGAAATGCTCTAATGCGGTTAGGATCTCTAGGTGGTTTGACACGGCTACCCACATTGTCATAGAAGAAATCCTAGTTCATGCCTCTCTCATCTTCGAGAATCATATTGTGAAGAATAACACATCATGTCATGATGCCTTTCAAGGATCGCTTGTCCCAAAAACGAGCAGGGCCATGAACAATGGCAAACCTAGATTGCAAAACCCTGAATGCTCTTTCAATATCTTTTCAGGCTGCCTCTTGTACCCTTGAAAATTCACATTATTTCTTAGTTTTGGGGTCTTTGATGCTCTTGACAAATGTGCACCAAGAAGGGTAGATACCATCTGCAAGATAGTACCCCTTTGTGTACTCATGCCCATTGATAGTGTAGTTGCAAGCAGGAGCAACATCACTAGCAAGCCTAGCAAACAAATGAGACTGTTGAAACACATTGGTATCATTGAGAGTACCCGTCATACCAAAAAAGCAATGCCAAATCCATAAATCCTCAGATGCTACGACCTCTAGCACAATTGTTGCATCACGAGACTTGCCAGAATACATTCCCTGACATGCTTTCGAGTAGTCTTTCCAAGTCCAATGCATGCAATCAATGCTTCCTAGCATGTGAGGCGATACATCTCCGTCGTATCTATAATTTTTGATTGTTTCGTGCCAATATTATACAATTTTCACATATTTTTGGCAACATTTTATATGATTTGTGGGACTAACCTATTGATCTAGTGCCAGTTCCTGTTTGTTGCGTGTTTTTTGTTTTGCAGAATATCCATATCAAACGAAGTCCAAACGCGATAAAAATTTACGGAGAATATTTTGGAATATTTATGATTTTTGAGTGGTGGAATCAACCAAAATGGGGCCCACAACCACCACCAGACACCTGGGCGCGCCAGGCAGCCCAAGCGCGTGGTGGTGGGTTATGCCCACCTCGTAAGTCGGTTGGAGCTCTACTTCGGGCACAAAGAAGCTTATATCTGATTTTTTTGTTAAAATCTCAGCGCAATCAGTGCTACGGATCTCCGAATATTTAAGAAACGGTTTTCCTCCAGATCAGGAGAACGCGAAATAGAAGAGAACAGAGAGGGCTCCTACCCCTCTGTCACCATGGCAACCATGGACCAGAGGGGGAACTCTCCTCCCATCTAGGGGGAGGCAAGGAATAAGAAGAAGGAGGAGGCTCTCTCCCCCTCTCTCCCGGTGGCGCCGAAGTGTCGTCAGGGCTAGGGTCGTGATGGCAATCTACATCGACAACCTTGCTACCATCAACATCAACTCTCCCCCCTCTATGCAGCAGTGTAGCACCCCTTCTCCCGCTGTAATCTCTACTTAAACATGGTGCTCAACACTATATATTAGTTTCCAATGATATGTGGTTATCCTATGATGTTTGAGTAGATTTGTTTTGTCCTATGGGCTAATCATGATCTTGGTTGGTATGAGTGTATATTTTATTATGGTCCTGTCCTACAATGCCCTCCGTGTCACGCAAACATGAGGGGTCCCCGCTGTAGGGTGTTGCAATACGTTCATAATTCGCTTATAGTGGATGGCGTGAGTGAGAGAACACATAGACCCGAGCAAGTGGGCTATTGCATATGGGAGTAAAGAGGACTTGATACTTAATGCTATGGTTGGATTTTACCTTAATGATCTTTGGTAGTTGCGGGTGCTTGTTAGAGGTTCCAATCGTAAGTGCATATGATCCAAGTAGAGATAGTATGTTATCTCATGCCTCTCCCTCATATAAAATTGCAAGAATGATTACCACTCTAGCTATCGATTGCGCAGGGACAAATAACTTTCTTGTTTGACAAAACCTTTTTTACTAAACAACTAACTTTTATTATCTCGCAAGTACTCATAGTTTTATTCTTGCAAAGTAGTTCTAGCATCACACGTACAAAATAGTTTCATACTTGTTCTAGGTAAAGCAAACATCAAGTGTTCACAGCGTTGTATCGGTGGTCCATAGAACTTGAGTGAATATTTGTTCTACCGTTAGCTCCTTGTTGGGTTCGACACTCTTATTTATCGAAAAAAGCTACAAATGATCCCCTATACTTGTGGGTTATCACCAGGCCAACCTCTTCTCTCACTTGATGCCATCAATTTTTTTGTGTCTTCCTCGTTGGGTGCCAGAAGATATTCAGGACCAAAGACATGGATGACCACTTTAGCAAACCTACGCACTGACTCAATTGTAGTATCTTCACCAATGTGAAGGTACTCATTGGCATAGTCAGCCAGAATGCCGTATGCAATTACCCACATAGCTGCCAAGATTTTTTGATATGCACTAAATCCCTTCAAGCCCGCGACATTTATTCTTTGAGTAAAATACTGACAATTGGCCTCGCAAGCTTGCACTATTTTTACAAAGAGGGATCAGTGCATTCGGTACCTTCTTCGGAATAGGTGCGGTCGATATGTTGGATTGTCCGTGAAGTAGTCTTGCATCAACATATCGTTCCTGAGATGGTGATTTCGAGGAATGCAAGGACGGCCGACGGTCGATCCTCACCGTCTCTTTCGGTCCTCATCTTCCTGCTCCTTTATGGTGATGGACATCACCAACGTCTATTGCCGATAGTTCACAAGCAGTGTCAACATCCCAGTCATCAGAATCGAAGGAATTCTCGAGCAAAAACTTCTCGCAAGGGCTCAATTCCATCTAAATTCACAAATATGAACACCACATTAACCAACTATGCATAGCGCATCCCAAAGCACAAGCACAAGTACTCACCGGCGGCTCGGGGCGGTGGATCTACAGTGGTGGAACCCGAGGTGGCGACGGTGACTAGGGGTGACTCGGATCGGCGGTTCCGGGGAGCCGGTGAAGCGGGTAGATGGAACAGGGGAGGGGCGCCCCTGCGTTGCAATTCCGCCGGCAGATTTGGTCGGAATTGCCATCGACGGATGGGAAGAACCAATGGCGGGCGGCGGCAAAAGGGGGTGGGGAAAGGGTGCGGGTTGAAATGTCCCTCCCGCCAACCGCTCTTCTGGGATACGGGGCACTGTCAGGTCGAGGGGGGAACCCGCGTCTTTGTAGGTTGGAGTTTGGATTTTACCACGCCCCTCAAAAAAATTTATGGGTCCGACACATTTGCGGGGTCTCATCGGGCAGCATTTTATGCGCGGACCCGTATTTTCGCGGTTATTTTGTGGGTCGAGGAATTATACGGGGTCTGCTAGAGATGCTCTTACACATTTGGTTGTTTCCACCATGTGTTGCTTGCTGGGTGCTTCCTTTGAACTTTTGGGTGTTTCCACCACGCGTTTTTGGATTTTAAATGGGTTTCTGTGAGGTTTTGGCCTTTTGGTTTTTGGCTAGTTTTACTAGGTTTTGGAGGATTTTTTGGCAGCAATGCTTTTTTCGTGAGGAGCTGATATGTCTCAAACATATCTATAATTTTTGAAGTATTAATGCTATACTTACATCATTTATTTATGGTTTTGCTGCACTTTTCTATTATTATTTTAGACTAACATATTATCTAGTGTCAAGTGTCAGTTCATGCTTTCTGCATGTTTTTTGTTTTATAGAAAATAAATATCTAGGAAAGTCAAAACACCCCGACCATTTTATATTTTTTTCTGAAATATATGTGATTTTTGGGTAAATGAATCAAGCAAAGCGATGCCCGAGGGCCCCACAAGGGAAGGTGGCGCGGCCACCCCCTGGACGCACTATGGGCTGTTGTGGCTAGACCTTAAGTCGGTTGGAGCCCTTCTTCCACAGGAAAGCTGATTTCTGGAGGAACCCCCCCCCCCCACCAAATTTCAGCCCGATTGGAGTTATGGATCTCTCGCTATAAAAGAAATGGTGTTCAGCCAAAAAACATGAGCAAAAACACACACAGAGAGAAGAGATCCAATCTCAGAGGGGCTCTCGTCCCCCCGAGAGCCTGTGTGCCCAAGGACCAGAGGGGAGAACCTCCCCCATCTAGGGGGGAAGCCATGGATGAACAAGTCAGGGGGAGCCTCTTTCCCTCCCCTGTCTCCCGGTGGTGCTGGTGCGCCGCCAAGAGAACCATCATCGCGATGATCATCTCCATCTATGTCTCCGTCTTTGCCAACATCTTCATCACCTTCCTTGCCTCTTTTCAGCGGTCCACTCTCCCGCAACCCACTATAATCCCTTACTTAAGCATGATGTTTTGATGCTATGAATTACTATCTAATGATTTGTGTTATCGCTATTATGTCTGAGTAGATTATTGTTGCCCTGTGGGTTAATTGGTGAATTGCCATGGTTGGTTTGAGTTTCTTGTAGTTATGTTACTATCCTTTGGTTCCCATCATATGAGCGCGCATGTGGATCACACCATAGGGTTAGTACTATGTTGATAGAACTATGCATGTGGGGGAAGGAGTGACTGAAACCTCTCTGCACCATGGAAATTGATATGTGCGGGATTGAAGGGGCCCAATATATTTTAATGGTATAGTTGGGTTTACCTTAATGAACTTGCTAGTACTTGCAGATGCTTGCTAATAGTTTCAATCACAAGTGCACAGAGTTTCATGTAAGGGACGACATGCCATCAGAGGCTTCTCCCACATATAAACTTGTGATGATGATTAGTTTAGTAAGTTCGCTAATTGCCCAGGGACAATTCCGCACCCATATCATCACTATTCCGCACTCATTATTGGTATTATATTGTATCTATATTTAGGCAACACTTCTTTTACATTTATGTTCATCATTACCTTGCAAACCTATCTCTTTATACCCACAAAAAGTGCTCATAGTTTTATTTCTTGTTTCTAGATGAAGCAAATGCTAGGTGTATAGGGTTGTATCAGTGGCAATAGTACCTGAGAGAATATTGATATTACCTTTAGCTCCTTGTGGGTTCGAGACTCCATACTTGCTGAAGGAAATATGCCCTAGAGGCAATAATAAAGTTGTTATTTTATATTTCCTTATTCATGATAAATGTTTATTATTCATGCTAGAATTGTATTAACCGGAAACTTGATACATGTGTGAATACATAGACAAAACACCGTGTCCCTAGTATGCCTCTACTAGACTAGCTCGTTAATCAAAGATGGTCAAGTTTCCTAGCCATGGACATGAGTTGTCATTTGATAAACGGGATCACATCATTAGTGGAATGATGTGATGGACAAGACCCATCTGTTATCTTACCATAATGATCATTCAGTTTTATTGCTACTGCTTTATTCGTGTCAAATATATATTCCTCTGACTATGAGATTATGCAACTCCCAGACACCAGAGGAATGCCTTGTGTGCTATCAAATGTCACAACGTAACTGGGTGATTATAAAGATGCTCTACAGGTATTTTTGAAGGTGTTTGTTGGGTTGGCATAGATCGAGATTAGGATTTGTCACTCTGAGTATCGGAGAGGTATCTCTGGGCCCTTGCGATAATGCACATCATATGAAGCCTTGCAAGCAATGTGACTAATGAGTTAGTTATGGGATGATGCACTATGGAACGAGTAAAGAGACTTGCCGGTAATGAGATTGAACTAGGTATGAGGATACCGACGATCGAATCTCAGGCAAGTAACATACCGATGACAAAGGGAATAACGTATGTTGACATAGCGGTTCGACCGATAATGATCCTCATAGAATATGTGGGAACCAATATGAGCATCCAGGTTCCGCTATTGGTTCTTCACAGGAGAGGTGTCTCGGTCATGTCTACATAGTTCTCGAACCCGTAGGGTTCACACGCTTAACGTTCGATGATGATAGGTATTATATGAGTTATGTGTTTTGATGAGCGAAGGTTGTTCGGAGTCCCGGATGAGATTAAGGATATGACGAGGAGTCTCAAAACGGTCGAGAGGTAAATATTGATATATTGGAAGGTTACGGACATCGGAATGGTTTCGAAAAGATTCAGGAATTTCTCGGAGTACCGGGAGGTTACCGGAACCCCTCGGGAAAGTTAATGGGCCTCATGGGCCATAGTGGAGAGGAGGAGATAGGACACAAGTGGTTCCCCCCATGGCAGTCCTAATTGGACAAGGGGTGAGGGGCACGGCCCCCCTTTCATTTTCCCTCTCCCCCTCTTTCCCCTTTCCCCTCTCTGTTGGAAGGAAGGGGTTAGGGCTAGAAAAAAAGCTCGAAGCTCGCGAGCTAAATGAGTAGCTCGTGACTCGGCTCGAATCGACTCAAACTCGAAGAATAACGAGTCAAGCCGAGCTTTAGCTTAAGATCGTTTATAGACCAAGTTAAACGAGCCAATCTCACAAGTACTCGTGTAACTCGTTAGGCTCGGTACAAAAGATCAGCCACTCCCAATACAAAAAAAGATCAGCCACTCAGCACCCTATGTCTCAGGCGCACAACACAAGGCCTAGCCGTTGAAGGCCCAATCGCCTAGGAGACTCATGCGTTACAAGGAAACTACTATTGTTTAGCGATATATATGTTTAATATATACATAATCATTTTTATAATATATGAGGGTTTTATGATCATATCTTTAACGAGCTTAACAAGCTAAACGAGCTAGCTCGCGAGTTATACGAGTCGAGTCAATCTTGGATTTGAGCTCGTAATAATAATGAGTCGAGTAGAGCTAGCTCGTTAACGAAACGAGCTCTAGCGAGTTGAGCCAAGCTGGCTCGGCTCGGCTCGAATTCCAGCCCTAGAAGGGGTAGCCGACTAGGACTAGGAGTCCTAGTGGGACTATCCCCTCTTGGCGCGCCCCTAGGGCCGGCCGACCTCCCCCTCCTCCTTTATATACGGGGGCTAGGGGGCACCCCAAAGACACATCAATTGTCTTAGCCGTGTGCGGTGTCCCCCTCCAGCATTTACTCCTCCGGTCATATTGTGATAGTGCTTAGGCGAAGCCCTACGTGGATCACTTCATCAACACCGTCATCACGCCGTCGTGCTGACGGAACTCATCGAGTCCTTAGTGCCTCTACTGGATCAAGAGTTCGAGGGACGTCATCGAGCTGAACTTGTGTAGAACTCGGAGGTGCCGTACGTTCGGTACTTGATCGGTTGATTCGAGAAGATGTTCGACTACATCAACCGCTTTAAGTTAACGCTTCCGCTTTTGGTCTACAAGGGTACGTGGACACACTCTCCCCCTCTCATTGCTATGCATCTCCTAGATAGATCTTGCGTGGGCGTAGGATTTTTTTTGTGATATTGCATGCTACGTTTCCCAATAGTGGCATCCGAGCCAGGTCTATGCGTAGATGATATGCACGAGTAGAACACAAAGAGTTGTGGGTGGTGATAATCATACTGCTTACCACCAATGTCTTATTTTTAATCGGCGGTATTGTTGGATGAAGCGGCCCGGACCAACTTTACATGACCACGTTCATGAGACCGGTTCCACCGACATACATGCAACTAGTTTTGCATAAAGGTGGCTGGCGGGTGTCTGTTTCTCCAACTTTAGTTGAATCAAATTTGACTGCGGCTGGTCCTTGTGAAGCTTAAAACAGCAAACCTTATAAATCACCGTTGTGGTTTTTGTGCCGTAGGTATGTACGGTTCATGCTAGATGCCCGTAGCACCCACGTAAAACTTGCAACAGACAAAGTAGAGGACGTCTAACTTGCTTTTGCAGGGCATTTTGTGATGTGATATGGTCAAGACATGATGCGATATAAAGATTGTTGTATGAGATGATCATGTTTTATAAAAGTTATTGGCAACTGGCAGGAGCCATATGGTTATCGCTTTATTGTATGAAATACAAGCGCTGTGTAATTGCTTTACTTTATCACTAAGCAGTAGTGATAGTCATAGAAGCACTAGTTGGCGAGACGACCACGACGCTACGATGGAGATCAAGGTGTCAAGCCGGTGATGATGGAGATCATGACGTTGCTTCGATGATGGAGATCGAAAGCACAAGATGATGATGGCCATATCATGTCACATATTTTGATTGCATGTGATGTTTATCTTTTATGCATCTTATTTTGCTTAGTATGGCGGTAGCATTATAAGATGATCCGTCACTAAAATTTCAAGGTATAAGTGTTCTCCTCAAGAATGCACCATTGCGAAAGTTCTTCGTGCTGAGACACCATGTGATGATCGGGTGTGATAGGCTCTACATTCAAATACAACGGGTGCAAGCTAGATTTGCACAAGCGGAATACTCGGGTTAAACTTGATGGGCCTAGCATATACAGATATGGCCTCGGATCACTGGAGACCGAAAGGTCAAACGTGAATCATATAGTAGATATGATCAACATAGTGATGTTTGTTGGGGAACGTAGCATGCAATTTCAAAAAATTTCCTACGCTCATGCAAGATATATCTAGGATATGCATATCAACGAGAGGGGGAGAGTGTGTCCACGTACCCTCGTAGACCAAAAGCAGAAGTGTTAGGTTAACGCGGTTGATGTAGTCGAACTTCTTCCCGATCCAACCGATCTAGTACCGAGTGTACGACACCTCCGAGTTCAGCACACGTTCATCTTGATGACATCCCTCGAACTCTTGATCCAGCAGAGTGTCGATGGATTCGATGAGTTCCATCAGCACAACGGCATGGTGACGGTGTTGGTGATGTGATCCGCGCAGGGCTTCGCCTAAGCACTACGACAATATGACTGATAACCCACAAGTATAGGGGACCAATTGTAGCCTCTTTCGATAAGTAAGAGTGTCGAACCCAACGAGGAGCTAAAGGTAGAACAAATATTCCCTCAAGTTCTGTCGACCACCGATACAACTCTACGCACGCTTAACATTCGCTTTACCTAAAACAAGTATGAAACTAGAAGGACTTTGTAGGTGTTGTTGGATAGGTTTGCAAGAATATAAAGAGCACGTAAATGAAAACTAGGGGTTGTTTAGATAAAGACTCAATAAAATTAGTATAGCGAGTGTGGAAAAGTGGTGGTAGGAGTTGTGAAATTGTCCCTAAGCAATTGACTACTTTACTAGACCGATAGCAAGTTTTATGTGTGAGAGGCCACTTCTAGCATGCCATCCCTGACTTGGAATTCTATGCACTTATGATTGGAACTATTAGCAAGCATCCGGAACTACTAACGTTCATTAAGGTAAAACCCAACCATAACATTAAGATATATTGGTCCCCCTTCAATACCGTATGCATCAATTTCTATGCTAGGTTGAAGCTTCTGTCACTCTTGCCCTCCAATACATAGTCCTATCAACATACAACTAACCCTATGGTGTGATCCACGTGCGCGCTCATATGATGGGCACCAAAGGACAACAACATAACCACAAGCAAATTAAACCAATCATAGCAATTCACCAATTATCAATAGACATCATAGGATGGCAACACATCATTGGATAATAATATGAAGCATAAAGCACCATGTTCAAGTAGAGGGTACAGCGGGTTGCAGGAGAGTGGACCGCTGTAGATAGATGGGGGAAGGTGATGGAGATGTTGGTGAATATGAAGGAGGTGTTGGTGTCGATCATGGTGATGATGATGGCCCCGGCGGTGTTCCGACGCCACCAGGAGAGAGCCCCCCTTCTTCTTCTTCTTCCTTGACCTTCTCCCTAGATGGGAGAAGGGTTCCCCCTCTGGTCCATGGTCTCCATGGCGTGGGAGGGGCGAGGGCCCCTCCGAGATTGGATTTGTCTCTCTATCTCTCTCTGTTTCTGCATTCGTGATTCTGCCCTTTCACCGTTTCTTATATTTCCGGAGATCCGTAACTCCGATTGAATTGAAACTTTGAACATGATTTTTCTCTGGATATTAGCTTTCTTGCGGCGAAAGAAGGGAAACAACCGCCTTACGGGGTGTCCACGAGGGTCAGGAGCGCGCCCACCCCCCTGGGGCACGCCCCTGCCTCGTGCCCCCCTCGAGCATTGTCTCGCGTTGATTCCACTTCCCAAAATTCATAAATATTCCAAAATAATCTCCGTCAGTTTTTATCCCGTTTGGACTCCGTTTGATATGGATTTTCTGTGAAACAAAAAACATGCAACAAACAGGAACTGGCACTAGGCACGGAATCAATATGTTAGTCCCAAAAATAGTATAAAAAGTTGCCAAAATTATGTAAGAGTTGTAGAATATTGGCATGGAACAATCAAAAATTATAGATACGATGGAGACGTATCAATGATCAGAGGAGTAAACGGTGGAGGGGGGCACTGCACACGGGTAAGAAACAATTGTTGTGTCTTTGGGGTGCCCCCTGCCCCCATATATAAAGAGGGGGGAGGAGGCCGGCGGCCAGGGGGCATGCCATGGAGGGGGGAGTCCTACTAGTACTCCAAACCTAGTAGGATTCGGCCCCCCACCTTTTTCCTTTTTCCGGAGTAGCAAAGGGGGAATGAGAGAGGGAGTAGGAGAGGGAAAGGGGGCACTGCCCCCACACCTTGTCCAATTCGGATTGGCAAGTGGGGGCACGCGCCACCTCCTATGGCCGACCCTCTCTCCTCCACTAAGGCCCATGTTGGCCCATTACTTTCCCAGTACTTCGAAACTTCCCGAAACCATTCCGGTATCCGAATGTAACCTTACAATATATCAATCTTTACCTATCAACCATTTCGAGACTCCTTGTCATGTCCATGATCTCATCCGGGACTCCGAACAAACTTCGGTCATCAAAACACATAACTCATAATACAAATCGTCATCGAACGTTAAGCGTGCGGACCCTACGGGTTCGAGAACTATGTAGACATGACCGGGATACCTCTCCGGTCAATAATAACCTGGATGCTCATATTGGTTCCCACATATTTGACACGTCTCCATCGTATCTATAATTTTTGATTGTTTCATGCTAATATTATTCAAATTTTACATACTTTTGGCAACTTTTTTATGATTTATTTGGACTAACTTACTTATCTAGTGCCCAGTGCCGGTTCCTGTTGGTCGCATGTTTTTGTTTTGCAGAAAATCCATATCAAACGAACTCCAAATGCAATAAAAATCTACGGAGAATTATTTTGGAATATTTGTGAATTTTAGGAGGTGGAATCAACGTAAATGGAGGCCCGAGGCCTCCACAACCCACCAGGGCGCGCCACCAGCGCCCAGGCATGCCCTGGTGTATTGTGCCCTCCTCGAACATCAGTTGGAGCCCTTCTTCTTGTGCAAGAAAGATAGTTTATGGAAAAAAATTGTGTAGAAATTTCAGCGCAATCGGAGTTGCGTATCTCCGGGAATTTAAGAAACTATGAAGGGCCAGATCTGGGGAACATGAAACAGAAGAGAACAGAGAGGGAGATCCAATCTCAGAGGGGCGCCTACCCCTCTACCACCATGGAGGCCATGGACTAGAGGGGGAACCCTCCTCCCATCTAGGGGGATGCCAAGGAAGAAGAAGAAGAAGGAGGGGGGCTATCACCCCCTCTGTCCCGGTGGCGTCGGAGAGCCACCGGGGCTAGGATCGTGACGACGATCTACATCAACAATCTTGCTACTGTCACCACCAACTCCCCCCTCTATGCAGCGGTGTAACACCCCTTCTCCCCGCTGTAATCTCTACTTAAACATGGTGCTCAACTCCATATATTATTTCCCAATGATATATGGTTATCCTATGATGTTTGAGTTGATCCGTTTTGTCCTATGGGTTAATCGTGATCTTGGTTGGTATGATTGTATATTTTATTTATGATGCTGTCGTACGATGCCCTCCATCTCGCACAAACGCGAGGGCCCCCCGCTGTAGGGTGTTGCAATATGTTCATGGTTTGCTTATTGTCAGTGTTGCGGGGGTGACAACAGCCTAAACGCGGATAAGTGGGTTATGGCGTATGGGAGTAAAGAGGACTTGATACTTAATGCTATGGTTGGGTTTCATGACCTTAATGATCTTTAGTACTTGCGGACGCTTGCTAGAGTTCCAATCATAAGTGCATATGATCCAAGTAGAGAAAGTATGTTAGCCGATGCCTCTCCCTCATATAAAATTGCAAGAATGGTTACCGGTACTTGTATCGATTGCCTAGGAACAAATGACTTTCTTGTTGACAAAAGTTATCCACCTTTACTACCTTGTAATTTATTCATAGTTTTATTCTCGCAAAGTACTCGTAGATTTATTCTTGCAAAATAGTTTCATACTTGTTCTAGGTAAAGCAAACGTCAAGTGTCCATAGAGTTGTATCGGTGGTCGATAGGACTTGAGGGAATATTTGTTCTGCCTTTAGCTCCTCGTTAGGTTTGACACTCTTATTTATTGAAGAAGGCTACAAATGACCCCCTATACTTGTGGGTTATCAAGACCCTTTTTCCGGCGTCGTTGCCGGGGAGCAATAGAGTGTGGTGAATATTCTCGTGTTTGCTTGTTTGCTTTATCATTAAGTAGTTTTTATTTCCTGTTCTAAGTTGTTCTCTATCATTAGTTATGGATATGGAACATGAAACACCAAAACAATTAGTAGTACTTTCTACTCATGGAGATGGGGAACCTCCTAAAACCCTCAATGCCCGTTATGTGAAAAATATTATGCACTACTTAGATAATCTTGAGAAAACCCCATTCAACATGATAATGGGAGACACATTGGATCAACGGGAATACTTTAGGGATTATTGCTTGACACAAAAGGGAAACTTTTATGGGATCAAATTGATATGTTGCATTGGTATGCTTGGAATTTATGCTCTAGATATGATTATACTTGTTGCTCTAGGATGAACGCTCCACATCTTCCCTTTTCATGCAAATTTAATGATAATGAAACCTTGGCTTCTTATGCTAATGATATATATGTTTACTATGATGTGGGACAAATAGAAGAATTTGTTGCTTTTAAGGGTGCTTATGAAACTGAATCTTTGTTTGAAAAGTTTGAAGATTTTGATGATTCAGTTTATAGACCTGAAAATTTTGCCATCCTTAAATATTGCTATGATAATTATAAATACAATTCCAATATTGATGCATTTATTGAGAAAGTCTCCACTGTCCAAGAAGAGACTAATATTTTGCAGGAGTCTATGCAAGAAGAAATTGATGAAACTGTGAGCTCATCGGATGAAAAATATGATGAGGAGAGGGAAGAACAAAAGGAGGAAGAGCCGATTGATCACCCGTGCCCACCTTCTAATGAGAGTAACTCTTCAACTCATACATTGTTTAACGTCCCTTCGTTCTTACCGAAGGATGAATGCTACGATAATTGCTATGATCCCATTGATTCTTTTGAAATATCCCTTTTTGATGATGCTTGCTATGCTTGTGGCCAAGATGCCAATATGAATTATGATATTGGACATGAACTTGCTATTGTTCCTTATGTTAAACATGAAATTGTTGCTATTGCACCCACACATGATAATCCTATTATCTTTTTGAATGCTCCAAACTACATTATATCGGAGAAGTTTGCTCTTATTAAGGATTGCATTGATGGGTTGCTTTCTACCACTACACATGATGATTTGATGAATATAATGTGCATGTGCTTGCTGCTCCTACTTGCAATTATTATGAGAGAGGAACTTCATCTCCACCTCTCCGTGTTTCCAACACGATAAAATTGCAAGAAACTTCTTATGCTATGTATTGGCCATTACTTGATGTGCATAAATTGTTCTTGTATGACATGCCTATGTATAGGAAGAGAGTTAGACTTTGTCATTGCATGATATATGTTGCTTTGTGCTCACTACTAAATGCCAAATCATTGCTAATTTTAATTGGCTTTAATATACATTGGGATCTGGGTGGATCCATTACTCGAGCACTTTATGCCTAGCTTAATGGCTTTAAAGAAGCGCTGCCAGGGAGACAACCCGGAAGTTTTCGAGAGTCATTTGTTTCTGTTGAGTGCTATTATAAAGTTTTAAAAAATAATATAGAGGGGAACTTGTTGGGGATATAACTGTTAGGTATGACCCGCCCAGGAGGGGCCGGGTTATACCTATAGGCAATTCATAATATGAAGCCCAAGAAGACACTTGAAGATGATGGTTCACTTAAGGGACCAAAGCCCAAAGGCAACTTAAAGCCCGTAGAGATAAACCACCATATGCATATGACTTGTATTGTAAGGCAGGAATAGAGAGTCACCGAGGCGGACACTGTTATGAGCCGGCCGTGACTCTGTGAGTGTAAGTGCATCTAGTGCCCCTTAGTGATTTTGGTGTATTGAAGACTTATAGGTTAAGGACTAATGCGTTTGTGAGTGTACACAGGTCTATAAGTCTATGAGGAGTTTCATATTTACAGAGAAAGTCAACCCCTAAAAATGAATATCTTCGACTGAAGATTTTGGTATTCCTGAAGACTTTCATGAAGACTTTGAAAGTGAAGAAATTGGTGTGTCCGTGAAGACTTGATATTCATGCGAGGAATATGAAGCTTGAAGACTTTCGTTTTCATAGTTTTGTTTTTCTCTTTCTTGAGTCATAGGAAACACCATGCTGTTAAAGGGGGTCGAGGAAATACTAAGGAAAAATTTCCATGTGATGCTCAACTCAAAATCCTACACCTACCAATCCCTTCGAGTGAAGCCTTTGGAAATCTCATATAGTTCAGTCATTTCTTCAGTGACAAAGGCGAAGTTCTTCTAGTCGCTGAGGAATTTGTTCTGACTGAGGAGTTAGGAATTCTCCAGTGCGGATTGCCTACACAGTGAGGAACATGATAGCCCTTAGGAATTTGAGAGTCAAATTTCCGACCGTTGCTGTGCTGGCGCCAGCTGTCCCAAAATATCTTATCCACCTAACGGTCATATCAGACAAGGGCATTTATGTCTTATCATGTCGGGTTGCTCCCTAGTCTATAAATAGCCCCCCCTACAACCACTAGCTGGTTGGCTGCTCCGAGAGAAACTGACACTTGTCATTTGAGAGCATCACATCCTCCGAGGACTTTGAGCGAAAATCATCGAGTGAGGAAAAACCCAAACCCAAACATCTACAAACCCAAAGTGATTGAGCATCACTGAAGAGATTGATCCTGCGTGGATCCGACGCTTGTTACCTTTGAAGACTGTGCTTCTTCCAGACGGTTAGGTGTCATTGTCTAGAGCATCCAAGAGGAATTGTGGATCGCCGAGTGACCGAGTCTGTGAAGGTTTGGAAGTCGCCTGAAGACTTACCACGAGTGATTGGACGAGGTCTGTGTGACCTTATTTCAAGGAGAATACGGTGAGGACTTGGTGTCCTGAGCTGCGTGCTCGGCGACTGGGTGTCCGGGACTGTGTGTCCTCGAGTTTAAATACTCAGCCGCTCCAACCAGACGTACAACTGAGACAGCAGTTGGAACTGGTCTACCAAATCATTGTCTTCACCAACCTTACTGGTTCTATTTCCTCAACTCTTTCATTTCCTCATTACCATGTTGAGTGATTGTTCATATCTGTGTTTGAAGACTTTGACTGAAGACTTTCTCAATCCTCAGTTCAGTTTCTTCAGTCTGTTTGTCTTCATCTTGTGTTATCCTATGATTACACTTTCTGTACTCTGTGCTTGTCTTCATTTCATCATGATGACCATGCCTGTATTCTGCTATGCTTACTTCTGAGTACTTATTCCGCTGCAAGTAGTTCTTCATTAATGAATTTCCTCACCGGCAAATTCCTTAGTGAAGAATTCATAAAAATCGCCTATTCACCCCCCTCTAGTCGATATAACGCACTTTCAATTGGTATCAGAGCAAGGTACTCCCTTGTTCTGTGTGATTTTGGTTTAACCACCTGGAGTTCTAGTTATGTCGACCACAGGTATGATCAAGGTCTCCAGTGGGTGTCCTACCTTCGATGGCACGGACTACCCCTACTGGAAGAATAAGATGCGAATGCATCTTGAAGCAATTGACAACGATCTCTCATACATTGTGGAAAATGGTGTTCCCTCAGTCACACGTTCCCTGAATGCTGCTGACGTGAAGAGATTCAAGCAACTCGATTCTCAAGCAAAGAATATCATATGTGGCCATCTGAGCAAAGGACAGTATGGAAGAGTGAGTGCTTTGGAAACTGCTAAGCTTATCTGGGATAGGCTCTCCAAAGTAAACGAATGAGTCTCAACTCAACGTGACTCTCGTGTTGATGTTCTTCACAATCTCTTAAACCGCTTCAAAAGACTCGACTATGAAAATGTTCAGCAAACCTTCGATCGCCTCACTGACATCTCAAATGAGCTTCAAGCACTTGGCGCCACTGACATCACCGACCATGAGGTGGTGAAGAAATTGCTGAGATCGCTAGATTCTTCATTTGATACTCTGGCACTGATGATACAAGAACATGCTGACTACAAGTCACTGGATCCCGCTGATATACTCGAGAGGCTAAATACTCATGAGTTCCAGCTTGCTAAAAAGAGAGATCTCTATGGTTCAAGCTATGGCAAAACACGTGCCCTGAAGGCCAAGGCTGTGTCTGAATCTGAATGTGAAGATTCTAGTAGTAGCCTTGGTGATCCTGAAGAATTGAGCCAGGAGCTAGCATTGCTCGTGAAGAAGTTCCAGAAGTTCTCAAGATGTGGTCGCTTTGGAAAATCCTCAAGGAGCAGTGATTCCTCATCAAGTGACTATAAGAGAAGACTTTGCCACAAATGCAAGAAACCTGGTCACTATATTCAAGATTGTCCTCAGTGGGAAAAGGAATTAAAGAAGAAGAAATACAAGGATTACAGTTCTGATGATGCTAAGAAGAAGAAGAAATCTTCAAAATCTTCATCATCAAAATCCTCGAAGTCTTCATCTCACAAGAAGAGCAGCTCCAAGAAGGCTCGGGCATTCATTGGCAAGGAAATGGACTCTGAAGCTAAATCTGGGGAACATGAGGAAGAGGAGGCATCTGAGGAGTCTGAGTCTGGTGTGGCGAGTCTGGCTCTCACTACTGCATTCGTCAGCAAGTCCATCTTCAACTCTGAAGAAATTGACCTCACCAACAAGGCTAACAAAGATAATGATGACTACGCTCCCACCTATTGCTTCATGGCAAAGGGTGCCAAGGTAACAAAATACCCCTCCTCTGAATCTAGTGAGGATGAATCTGATGAAAATCTTAAGCCTAGCTACTCTAAACTTGCTAAGATTGCAGTGAAACAACAAAATGCCATTGAGAAACTTCAAAACATGCTAGACAAAAGTGATGATATGTTGGTTGATGAAATGGACCGCACTAAAGACTTAACTGAAAATCTTCAGAGACTTCAGTCTAAGTTTGACAACCTTCAAAGTCATCATAAAACTCTCTTATCTGATCACGAGAAGCTTTCCTATGAATTTCTTCAAAGAAAGCAAGATCTTGAGAAGCTAAGAATGAGTTATGAAGATCTTCAGAAGGAGCGCGATTCATTGCTAGCTCAACAAATCAGCACTACTGAGGAAGAATTTGTTCCTCCATGCTTAAAGTGCATTGAATGTGAATCTGCTAATTCTTCACCTGAATGTTCAAATGCTTCAACTGTTACAAATTCTTCACCTATCTCTGCTATCACTAATTCCTCATCTGAGGACATTGCTAGTACTACTAATGATGCAAGGCTGAAGGAATTGTACATGACAGGCATGTACAAAAGCCTCAAAGGGCATCAGATTCTTTGTGATGTGCTCAAAAAGCAGATCCTCAATAGAAACCCTAGGAAAGAGGGTATTGCCTTTGAGAGGAAACTCAATGCTGATGGAACATATTGGAAGCCTGAGCAGTATCCCAAAATCTCATGGGTTGCTGCAAAGGGACCTCCAGTTGATCCATCCAACTTATCTGGCTTTACATGTGAATCTCCTCATTCTTCTGATGAGTCATTTGACTCCAACTATAAACTGTTCAAAAATCAGAATGGTGAAGTATTTGCTAGATATGTCGGCACTAATTGCAGGAACGGTTCTCCTATGAAGAAAATATGGGTTCCCAAGAAGTGCCTTGAAAGTCTTCAGGTGAATGTCCTCATGACACCACTTGTGAAGAATAGGAACCCCAGATCAAACTCTTCATATGGACCAAATTCTTCATATGGATCCAAGTCCTCATACGGACCAAATTCTTCACATGGATCAAATTCCTCGAATGGATCAAAGTCCTCATATGATCATCATCGTGCTAACCCTTCTGTTTTGCAGGGTAGAGCTAAGGGCTATGAATATGCACATTATTCTTCAAATCATTATGTTCATAAGTCCTCGAAGAATTTCTCTGCTTATTCATATGCTTACCCTAACCCCTCTTATATGAAACGAAATGGATTGGCTTCTATGCCACCTTTCTCATATGGTGTTCGTAGAGTGATGAACTCTTTGCCACCCCTTCAGATGTGGGTGGTAAGAAAAATAACTAATCTCTTATGCAGGGTCGGGTCTCCAGACGTGCCTTAATGTCTGAAGAATTTGCTGGGGACCTGACTAAAGTGCCTGAAAGGACGCAGGCGAATCATGATGAAATGAACTTTCATTTCACACGTCCTCATACTGCTATATCTGTTTTTACTCTTTGATGAAATTCATCTGATGAATTTGATATCATATTCTTCACTGATGAAGTATATGAGTTCGTAAGATGCACTAATTCATCTGCAGGATGATCAACCCAAAGCAAATGAGTGGGTCCTCGATAGTGTATGTACAAATCACATGACGGGTGACAAGAATCTATTGATGGATGCTCCTTTATCACCGTCACATCTGAAGCATATCATCTTCGCTGACAAAGGCAAAAGTCAGGTTGCGATCTCAAAGGATCGACACATGGACAAAGTGATGCTTGTCGAGTCCTTAGGATACAACCTCATGTCAGTCTCAATGCTTTGTGATCTTGATATGGTTGTTGTCTTTGGCAAGTATCGTTGTGTTGTGATCATGGAAGATGACCATTCCAAAGTCTTTGAAGGCTTTAGGAGAGGAGATCTGTATATTGTTGATTTCTCTACAGGACCACAACCAGCTGTGTGCTTACTGGCAAAAGCTTCAGAAGGCTGGCTATGGCATCGACGACTTGGTCATGCTGGCACGAGAAATCTGAACACGCTTGCGAAGAAGAAGCATGTCATTGGCATTGAGAATGTCAAATTCCTCAAGGATCACTTATGCGGAGCTTGTGAACCTGGAAAGATGACAAAGGCCAAGCATCCAGCAAAGACTATCATGACCACTACTCGTCCATTTGAATTGCTTCACATGGATCTCTTTGGTCCTAATCATTATTCTGCTGTTTCAAATGATGCATCTCTATATGGCTTTGTTATTGTTGATGACTATTCTCGTTACACATGGGTACACATTGTCACTTACAAACATGAAGTGCAGGAAATCTTGAATCAATTTTCCTTGAGGGCTTCAACCAACTTTGGTGTGAAGATCAAGCACATCAGAACTGACAATGGGACCGAGTTCAAGAATTCCGGTCTTGATGGCCATCTTGATGAACGTGGTATTACTCATGAGTTATCTGCTCCTTATACTCCTCAGCAGAATGGCGTCGTGGAGCGCAAGAACAGAACCCTTGATAAAATGGCTCATACTATGCTTGATGAATACAAGACGCCTCGTCGTTTCTGGATTGAGGCAATTGATACTGTGTGCCACGTCATCAACCGGGTATATCTTCATAAATTCTTCAAGAAGACTGCCTATGAACTCCTCAATGACAAGAAACCCAATGTGAGTTATTTCAAAGTCTTCTGTGCTAAATGTTGGATTAGAGATCCTCATCACAATGCTAAATTTGCACCGAAAGCACATGAAGGTTTTATGCTTGGTTACGGAAAGGACTCGCACACCTACAGAGTCTTCAACAACGCTCTTCACAAGGTTGTTGAAACTATAGATGTGCGGTTCGATGAAACTAATGGCTCGCAAAGAGAGCACCTACCTTCTGTGATAGATGAACCAGCACCTGAGGATTCTATCAAGTTCAAGGCTACTGAGGATGTCATTCCTACCGAAGAATCTACTGAAGAATTCATTCCAGAACATGAAGAAAATCGAGCTGATGCACCTGATGAAAATTGTCAGGACCCCGACTCGATGCCACATAGGTCTAGCATGTAACACCTCATATCACTTTGCGGCCTCACGCACGGTATTCCCACGGGTGTCGCCTTACCTTTGCCCGGGACCGTTTGCGCCTTTTGGCACACGTATATGATAGTGTCGCTAGCACCCATATGATAAGGAGCCCGGGCTGACATGGCTAGTCGTAAACCCAAAGTGGCACAGACTTACAGGGACAGGCATCCATGACCCAGCAACGAACGTGTCGGTCATCAGCAAGTGGGTCCGGGCTGTAGCACTGGGCTAGCAGGACTCCGGTAAACCGGGCTGTAGCGTGCTAACAGGACTCCGGTACTCAATGCGTGACATTTCCCCGAAGGGACAGACACAGGAACGAAGAAGGACACATGCCGGCCAGCCTAAGTGTTCCGAAGCAGTAGCAAGCTACCATGGCTCGGTGGAAACACTAGGAGACATTTCCCGGTAAGAGAGGCTACTAAAGATAAACAACTAGATAGTCAGATCCTACACATACCAAGCATTTCAGTCATACACACAATATGCTCGATATGTGCAAATACAACAAGGCATCACAACATGACTCTACGACACAAGTACTTTATTTAAGGCTCAGAGAGCCATACATAACATACACATAGGTACGGGTCACACGACCCAGCATTCAAGTCATACAGTCATACAAACTAGCAGCGGAAGTAACTTGTCTGGGTACAGACAACTAGTAAAATAAAAGAGGCTTGGAAAGCCTAGCTATACTACGTGGTCCTTCACAAGCTCAGGATCACCACCTGAGCCTTAGCCTACTCATTGATGTCAACGTCTACGAAGAACCCATAAGAAGGGGTTGCAGCGTCTTCTGTAAAAATGTAGATTATAGCAACATGAGTACAAAGGTACTCAGCAAGACTTACATTAGATCCTACATACATGCACATTATCAAGAAGGGTTGGTGGAGTTGTTGCAGCAAGCCAGCTTTGACTCTTGGCTAGGCTATCCTACGAGACTCCAACTTGAAATGGTTTTGCGCACACGAGTCCACTACTCACCACTTCAATACACTACCGAGGATCCACCTCCGTCTTCCTACGGAAGAGCCATCCTCGGCACTCACACTTATCTTGAGGCTTTTAGTAGTTTCCATTTACTTGTCTATGAACTGTATAGGCAACCAAGTAGTCCTTTACCGCGGACGCGGCTATTCGAATAGATCATGTTAACCCTGCAGGGGTGTACTTCTTCATACATGTTTCCACCACTTAGCGTCTGCACACGACATGTGCTCAGCAGACTTCAAGCGAAAGCCGACGTGGGTGTAGACCACGACCTACCTAAACACCTAAGTCTCTAGTCCAGGTTTATCGCCTATTCGGGTTCCATCCATGAGGAGACCCGGCCGAGGTTTCGCTCACAGCCCCAAACGATGTGAACAGGGTTCCCGAGATACCTAACGGGTATTCGGTACACCGTGCCACGTACCTACCGCATCACAGCCCACCCCTACGGTCAGCGCTGTCCACGGCCTCCAGTAGGCTACAAACACCAGAAACTACTTGCAACTCCTGGACAGAGAACTAGGGTGGATAAGAAGTCGAGCGGGGTCATATTTCAGGGCCCAATGCATGGTAGTAGCTGTATCTTAAATCACACATACAGATCTCAGTGCTTAAGGTCGGCTTCAATGAAACAACCCACCATGTACTCCTACATGGCCTCTCATCGATACCTTTACCAAATCATGTTCACCACATCACTCTCATTACCGACATAATCATTTCACTCTAGCCCATCACCCAGATGAACCAGACCTGACACGACTCTAAGCATAGCAGGCATAGCAAGGTAGGAACAACACATACATATGGCTCAATCAACTCCTACACATGCTAGTGGGTTTCATCTAGTTACTGTGGCAATGACAGGTCATGCAGAGGAAGTGGGTTCAACTACCGTAGCACACAGCAGTTTGAAACGCATTGTCTTAATGCAGTAAAGAGAGCAGGAGCGAGAACATGGGATTGTATCGATATGATCAAATGGTTGGTTGCTTGCCTGATGGTTCGATGCACTGATACGGTTCTTCGTTAGGGTAATCACGGTACTCCTCGGAGGCAGAACCTGCCGCAAAGAACACCGATACACAACCATCACCAAACAATATGCAACAATATGATGCATGCATGAAACATGGCAATATGAGTGTGTTGGGCTAATGCAACTAAGACCAGAAGGGTTTGAACCAATTTGAATCAAAGATTCAAATTTCAAACTCATACATGGCCCTTTAAAGTGTTTTTCCTTGTTCTGCATTAAACATCAAGTTAACTTGTTTAATCATGCATGAAAATAGTACAGATGGATAGATTGGATTTTTCTGATCATTTTTCATATATAATTTGTCTGATTTGGAGTTACAGATTAAAAGTTATGAATTTTTGAAGTTTAAACTATATTCTGGAATTTCCTATATTAGATTAAATCCAGAAAATCAATTACTGCGTCAGCCTGACGTCAATGTGACATCAGCAGGTCAACAGGACACGGTCCGGGTCAAACCTGACAGTGGGTCCCGCGTGTCAGTGTGATTAGTTAAACTAAAATCAATTTAAACTAATCCTAAATAGTTAACAGGGCTGGGCCCCACCTGTCATTGACTCAGGAGAGTCAACCAGGGCCCACCCGTGGTCAAACCCGGGTCGGCTGCACCGGCGTTTAGCCGCCGGCGAGCCCGACGCGGCGGCAGAAGTGGTTTTGGCCGTTTCGGCCACCAAATGGGTCGCGGAGACCATCGGAGTGGAGCTGAGGACAAGCCGCAGCTCTTGGTGGAGTCCGTTGGGGTCGGGGTGGCCGGAGTTGGCGCCGACGACGACTTTGGCGACCACCGGGGTTCGGCCGAAGATGAACTTGACGCTAGAGGGGTCGGTGAGGTGCGGGGAGTGGCTGGTTAGGTGCTACGTGACATGGTGAACATGATGGACAACAGTTTGTGGCCGGAGGGTGACCGGGAGCACGTCGGCGACGAGCTCCACGGCGGTGGGTGCGGTTGAGCTCCGGGAGGTCGCTACACAGCTCGGAAGCAAGAAAAGAAGGGAGGGGAAGATGGCTAAGCTCACGGGGAGTTCGACGAAGCACTTGGTGCGGCCGGGGACGGGCCGGAGCGACGTCGGCGTTGAAGGGGATCTCCGGCGACGGCGGTTCGGTCGAGGTCAATGCGGTGGGCTCGGGCCTTGCGAGCGCTCGGGGCTCGGCTTGCTCGATGGAGAGGAGGGTAGCGGAGCTCCTGGACACGGCGGCACGGCGTGGGGTTGACGGAGGGCGTGGCTACGGCGAGGGGGTGGCGGCGATGGCGTCGGCCATGGCGGGGGGAGCGTGAGAGAGAGGGGTTGGGGGAGAATGGAGGTGTCCTGGGGGTTCACGGCGCGGCGTGGAGCTCATCCATCCAGCCCCGAGGCGAGGAGGTGAAGCAGGGCGACGGCCAGCTGCGTGGCACGCGCTGCGGTCGCCGTCGGGCACCTGCCTGCCTGCCTGGCCGGCAAGCAGCTCGCTAGAGCGGCGCTGGGCTGGGCCGACAGGTGGGCCGGGTGCTGGCGCCAGGTAAGTTTTTCTATTTCTCCTGTTTTCTGTTTTTTAATACTTCTGCAACTTTGTTGAATTATTAAAAATACTTAGGCAACTCCTAAAATCACCAAACTACTCCTGGTCCATAGTTGGATTATTTCCAACATGAAACATTTTAGTTTGGAGATATTTGAGCATTTAAATATTTTATATAATTTTAAATGCCCAAATTCAAATATTTATGATTTAATTCAAAAACCCTAAGATGGCCTAGGAAAATGTGCATCACTTCTGGCAGAGGTTCTGAACCAAGACAAAAATGATGGGCATTTTAGAAGGGCATTTCAGGTTCATTGAAAAAGTTTTTAGTAAACCCTAGTTGGTTTCAGAGGGGGCTGGGGGTTCTGTCATCCCCATTTCAGGTTTCTGATGAAAGAATAAACATGATGCAACACTCTAATGCATGAACTAGCTAGGGTGTGACAACTCACCCCCACTCAAAAGAATCTCGTCCCGAAATTTGGGTTCCTCCGGAAAGAGGGCGGGATACTCGAGTCGAAGACGATCCTCCCTTTCCCAAGTTGCTTCATCCTCAGAATGGTGCGACCATTGAACTTTGAGAAACTTGATATTATGACGTCGAGTGGTACGCTCGGCCTGATCGAGGATACGAATGGGGTACTCTCGATACATGAGATTATCTTGGAGATCAAGCATTTCATGGTCCACTCCACGGATAGGATCCGAGAAGCAACGCCTGAGTTGAGAAACGTGGAAGACATCGTGGACTCTGGAGAGATGCGGAGGTAGTTCCAACTGGTAGGCAACTTCTCCTCGTTTAGCGAGAATACGAAAAGGTCCAATGTAATGAGGAGCCAATTTGCCTTTGATACCGAAACGATGGGTTCCCTTCAGAGGAGTAACCCGAAGGTAAGCCTTCTCGTCAACCTCGAAAGTCATAGCCTTATGTTTTCGGTCATATTGACTCTTTTGACGAGATTGGGCTGTTTTCAACTTTTCACGAACGATGCGAACTTGCTCTTCTGCTTCCTGAATCATATCCGGGCCAAAGAATTTTCTTTCGCCAGTTTCTGACCAGTTAAGGGTGTTCGACACCGTCGTTCATAGAGAACTTCAAAAGGGGCTTTACCCAAGCTAGATTGGTAGCTGTTGTTGTAAGCGAATTCGGCAAATGGAAGGCATTTGTCCCACTCCATTCCGAATGAGATAACAGAGGCTCGAAGCATGTCTTCTAGGATCTGGTTGACGCGTTCTACCTGACCACTCGATTGAGGGTGAAAAGCGGTGCTAAAGGAAAGGCGGGTTCCCATAGCATTTTGGAAACTTTCCCAAAATCGAGAGGTGAAAAGACTTCCTCGATCCGAGTTAATTTCCAAAGGAACACCATGGAGAGACACGATTCGGGAGATGTATAAGTCTGCCAACTGACTAGCGGTTATACTCTCACGAACAGGTAAGAAATGGGCTACCTTGGAAAGACGATCGACCACGACGAAGATAGCATTATTCCCTTTCTTGGTCCTGGGAAAACCGGTAATGAAATCCATACCATTTTTATCCCATTTCCATTCAGGAATAGCTAGGGGTTGAAGGGTGCCAGCAGGCCGTTGATGCTCTGCTTTTACACGACGGCAGACGTCGCAATTAGCAATATACTGAGCAATTTCTCTCTTCATCCTAGTCCACCAGAACCTCTGGCGTAGGTCCTGATACATCTTGGTACTACCGGGATGAATGGTGAGAGGAGATTCATGAGCCTCCTTAAGGATCAACTGCCGTAGATGCTGGTTCTTGGGAACCACTAAAAGGTTCTCAAAGTACACAACACCATGATCATTTGTGGAGAAACAACTAGCACCTCCGCTAGCAATGTTTTCCTTGATTTTAGATATTCCCTTATCTCGCTTTTGGGCAGCGATAATTTGATCCGTAAGAGTAGGTTTCACCACCAAGGTGGAAAGAAATCCTTGAGGAACAATGTGAAGGTTAAGCTTCCGAAATTCCTCATGGAGAAGCGGTTGACTTCTTGTAACATCAGGTTGTTACAATAAGATTTACGACTTAGCACATCAGCCATGACGTTGGCTTTCCCTGGGGTGTAAGTTATTCCTAAGTCGAAATCTGTGATCAACTCGACCCAACGTCTTTGCCTGAGATTCAAATCCGGTTGGGTGAAGATGTATTTCAGACTTTGGTGATCAGTGAATATTTCGCAACGATTACCGAGGAGGTAATGTCGCCAGGTTTTAAGTGCATAGACTACAGCTGCAAGCTCTAGATCATGAGTAGGATAATTCTCCTCGTGTGGGTGCAATTGCCGGGAGGCGTAAGCAATTACGTGTCGATCTTGCATGAGAATGCAACCTAGTCCTTGTCGCGAGGCGTCGCAGTAGATAACAAAGTCCTTGGAGAAGTCTGGCGGTACCAGTACGGGAGCAGAGGTCATGCGTCTTTTCAGTTCCTGAAAGCTGTGCTCACATTGTGGAGTCCACTCGAACTTTTTATCTTTCTTGAGGAGTTCGGTTAGAGGTTTAGCAACTTTGGAGAAGTTTTTCGACAAAGCGACGACAATAGCTCGCTAGGCCAAGGAAACTCCGAACTTGCTTGACCGATTCAGGTGGATTCCAATTAAGGACGGCTTGAACTCGCTCAGGGTTAACAGCAATACCTTTACCAGATATTACATGACCCAGATAGGTCACTTCTGACAACCAAAATTCACATTTAGAAAATTTGGCATAAAGGCGATGCTCTCGAGGTTTCTTCAACACTAGCCTTAGATGTTCGGCATGTTCTTCCTCGTTCTTGGAATAGATGAGTATGTCATCGAGGTAAACCACGACGAATTTATCCAAATACTCCATGAAGATTGAGTTCAGCAACCGAGAAAAGGTGGCTGGAGCGTTGGTTAAACCGAAGGACATGACGGTGTACTCGCATTGGCCATAACGAGTAACAAAGGCCGTTTTAGGAATGTCCCCGTTCCTGATTTTGATTTGATGGTAACCCAACCTCAAATCCATTTTGGAGAAGACTGAGGATCCAGCGAGCTGATCATACAGGTCGTTGATCCTGGGGAGCGGATATTTGTTCTTGATTGTGACCAAATTGACAGGTCGATAATCTACAACCATCCGGTCCGTACCATCCTTCTTCTTGACGAAAAGGACGGGGCAAGCCCACGGAGATGAACTAGGTCGGATGAAACCCTTTTTCAAGGACTCATCGAGTTGTTTCTTAAGCTCGGCTAGTTCTAGTGGTGCCATCTTATAGGGTCTTCTAGCAATCGGAACGGTTCCTGGAATGAGGTCTATTACGAACTCAACATCCCTGTCAGGTGGAACACCTGGCAATTCCTCTGGGAAGACATCCGGGAAGTCACGGACTACCGGAACGTCCTCAAGGTCTGGCAAAGGGCTGGCGTTAAGAGAATACAACTGTCGCTTGGCTATTTGGGTCAAGACATTGACTATCTTCCCCGAGGGATGGGTGAGTTGAACAGTCCTAGAGAAGCAATCAATTTTGGCATGATGGGCTGACATCCAGTCCATACTCAAGATAATATTAATATCTGAAGATTTAAGAGCTATCAAAGATGCAAGGAAAACAAGTCTGTCGACTTGGATTTCATTTCCATGACTTACCCTAGAGGTTTGCCATTTGGATCCCGGAGTTTGAATTACCATAGAGGATGGCATGTCACAGAATGCGGTGTTATGCAAGCGAGCATAGTTCTCGGATATGAATGAAGAGATGCTCCTGTATCGAAAAGAACAGATGCCGGGTGGCAATTAACAAGGAGCGTACCAAGAACGACGTTGGGATCCTCTTGAGCTTCTTCGGCAGAGATACAGTTGACATGGCCACGTGTAGCGGTGGCCGGCTTGGCGTGGAACACTTTCCCTGTCGGCTTGCCACGGCCAACAGCTTTAGCAGATTGGTTGGGGTTGGTTTGGGGACACTCGCGCATATAGTGGCCAGTTTCCCCACACTTGAAACAAGTCACGGAACTGGTATGTGGAGGAGCACTGTTGGTTGGACCACCATAGGGCTTGGCTGGTACAGACTGTTGAACGGGGCGAGGCGCCTGGAAGGATGGCCTCGGTGTGAACCTGGGTGGCAGGGCAGTGTTGGGCACCCACACGCGGCGCTTCTGAGGGCCAGCACCGGATGAGGAACCCACGTCACGGCCATGCTTGCGTGTTGCGTCATAATCAGACTGACCAGTCTCAGCACTGATGGCCTTGTTAACAAGCTTCTGAAAAGATGTGCACTCATGCAAACGGAGGTCGCGGCGAAGCTCAGGACTAAGTCCCTTACGGAACCTTGCTTGCTTCTTGGCATCAGTAGAAACTTCCTCAGTTGCATATCGTGCGAGGTTACCGAACTCCCTGCTGTAAGCATCCACAGAGAGTCGGCCTTGAGTGAAACTGCAAAATTCCTCACGTTTACGGTCCATGAGACCCTCCGGAATGTGATGTTCACGGAAAGCCTCGCTGAATTCAGCCCAAGTAGTGACATGGCCCGCTGGGCGCATAGCTCCATAATTCTCCCACCATAGACTGGCGGGGCCTTCAAGATGATATGCAGCAAAGGTGACCTTGTCAGCCTCAGCTGCTAGCGCGGAGCGCAGTTTGTGAGAAATACTGCAAAGCCAGTCATCAGCGTCGAGAGGCTCGACGGAGTGGTGGAACGTGGGTGGATGTAACTTGATGAAATCACTGAGTGACACCAAGTTATTTCTCTGATGGTGTGCTGTGTTCTGTTCAATACGCTCCAACAAACGGTTGGTCTCCCGCTTGTTCCTTTCGGCTTCCAGCATAACCTCGGCTAGGGAAGGAGGATGAGGCAGATTTGCATTCCTGACTTCACTGCCTTCGGCCTGCTCTTGAGGAGCAGGGTTATTGCGCGTGTTGACCATCCTAGGTAAACAAGACAATGATTTAGTCAGAATGATAAGATTCCGACATAGGATACAGAATGTAAGGAATAACTCGGAATGCAAGATGATCATCTGTATGACATGGTAGATACAGAAACTGCTTCTTTTATTCCATCGTCATACACACCATACAAGGTTTAGTACAAGACCAAACAAGGTACTATTACGGTGAAAAGAAGATTACATCTCATCGGAGGCATCCCAAGCTCCTATACCTTATTTTTCTACACCTCCGGAAGGCGGTACAACTAGGTCATATCCCACGAGTCAAGCAGGACGATAGACGACACCGCTAGTACGAACTAGTGATACTACCACTAACTTAGACCAATCCGTAGTAGTCCTCGTAGAAGTCACCTCCATAGCCTGGAAGCTCAACATGATCATCCGGGATCAGACGATCTTGCGGAGCTTGCGGACCATAGGGGCTAGGATGAGGTCTTGGACCAACAGATAGTGGCCTGCGGGGACCGCGAGGTGGGGTGATGCCTCCTACATCACGCCAACCCATCACGTCTGGCAGAGCAGATCTCACAGGATAGAGATCGCGCATATCCGAATATCCAGCTTGCACCGCCGGTGCAAACCGAGTCAATGTGGCCCAATGGTCAGCACGGGTATTGAAAAGCTCTAGCCTCAAGGCCCGATTTTCACGGTCCTTATCCTCGAGCATCTCAGTAGTGGCGCGAGTCCGTGAATCCTCCTGAGTGGGGTCAGCATAGATAGCCTGGAGATACCCTTGTGCTCCCGGAAGTGATCCTGGCATATACCGGAAATCAGAGTCCCGAAATAGGCTAGACCTGACTCGCATGATGGTCATCATAGAGTAGGCGGCGTCCTGCACAGCCATCTCAATAGTAACCCCGAGTCCATAGGAGCAGTGAAGGGGCTCGGTGGATCCAGGATAAGATGGAAATATCCTGACAGTGCAGAGATACTGGCTTTGATTAAAGTCTCGAAATTGCTCTTCAACCGTGTACTCAGGATACCAACGGTATCCAGCCTCAGTCATTACCCTGACCAAGATGGCGGTATGGCCGGGTACATCTAGGCATCGAGTCAGGCGAACCACTTGATTGAGGTCGTGAGTGGCCATCTGAAAGCACAACCATAATGCAAAGGCATTAGAATTTCTAGCAAAATTTTGGCAGCATAACAGCTGTAAATGCTCAAAAAGGGTTTTGAGACATTTGACAAAGGATTTAATAGTCACTCAACAACATCATATCAAAGTTCTGAGTCCATCCTAGCATCATAATGTGGTAGTAGAACTGAACTAGGCTTGTATCCATCGAACCTATAAGGTACTACTGATTAGTAACACGTGATCCTGATAGAGAGAAAATATGCTAATTCCTTAACCCCCGGTGGAAGGATAGACTGACTCAGATCAGAATGTCATAAGATAAAGGAGTAAAAAGAGCCTTACGTTCCAACCCACAAACAATTCCCCTACATATAACTAAAGAATTTCTAGACTCAACATCGACCAGTTTGGCTTGGAGAACCTACAGGCAGTCTTGCTCTGATACCAACGCTGTCAGGACCCCGACTCGATGCCACATAGGTCTAGCATGTAACACCTCATATCACTTTGCGGCCTCACGCACGGTATTCCCACGGGTGTCGCCTTACCTTTGCCCGGGACCGTTTGCGCCTTTTGGCACACGTATATGATAGTGTCGCTAGCACCCATATGATAAGGAGCCCGGGCTGACATGGCTAGTCGTAAACCCAAAGTGGCACAGACTTACAGGGACAGGCATCCATGACCCAGCAACGAACGTGCCAGTCATCAGCAAGTGGGTCCGGGCTGTAGCACTGGGCTAGCAGGACTCCGGTAAACCGGGCTGTAGCGGGCTAACAGGACTCCGGTACTCAATGCGTGACATTTCCCCGAAGTGACAGACACAGGAACGAAGAAGGACACATGCCGGCTAGCCTAAGTGTTCCGAAGCAGTAGCAAGCTACCATGGCTCGGTGGAAACACTAGGAGACATTTCCCGGTAAGAGAGGCTACTAAAGATAAACAACTAGATAGTCAGATCCCACACATACCAAGCATTTCAGTCATACACACAATATTCTCGATATGTGCAAATACAACAAGGCATCACAACATGACTCTACGACACAAGTACTTTATTTAAGGCTCAGAGAGCCATACATAACATACACATAGGTACGGGTCACACGACCCAGCATTCAAGTCATACAGTCATACAAACCAGCAGCGGAAGTAACTTGTCTGGGTACAGACAACTAGTAAAATAAAAGAGGCTTGGAAAGCCTAGCTATACTACGTGGTCCTTCACAAGCTCAGGATCACCACCTGGGCCTTAGCCTACTCATTGATGTCAACGTCTACGAAGAACCCATCAGAAGGGGTTGCAGCGTCTTCTGTAAAAATGTAGATTATAGCAACATGAGTACAAAGGTACTCAGCAAGACTTACATCAGATCCTACATACATGCACATTATCAAGAAGGGTTGGTGGAGTTGTTGCAGCAAGCCAGCTTTGACTCTTGGCTAGGCTATCCTACGAGACTCCAACTTGAAATGGTTTTGCGCACACGAGTCCACTACTCACCACTTCAATACACTACCGAGGATCCACCTCCGTCTTCCTACGGAAGAGCCATCCTCGGCACTCACACTTATCTTGAGGCTTTTAGTAGTTTCCATTTACTTGTCTATGAACTGTATAGGCAACCAAGTAGCCCTTTACCGCGGACGCGGCTATTCGAATAGATCATGTTAACCCTGCAGGGGTGTACTTCTTCATACATGTTTCCACCACTTAGCGTCTGCACACGACATGTGCTCGGCAGACTTCAAGCGAAAGCTGACGTGGGTGTAGACCACGACCTACCTAAACACCTAAGTCTCTAGTCCAGGTTTATCGCCTATTCGGGTTCCATCCATGAGGAGACCCGGCCGAGGTTTCGCTCACAGCCCCAAACGATGTGAACAGGGTTCCCGAGATACCTAACGGGTATTCGGTACACCGTGCCACGTACCTACCGCATCACAGCCCACCCCTACGGTCAGCGCTGTCCACGGCCTCCAGTAGGCTACAAACACCAGAAACTACTTGCAACTCCTGGACAGAGAACTAGGGTGGATAAGAAGTCGAGCGGGGTCATATTTCAGGGCCCAATGCATGGTAGTAGCTGTATCTTAAATCACACATACAGATCTCAGTGCTTAAGGTTGGCTTCAATGAAACAACCCACCATGTACTCCTACATGGCCTCTCATCGATACCTTTACCAAATCGTGTTCACCACACCACTCTCATTACCGACATAATCATTTCACTCTAGCCCATCACCCAGATGAACCAGACCTGACACGACTCTAAGCATAGCAGGCATAGCAAGGTAGGAACAACACATACATATGGCTCAATCAACTCCTACACATGCTAGTGGGTTTCATCTAGTTACTGTGGCAATGACAGGTCATGCAGAGGAAGTGGGTTCAACTACCGTAGCACACAGCAGTTTGAAACGCGTTGTCTTAACGCAGTAAAAGAGAGCAGGAGCGAGAACATGGGATTGTATCGATATGATCAAATGGTTGGTTGCTTGCCTGATGGTTCGATGCACTGATACGGTTCTTCGTTAGGGTAATCACGGTACTCCTCGGAGGCAGAAGCTGCCGCAAAGAACACCGATACACAACCATCACCAAACAATGTGCAACAATATGATGCATGCATGAAACATGCCAATATGAATGTGTTGGGCTAATGCAACTAAGACCAGAAGGGTTTGAACCAATTTGAATCAAAGATTCAAATTTCAAACTCATACATGGCCCTTTAAAGTGTTTTTCCTTGTTCTGCATTAAACATCAAGTTAACTTGTTTAATCATGCATGAAAATAGTACAGATGGATAGATTGGATTTTTCTGATCATTTTTCATATATAATTTGTCTGATTTGGAGTTACAGATTAAAAGTTATGAATTTTTGAAGTTTAAACTATATTCTGGAATTTCCTATATTAGATTAAATCCAGAAAATCAATTACTGCGTCAGCCTTACGTCAGTGTGACATCAGCAGGTCAACGGGACACGGTCCGGGTCAAACCTGACAGTGGGTCCCGCGTGTCAGTGTGATTAGTTAAACTAAAATCAATTTAAACTAATCCTAAATAGTTAACAGGGCTGGGCCCCACCTGTCATTGACTCAGGAGAGTCAACCAGGGCCCACCCGTGGTCAAACCCGGGTCGGCTGCACCGGCGTTTAGCCGCCGGCGAGCCCGACGCGGCGGCGGAAGTGGTTTTGGCTGTTTCGGCCACCAAATGGGTCGCGGAGACCATCGGAGTGGAGCTGAGGACAAGCCGCAGCTCTTGGTGGAGTCCGTTGGGGTCGGGGTGGCCGGAGTTGGCGCCGGCGACGACTTTGGCGGCCACCGGGGTTTGGCCGAAGACGAACTTGACACTAGAGGGGTCGGTGAGGTGCGGGGAGTGGCTAGTTAGGTGCTACGTGACATGGTGAACATGATGGACAACAGTTTGTGGCCGGAGGGTGACCGGGAGCACGTCGGCGACGAGCTCTGCGGCGGTGGGTGCGGTTGAGCTCCGGGAGGTCGCTACACAGCTCGGAAGCAAGAAAAGAAGGGAGGGGAAGATGGCTAAGCTCACGGGGAGTTCGACGAAGCACTTGGTGCGGCCGGGGACGGGCCGGAGCGACGTCGGCGTTGAAGGGGATCTCCGGCGACGGCGGTTCGGTCGAGGTCAATGCGGTGGGCTCGGGCCTTGCGAGCGCTCGGGGCTCGGCTTGCTCGATGGAGAGGAGGGTAGCGGAGCTCCTGGACACGGCGGCACGGCGTGGGGTTGACGGAGGGCGTGGCTACGGCGAGGGGGTGGCGGCGATGGCGTCGGCCATGGCGGGGGGAGCGTGAGAGAGAGGGGTTGGGGGAGAATGGAGGTGTCCTGGGGGTTCACGGCGCGGCGTGGAGCTCATCCATCCAGCCCCGAGGCGAGGAGGTGAAGCAGGGCGACGGCCAGCTGCGTGGCGCGCGCTGCGGTCGCCGTCGGGCACCTGCCTGCCTGCCTGGCCGGCAAGCAGCTCGCTGGAGCGGCGCTGGGCTGGGCCGGCAGGTGGACCGGGTGCTGGCGCCAGGTAAGTTTTTCTATTTCTCCTGTTTTCTATTTTTTTAATACTTCTGCAACTTTGTTGAATTATTAAAAATACTTAGGCAACTCCTAAAATCACCAAACTACTCCTGGTCCATAGTTGGATTATTTCCAACATGAAACATTTTAGTTTGGAGATATTTGAGCATTTAAATATTTTATATAATTTTAAATGCCCAAATTCAAATATTTATGATTTAATTCAAAAACCCTAAGATGGCCTAGGAAAATGTGCATCACTTCTGGCAGAGGTTCTGAACCAAGACAAAAATGATGGGCATTTTAGAAGGGCATTTCAGGTTCATTGAAAAAGTTTTTAGTAAACCCTAGTTGGTTTCAGAGGGGGCTGGGGGTTCTGTCATCCCCATTTCAGGTTTCTGATGAAAGAATAAACATGATGCAACACTCTAATGCATGAACTAGCTAGGGTGTGACAAAAATGCTGAAGAAAATGGTGCTGAAGAAAATGCTAATCAAATTCCTCGACGACAACCAGCTCATCCTCACATTGCAAAAGAAGTGCAAGTGGAAAAGATCATCGACGACATTCGAGCACCAGGACCTCTCACACGCTCAAAAGCTTCACATTTATCTAACTTTTGTGGGCATTATGCTTTTGTCTCCATCACAGAGCCCACTAAGGTAGATGAAGCATTTCTGGAGTCTGAGTGGATTCACGCCATGCAAGAAGAATTACATCAGTTCGAGCTCAACAATGTCTGGGAACTGGTCAAAACGTCCAGATCCTAACAAGCATAATATCATTGGCACAAAGTGGATCTACCGTAACAAGCAAGATGAAAATGGCCTTGTGGTGAGGAATAAGGCACGACTTGTAGCTCAAGGCAACACACAGGTTGAAGGAATTGATTTTGATGAAACTTTTGCACCTGTTGTTAGACTTGAGGCTATTTGCATATTACTTGCTTATGCTAACCATCATAATATCACTTTATATCAAATGGATGTGAAAAGTGCATTCCTCAATGGTAAGCTTGAGGAAGAAGTATATGTTGCTCAACCCCCAGGTTTTGAAGATCCAAAGAATCCAGACAAAGTCTTCAGACTCAACAAGGCCCTCTATGGCCTCAAGCAGGCCCCTCGGGCATGGTATGATACTTTGAAGGAATTCTTCGTGAAGAATGGCTTCACACCCGGTTCACTCGACCCTACTCTCTTTACTAAATCTTATGATGGTGAACTGTTTGTGTGCCAAATATACGTTGATGATATTATCTTTGGCTGTACTGACCAACGTTATAGTGATGAATTTGCCTATATGATGAGTGAAGAATATCAAATGTCTATGATGGGAGAGTTGAAATTCTTCTTAGGTCTTCAAATTCTTCAACAACACAATGGCATATTCATATCTCAGGAGAAATACCTCAAGGATGTTCTGAGGAAACTCAGCATGCAAGATTGCAAAGGCGTCAAAATTCCTATGCCCACAAATGTCCATCTATGCGCTGATGAAAATAGTATTGACTTCGATCACAAGGTATACCGCTCCATGATTGGTTCTTTATTGTACTTATGTGCATCTAGGCCAGATATAATGCTTAGTGTTTGCATGTGTGCCCGATTTCAAGCTACACCGAAGGAATCACACCATAAGGCTGTGAAGCATATTCTTCGATATCTAGCTCACACACCAACACTAGGAGTATGATACCCCAAGGGCTCTACTTTTGATCTCATTGGATATTCTGACTCTGACTATGCTGGTGATCATGTGGACCGCAAGTCAACATCTGGTACTTGTCATTTCCTCGGACGATCTTTGGTCTGTTGGTCCTCGAAGAAACAGAACTGCGTATCACTATCTACTGCAGAAGCTGAGTACATTGCTCCTGGTTCTTGCTATGCTCAACTGCTATGGATGAAGCAAACCCTCAAGGACTATGGCGTCAACGTGAAGAATGTGCCTCTCCTCTGTGACAATGAGAGTGCCATCAAGATTGCTCACAACCCAGTTCAGCACTCGAAGACAAAGCACATTCAGATTCGTCATCATTTTCTTTGTGATCATGTGTTGAAGGGCGACATCTCCATCGAGCACGTGAAGACTGAAGAGCAGCTAGCTGATATCTTCACAAACCCCTTGGATGAGAAGAGATTTAGTAAGTTGCGGTGTGAGCTAAATATCCTAGAATCTTCGAATGTTCTTTGAAAAAGGACACTCATCCTAACACTTATACAAAATTGATGACCTAGATGTGCAACACATGAAGAAACATTTTTCTTCAATCAATGAAGAATAACACTCTAAGTGTGAAGAAATTAATGAAGAATTTGATTCTCAGAACCCTACGACAATTGTACGCGGTGTCTGAAATCATCATTCTTATACGGTGGGTCACGCCACCACCAAAGTTGAAAATCTTCAATTTTGAAATTCCTCAGTTTT
>NC_041393.1:140791339-140843039 GCF_002162155.2 Triticum dicoccoides | reverse complement strand
CCTCTACAGCATTCACTTATGGCTATTTCTTCAAGTTGCATTTTCTGCTAAGTGAATGTGATCGGGCCCTTCCCCCTCTATGCTATACTCAACCCAATCTATTCACAAATTCTTCATGTGCGTTCTATTTGAAACTCATTCAAAATCTTCACTGTGTCTTTGTCAGCTGAAGAATTTGCGAACAGAACTTAAAACTTATCTTATCCAAATTTTCGGTTTTGCCGCTCAAACCATCACGTATCTCACGATAGACTTATCTATTCACCGACGATCTAACACGATCTCCACTTTTCAGTACATGGGTGACACATGTCATGCGAATGAGAAGGGTCAGGGGCACGTTCGTCCTAAATCTTCGGGCAAACAGTTTTTAACTGCAACTATAAATACCCCCTCATCCCTTCCTCACTTCCTTTACTCCGCTCGATCACTCTCTCTCTCTCTCTCTCGCTCGAGCTTCTCAAACCCTAGCGCCGCCGCTACTCCATCATCGCTGATGACGAAGAGCTTCACTGCCTCAACCTCGTTGCCGTCGTACTCGCGCCGGCCGCGGAAATCTTCACTCCGCCGCCGCCGTAGCTGTCTTCCTCCGCCGAGTTAGGGCGTGGAAGATCTACACCGACGAACTTCACTGTTCTACTTCACAGTTCATCGTGTTCTTCATCAAGGGTAATTAAAAGTTACTTTTACTGCCCTCTTTGATTCAAATTTTCTCTACAAAATCTTCGAAGGTGTTTTAATCTTCAAATCCTCACACACAAAACACCTCAGTAGTCATCTGTTCTTGATTCGTTTCTCTAAGCATCATTTTTCTTCAAGATTCTTCAATTGTGTGGATCCTCGATCTATACAACTCTGGAACCTAAGACAAATAACGCTTAGTGAAATTCTTCAAGACTCATCTGGGCAAATTCCTCAAACTTGTTCTTTTTGAAAAACTTTCTAAGAATGCATATGACCTCTCCAAATTCCTCGCAACTATACTCTGTTCACAGGTACTCATGTCCGCTGCTGAATCACTAGGTTCTCATCAACTTAACTCATCTGCAGTGTTCCTCGAAGAAAAGTTGCATACTTTTTCAGAGAATTCCATTGTTCAAATTCCTCATCTGAAGAATATGGCAGACGGTAAGAAGCCGCAGAAAGGAGGAAAGAAGCCTGAGGTCATGACTGCTTTTGAGATCCCTGAGGACATCTATGCTGACTATTGCACACCTGATGAGGCTAAGTTCGGAAAGGAAAACAAAACTCAGCGCAAGGTGCGCATACAAAGGATTGAAAGGAGATGGGCAAGAGAATGGAGGGAGTACAGGTATGTTACTCCGAAGTATATGAAGAAATTCGCACTAAATCCTCCATGCCCAAGAGCTCCATTGGCACCTGGCCAAGAAGCTGACCCCACCAGCATCAAGCGTGGTGAGGATTTTCCTGAAGAATGGGCCAAACGCCAAGCCAAGTTGGCGAGACAAGCCAAAGAAGAAGTGAGGAAATTCAATGAAGACTCTGCTACTGCTGCTGCCACTGAGGCCTCTGTCAAGCCTAGAAAATCAATGGTAAAGAAGCCCGCGCACAAACCAAGTGCTTCACCAACAGTGCCCTCACGGCCAAGTTCCTCAGCAATGCCCTCACGACCAGATTCTTCAAAGCCCTCACGGCCAGTTCCTCATGCTGCTCCTGCTCCTCCAAAATCCTCAGCTCCTCCCCCAAAGTCCTCAGCTGCTCCGGCAAAGTCCTCAACACCTGTACATCTGGCCACGTGCCAAAGGACTATAGGCATCTCTATTGCCTCTGGTGCCTCAGTGAGTTCCTCAGCTGCACCAAAATCTTCATCAGGCCCCACTCTGCTGAAGACAAAGGCAACGACTGGTCGAGGTCCTCGGCCAAGTCCGAAGAAGAAACAAGTTGCCTTCCAAGTGCCATCTGACGATGAAGCTGATGATGATGAACTTGCAGAAATCATCGGAGACACACAAGAAAGGGCCGCTAGAGCCAAAGGCACAAATGTGCCACTGCTTTTGGATCCAAGGGTGATCCTAGATTACATTGATCTCTGGCACAAGGACCCAAACACTCCTCTGCCTGATTTTCATTTGACTCCTGGCCAAAGTCACATGCTGACCCATTTCATCACTGAAGAGAAATGGAAATTTGAGAAGGCTAGGCAAATCAAGAAGGCTCAGTTCAAGAAAGAGAAGTTCCTGAGGAAAAATGTTGTCAAAATGACAACTGATGAACTCCTCAAGATCCAGTCTGAAATCAAAGCCCTCAGTGATGATTTCAATGCTTATTATGCTGATTGGCAAGGAGCCAAAGTCAGGTTTGTTAAACTGACTAAGAAGTTCACGAATGTTGCAGCCCCATCGCAACAAGAAACTCCTCAAGCTGAAGCTTCTGCTCAGCCAACTGAAGAACATGCCAGCACCGCTAATGACTTTCAAGCTACTGATGAAAATGCTAGTTCCAGGGCTGATGACTCCATTCCAGCCGCTGAAGAAATTGCCAGGGCATCCACTAGTGGTGCGCCTGAAGAAACTGAAGAAGTCAGGGCAACTGCATCAGTTGCGCCTGAAGAAAATCAACCAGATTCCTCAGCTCCTCTTGCGCCTACACCAACTCCTATCCTTCCATCTGCATCAGATGTGAAGAAGACCAAGGCTGCAGAGCGAGCTGCAGTGAAGAAAAGGAAAGCATCAAGTGCTTCAGAATCTTCAGCTCCAAAGAAGATGAAGCCTATGACCAGCTCACTTGAAAATCCAATTGATGCTGTTCCAATTTCCACCATGCCATCAAAGGACCTTGTTCCTTTTGGTGAAGAATATGTGATCCCAAGCGGATCTGATGAAGAACCTCAATCTGCTGCTTCATCAGAGTAGGTTGATGAAGAAATTGAAGTGGATACGATCCCTTCAACGCCTATTGCTTCCTCACCAATGCCTCAGTTCACAGCTGAAGAGGCTGGCGTTGAAGAAATTGAAGATGAAGACGTGGACATTGGCTGCACAACGCCCGTGATGAATGATTACTTTTGGGAAAGTCAGCACCCCAATTCTCCACTCTTCACCCCAATACAACAAATACCCCAGTCCCCTGCACCAATCGTTCAAATGGGCTCTGAAGAAACTCATCCCACTTCATTTGTGCATGAAGAAATTCCAGCCGCTAGTGCTGAAGAAACTGCTGTTGCTGATCCTTTGAACACGCAGACTGCCACTGAAGAGGAACCAGAAATTACTCAGCCTGAAGAACCTGAGATTGTGATTCCTGAGGTTGTGATGCAACTCACTGACACTCCAGTGCCCAAGCCAACGGATCCATTCTCAAAGAAGCAAAAGGTCAAGGCTGAAGATTTCTTCAGCGAGCATGTGTTCTTCATAGACTACAACCCCTATGATTCTGCTCGCATAAGGAAGAGGCATTTCTGGACTACTAGTCAAGCAAATTTCTATTCCTCAGTACTGTTCAACAAAGACAAATTCTTCGATCATGAACATATTCCTCATGTGGACATGGAGTCTCTGCAATGCTTCGAGCCAGTCCTCAGTTTTCTTCACGATGCGGGATTGCTAAATTTCTGCACTGACATCTGTGATTGGAATGAAGAACTCATTCTTCAATTCTATGCGACGCTTCACATCACAGGAAATTCTGAGGATGTGAATTCATGGGTACTGGACTGGATGTGTGAAAATACTCACTACAAGGAACCAGCTACTGAATTGCTTCGTGTCTTACCACTCAGTCCTCCCCTTGACGGTGCTCGTTGCGCCTACAGTGAACCTGAGCTTTCAAATCATTACATGCAAGTGCTGATGAAGCCTTTGAAGCCAGGGCAGGCCCCTTGAACCAAATTCCTCGTCAAGGAATTACTGTATGTGCCTCAGACTGTCTATCACATTCTGACGAAGACAATGAGTCCTATCAAAGGCCACGACTCAAATGATGAAGATGTCATTGGCATCATGAACAATATGCTTTTCAATATCATTCATGGCGTTCCCGTCAACTTCCATGATTTCTTCATGAGGACTCTGGCGAATATTGCTATGTCACCATTTGAGCTGAAGCCTTATGCACCATAGATTATGAGGTTCATCAGGACAAGGTCTTCACTCAATTACAAGGCTGATACTCTGAACCACGACAGCTACTTGCCTCCAATTGAAGTTCTCAAACGGACATTTTCCTCAGCTGATGACAAAGGCAAGGCAACTGCTATGATAGATGAAGGCATTCGTCCATTGGATGGTCAATTTCGCAAGGCTGCATCCTACTCCACCAATGATGACTCTGCCACACATGACTCTGCCGCCAAGCAAAATCCTCAAGCCACAGCACCCAGGGTGATGACTGATAGTGAGTTACTCCTCAGTCTTCATCAGAAAGTTGATCGCAACCATAAATGGGTCAAGCGTCAGTTTGGTTCAATTCTTCACAACATGACATCAACACACAATGCAGTGAAGAAAAACCGCTACTACCTCCATGAAACCTTCAACCGTACCTGGGCTATTCTATCTCATGTCTACAGCGCAGAAGATCTGAAGAGAGTGGGTCTCAAGGAAGAATTTGACTGGTCTGCACCTCCATCGAAGAAATTCAAGAAGGTTAAGGTTCCTTCCTTGGTGGCCAGCTCCTCTTCTTCATCACGCGACACTGATGAAAATGAAGACTTGGACGACACTGCGGCAGGCCCTACTACGACAACCGACCCCGACAACGCTGGCGCTCCTCCATCAACTTGATATTCTTCAGAGGCGTTAGTCCTCAGTTTGATCCTTTTGGTCATTCGATGACAAAGGGGGAGAAATTTGAGTTAGTCTTCAAGCGGGTCTATTAAATGGGCGTTTTTGCTAAGTTACAACTCTCGTTCTTCTGAAACTTTATTGGATCGAGTTGTAAACTTAAACCCGATGGTGCTCTAATACTTTTGATGCACTGTGATCTGATACTCTTGATGCGTTATTCTGCATGCTTGTTCCTCATTAATATTATTGCACGCATGCTGAATTTCATCAGGCACCATATTTCATCATGCATTTCAAATTCTTCATATTATATGTCAAATGCGTGTATGAATTACAAGATATAGGGGGAGATCTCCATGATTTAACTCTTCAAGTGTGCATTGCTTCAAAAGCAAATTCCTCACTATGCACATCTTCAGGGGGAGTTCTTCTATATCTTGCAATCAAATTCCTCAAGTACTTACACTTCATTTGTTTATGCCCGTTGAAACCTTAACCTATATTGTCATCAATCACCAAAAAGGGGAAGATTGTAAGTGCATCTAGTGCCCCTTAGTGATTTTGGTGTATTGAAGACTTATAGGTTAAGGGACTAATGCGTTTGTGAGTGTACACAGGTCTATACGTCTATGAGGAGTTTGATATTTACAGAGAAAGTCGACCCCTAAAAATGAATATCTTCGACTGAAGATTTTGGTATTCCTGAAGACTTTCCCGAAGAATTTGAAAGTGAAGAAATTGGTGTGTTCGTGAAGACTTGATATTCATGCGAGGAATATGAAGCTTGAAGACTTTCGTTTTCATAGTTTTGTTTTTCTCTTTCTTGAGTCATAGGAAACACCGTACTGTTAAAGGGGGTCGAGGAAATACTAAGGAAAAATTTCCATGTGATGCTCAACTCAAAATCGTACACCTACCAATCCCTTCGAGTGAAGCCTTCGGAAATCTCATACAGTTCAGTCATTTCTTCAGTGACAGAGACGAAGTTCTTCTAGTCGCTGAGGACTTTGTTCTGACTGAGGAGTTAGGAATTCGCCAGTGCGGATTGCCTACATAGTGAGGAACATGATAGCCCTGAGGAATTTGAGAGTCAAATTTCTGACCGTTGTTGTGCTGCGCGCCAGCTGTCCCAAAATATCTTATCCACCTAACGGTCATATTAGACAAGGGCATTTATGTCTTATCATGTCAGGCTGCTCCCTAGGCTATAAATAGCTGCCCCCTACAACCACTGGCTGGTTGGCTGCTCCAAGAGAAACTGACACTTGTCATTTGAGAGCATCCCATCCTCCGAGGACTTTGAGCGAAAACCATCGAGTGAGGAAAAACCCAAACCCAAACATCTACAAACCCAAAGTGATTGAGCATCACTGAAGAGATTGATCCTGCATGGATCCGATGCTTGTTACCTTTGAAGACTGTGCTTCTTCCAGACGGTTATGCGTCATGGTCTAGAGCATCCAAGAGGAATTGTGGATCACCAAGTGACCGAGTCTGTGAAGGTTTGGAAGTCACCTGAAGACTTACCACGAGTGATTTGACGAGGTCTGTGTGACCTTAGTTCAAGGAGAATACAGTGAGGACTTGGTGTCCTGAGCTGCGTGCTCGGCGACTGGGTGTCCGGGACTGTGTGTCCTCGAGTTTAAATACTCAGCCGCTCCAACCAAACGTACAACTGAGACATCAGTTGGAACTGGTCTACCAAATCATTGTCTTCACCAACCTTACTGGTTCTATTTCCTCAACTCTTTCATTTCCTCATTACTGTGTTGAGTGATTGTTCATATCTGTGTTTGAAGACTTTGACTGAAGACTTTCTCAATTTCCTCAGTTCAATTTCTTCAGTCTGTTTGTCTTCATCTTGTGTTATCCTGTGATTATGCTTTCTGTACTCTATGCTTGTCTTCATTTCATCATGATGACCATGCCTGTATTCTGCTATGCTTACTTCTGAGTACTTATTCCGCTGCAAGTAGTTCTCTTCATTAAGGAATTTCCTCACCAGCAAATTCCTCAGTGAAGAATTCATAAAAATCGCCTATTCACCCCCCTCTAGTCGATATAACGCACTTTCAGTGAGCCGCTGGGCATCAACCTCTATATATAAAGGGACGACCCGACGGCGGTTCAGGAAAAGTAACATCAAATCGAAGACTAGGTCAAGCGGATTTCGCTCCCTGGTAATCGAGACATAGCAATACCACCTCAAACTTGATTAGGCCATTACCTTCACCGTAAGGGGCTGAACCAGTATAAACTCCCGTGTCCTTTGTCCTGTTTTAACCCCTTTAAGATTCCTATTTGCGATGGCTGCACAACTAAGTATTTCACTAGGACATCTGTCGTACAATTCCACGATAGTTGGCGCCCACCATGGGGCCTGCGCACGGTGGATTTGAGTTCTTGAAGGGCAGCTTTGAAGGGCTCAAAGGACACGATGTGGGCCGGATGACCAAGAGTCTTCGCGGCAAGCTCTACATCAACGATGTAGGCTGGGGCCCCGACGCCGGCTCAATAGAGTACGGGTACCGGCCCCCCTTCGGCGGAATCCACGTCTTTGTCGGATTCCGGGTTCCGGCAGACCCTCTAGATTCGAACACTAGGGTGCGCGCGGAGATTTGGCCCTCTGCCTACCTGCGCCTCACCGCCTCGCTATGAACTAAGCAATCAAAGGAACAACACAAGGGACACAGAGTTTATACTGGTTCAGGCCACCATTGTGGTGTAATACCCTACTCCAGTGTGTGGTGTGGTGGATTGCCTCTTGGGCTGATGATGAACAGTACAAGGAAGAACAGCCTCGCGAGGATCTGTTCTTGGCTGGTGTGATGAACTGCTAGGGGGAGTTCAGTCACCCTCTCTTGATGCCTCTACCCTGGGGGTGGCTAGTCCTATTTATAGAGAGAGGCCCTGGGCCTCTTCCCAAATATTGAGCGGGAAGGGCGCCAACAATTGGCCATTTTGAAGGGGAACATCTAGTACACTTATCCTGACTAAAGTTGGTCCTCGCCAGCCAAAGGCTCTAGTGGTGACGCCGGCTTGGGCTCCATGATGACTTCTATCCTGCCGTTCTGCTGGTCTTGGTCTTGTTGCACCAAAATGGATGCCTTTGCTTGATGCTCTCGTCTGCGCTTGTTCCCTTTGCACCAAAGAGGAAACAAGGACACTACGCGGGCTGGCGCCCGCCTGGCGCCCTTGGTCGTCATGGCTTGCATCATGGGCACCTCGCGAGGTACCCCGCCTTGATCTCTCCGCCTCCTCACGAGCCAGCCTGACGAGGCCGTGCCTGAGGAAGCCTCCTGTCGTCCGCCCCGCGAGGCTTGGCCCCTCGCGAGGGTCTTGAGCTCGTGTTGACGAAGATGGGCCATGCTGGGCCGCCCCTTGAGCCACGCCGCAGGCCACAGGCAGGCAAGTCTGGGGACCCCCGTTCCCAGAACGCCGACAGTAGCCCCCAGGCCCAAGGCGCGCCCGGACTTGGCTGAGCAGAGAGGCGAAGGGGTAAGTGCGAAGCGCCGTGGGCCCTAACAGCCTACGACCTTGGGCGCCGCGTGGCGGTTGATTGGATGTGGGTGGCCCTGCTTCCCCACGCCTCCTTACTTTGCGCCCAGCTAGGCGGACCCGTGGTTGCACACAGTCTTTCCTCTTCTCGTCGCTCGGCCGTCCCCTGCTCTTCCTCCTTTTGTGCTCCAGTCTGTGCTTCCAATCCAATCTCGAATCCTCCCTCTTCCCGTTGCCATGGCTCCGATGAAGAAGGGAAAAGGGAAGAAACCGATGCCTCCGCCTCACTCGCCGTCGTTGACGGCTCCTGCCGTCGATCGGTTGATCATACTTAACCGAGAAGGCTTAGGCAAGGTCAGCCCTACTCTAGCCACCATCTTCGACGAGTGTGGGAGGACGACAGCCTGGCCCGCATCCCACTTCTCCATCGACAGGGTGGTCACCGAGGTCCAGTATTTTGCCGACGCCCTGTGGGCGGGATTGATTCCCCCCTTCTCTGATTTATTCAATGCTGTGCTTTCCCATTACCAGATCCATATGATGCATCTGGGTCCTGAATCCATTACCCCGCTCGCCATCTTTGCCTTTGTCTGCGAGGCGATGATGGGCATCCCCCCTTCGGTCGCTTTGCTGCGCCACTTCTTCTCCCTGCGCCTCGTTGATCCCACCCAATGCTCTGGGTGTGTGAGCTTCATTGCCGCACCAGAAACAACGGCTACGGGGATTTATTTGAGTCTCCCTCCATCCGCGCCTGGGTTCCGCGAGCGGTGGCTGTACATGGATGTAGGGGTACCCAGCCCCCTGCTTTCGGAGCCAAAGTCGTCTGCTGTTCCCAATTCAGGCTGGGGTCAGGAGACACTCATGAGCCCCCGGCTCATCTTCGTCTGGCGTTGCTTCGCGCTCTTGAGGGAGCTTGGTGTGACGGTGCCCAAGGTGGTGAAGGAGTTCCTGCTACGCCGCATCGCTCCTCTTCAGCGCCACTCCTGTCGGATGTGGTCCTTCGGCGGGCGTGAAGACCGCATGAGGCTCCAGGAGGGGGACCTCACGCCTGAAGCACTGAGGAAGGTGCTCTCGGTCTTGACCGGGGACCCCTCCCCTGGCAGCATTCGGCATGGAGGGGCTTTGCTGTACCTTTGCTCGAACAGGGGTGACTTCGTGAAGCAGATGCCCGGCTTCGACGAATGGGGGCTGCGCCCCGCCAGCCTCAGGGGTCCTCGCGAGAATCCAGTGATGGTGACTGCCCTCCCAGTCGTCCACGGCGGTCCTTCCTCGAGTGGCGGAGCAGGGAGGCATGAGCCGCCGGAGGCTGAGGGGGCCCCCGCCGGAGTGACGATGCCTGGCGGCACTCCTGAGGGGGCATCTCCTAAGGCCCGCACTGCTGTGGCTGGGGGTGTTGAGCCGCGGCCCACGACACCCGTGGTTGAGGCCCCTGGGGCCCCAGCCATCCTTTCTGGTGAGGAGACCGGTGGCATGCATCGGGATGACGCACCAGGCGCTGGGCATCTTGCTGCTTCTTCCTCGTCGCAGGCTGACCCCTGCGCTCAACTCCTGGGTCGCTTCTGCGTGGACTTCGAGGCTCTCCGGGGAAAAAGGGAGGCATTGGGTGACGACTACCCTTACCGCCTACTGAAGCGCCAGAAGTATTTCACCATTGATGAGTAAGCTTTCCCTTTTCCTAGCTCTTGTCTCTCCCGTCGCTTTGGCTGATCCTTGCTCTGCAGGCCCCTTCCCGCCGAGCTCACGGAGATGGCTGAGGAGCCATCCCCACAGGCTCCGTCCTCTCCACCGCCTTCGAGCGCTCCGAGTTCCAGCAGAGCCCTCACGGTGAGGCCGGCCAGAGAGGTGAGCCATCCTGTGGTGCATCGCGGCCCAGCGCGCCTCACGACCCTCCTTCGCGAGCCTTCTCGTGGCCTAGCCAGCCTGCCATGGGCTTCGCGTCTGATCATGGATGGCGATTGGCTGAGGTCGGCCCTGCACCCCTCATTTGGGGAGGGGCTGGCCCCTGGCCGGGCTTCTGGCGAGGCGTACCCGGCCATCACGAGGGAGCCAGCCCCCAGCCCCCTGCCCAGAGGGGGAGTGCTGATTCGAGGCCCCCGACGCTTACTTGGGGTGGATGACGATGCAGAAAACGTGCTCGAGCATGCCCGGAGGCGTCGCGCTCTTCGCCAAGGGTTTCTCCGGAGGGCGGTTGACGCGGTGAGCCAGCTTGGTGAAGAGCTTGATGATGAAGACGCGCGCCTTGAGGCCGAGGGACTGCGCCTGGTGGAAGAGAGGCGCAAGCTGGAGGCGGCAGTTGCCCTTGCGCGCCACCAGCGTGACCTCGACAATGAGGAGGCTGAGGAGTTGCTGGCGGCCTCCCGGGAGGCCCGTTCCCGGGCCGTCGAGGAGACCCGAGAGGCTGATCGGCAGCATGAGGCGGTGGATGAGCGGTCGCGGGAACTCCTTGCCCGGTGCCACTCCTTGGAGCAGCAGGTAGAGCTGCGTGAGTTGGCCCTTGCATCGATGAAGGTGGCTTCGGTCGATCAGGCAGAGCTCCTGAGACGTGAGGAGGCACTAACGCTAGAAGCTGCTGAGCGCGCACGCGATCTTGAACGTCTAGAGACGAGAGAACGCCTGGTGTCACAGGCGGAGGATGACGTCACTGCGCGCGAGGCCCGTGTCCTGGAAGAGGTTGAGCGTGGGGTGACGACAACCCGATTGAGCCTTGAGCACGAGTTCGAGGAGAGGCTGGAGTTGATTCGCGTCGGGGCTGAAGGCAGGACCGCTTCCCTGAGGGCCAAGCTGGAGGAAGCGGCGCGGCGGGCCGACGCTTCTCGAGCTGCCCTCGATGCAGTGCAGGAGGAACTGACTACGTCCCGCGCCGAGGTGCTCCTTCTTCGCCAGCGGGTGGACGAGGCCGAGGCTGTTGCGCGGCAGAACGAGGACGAGATACGCCAGCGGCGGATCCTGGAGCACGTGCACGGCCCCATGCTCTCTAGGCTCCGGGAGAGAGCCAACGCGGCTCTAGGATACATCTGCGAGGCGGCTGTCGACCAGCCCCACGTAGTCAACTATGCTGGCAATCTTCAGTTCTTCACCAACGTGGTGACGCAGCTGGAGGCACGATCGGCCGGTGCCAACAGGCTGGTAGAGGAGAGGAGCCGCGCCCTGCTCGGACGTGCCTTCTCTCGCGTCTTCAGCCACCTTCAGAACATGTTCCCCAACTTTGACTTTGACGCCGCCATCGCTCCAGTGCCCCAGGTCATCCGGGACGACCTGGCGCGCTGGGTGGAAGACAACGTGGATGCCCTCGTCAGGGCCTTCGCCTCTGATAACGACAACGCGGTCGTGGCTGCAGATGAAGGTGACGTGGTGAACGGCCCTGGCGCTGCTGCCGGCGATGCGGAGGACGATGGCGAGGCCAGCGACGCCAACGATGATTCAGGAGGCGTCCCCGGGATGCATTGGGGGATTTATCCGACTGACCGTGTGTTGTCCCTGCTTCCTTAACTTGCGCGAATAGAGTTCGGGTCTTGCCCTGAAGGTTGTAAGAGCATTTTGGGAGGGGGAGCCCCTCATGTAAAAACTTGCATCCAGTGTATTAGTAGATGCAACAGCACCCGCATGCCTGCGCCAAGTGGCTTGACTTTGGGGCATGCACAGCCCCAAACTTATTGTCGCGTGAGGGTGTCATAGGCGGCGAGCTTCACAGACATTGGCCTTCTTCACAGGCTCCGGGCCCTTCTCGAGAGGATGAACTTCACAGGCGTTCGCCTTCTTCGTAGGCTCTGGGCCTTTTCCAAAACGCGATAGCTTCACAGGCGTTCGCCTTCTTCACAGGCTCTGGGCCTTTTCTGAAACGTGATAGCTTCACAGGCATTCGCCTTCTTCACAGGCTCTGGGCCTTTTCCGAAACGTGATAGCTTCACAGGCATTCGCCTTCTTCACAGGCTCTGGGCCTTTTGTCAACCTGCGGACGGCTGAGCCTACTGAGCTTGTAGTGAAAACCTCATGAGAGGGCGCAGCGATGACAGTCCGGGCTGTATGCAAGCTAGGCCTGGCCCGGCTCGTGAGGGGCTCACGAGGGGAGGCAGCTGAGGCGAAGTGGCAACCAGAACACGAGAGATTGCTCGAATGAGACTAAGCACCCCTTCCCCGAACACATGCAAACCTTCAAGCTCAAATCCAACTTAAATCCAACAGGGGAAAACGACAGCCAAGGAGAAAAGCAAAGAAAGCAGAAAAAAGGCTGCGTCCGACACCTAGTCTAGTCTTGGACCTCTTCTCACCAGCGCGGAGCTAAGTGCTGCTACTTGGCGTAGGAGGGAGCCCCAGGGCCTGAGGCCGGCACCCCTGAGACTCCGGGGCGTGTACAACTCCACTCATTATTACGTGAGAGTGTCACGGGGCAGCGAGCTTCACAGGCACTAGGCCTTCTTCATAGGTACCGGCCTTGCTTCATATCGCCAGACGAGGGCCCCGCCTTGCGCCACACTCTAGTGCCACCGACGACGACTGAAAACTAGGACGCCGCCGATGGGGTAGAGTGGTCGCCAGCGGTTCCCCCGACGACCACGGGTCCTCTGCCAGGGGCAGGCTCTGGGGCACCTCCCCAGCAGAGGGCCTACCTCCTGAGGACGCCTTGCTCCGAATGCCGCAGTGGTGATGTAGGATCTTGGCCCCTCTCCTGCAGCCCCCGGCGCCCTCCTCCTGAGGGGTAGGAAACTGCGGGAGTGGGGCAGCCACCCGTTGTCGTGACCTGCACTTCCTGCGATCCACGGCTGGCGTATGCCTGCTCATGGGGGATTAGTGGTACCTGATACTCGCTGTTTCCAGCATAGCCGACGGGGCCTTCCCGGGGCTCATGGAAGAGTTCAGCTTCTGGCGTCTCATCCCCCCAGCTTGGGCCGAGGAGCGAGCCCTGTTCGTCCTCATGTGCGCGCCCTTGGCCCATCATGTGAGGCACGTACTCTTCTAGGGCCGCCATCCCGAAGACCGCGCCGTAGTGCCCCGCGTGCCACGCGGTGCTGCTTGAGGCGCCCGCCTGGGGGTGGTAGCGCGGCGGCCCGCCGGGGCCATGGGTTGTGGCGAGTCCTTCTTCAATGGCTGGGGGTGGAGGTAGCGCCGCTGCTGGCGCGGCTCTGACAGCCTGGCCGGCGTTGGGGTGCCCTTGGAGTCCGCTTGGGGCCGCACGAGAGTGCACGGAGCCCTTGGACGGGCCACCCTGGACCTGAGGTGGGAGCTGGGTGCAGAAGGGGGGAGCCCCCGAGGCAGCGAAGCCCAGGAGCTCGGCCACCCGCTCTAGCAGCACGTCGTGACCGCCTTCCAGCAGCCTGCATTGCAGTAGCTCTCGGGCCACCGTGAGTGCGGCCCTCGAGTTCGCCTGCTCCCGTCAGGTGTACGGCACCGTGGCCGCAGCGTGGTGGGAGGCCCTTGCCGCCGACCGCGCTTGCCGCGTCGTGAGAGCTGTCGCCGCCTGTCCGCGCCGCTTGCGGCCCGCAGCGCCCTGCGGACCGCGAGCTGCCTGGGGCGCGGGGTTGCCCGGGGCGAGCAGCTCTACGTGGGCGGGCCAGGCCGCCCAGGGGCCAGGTTTGCCTGCTTGGTCGCCGGACATGATGATGACGATGCGACGGGACGCGAAGCGACAGAGGATGGATTCCGGCGCACCCCTACCTGGCGCGCCAAATGTCGGATTCCGGGTTCCGGCAGACCCTCTAGATTCGAACACTGGGGTGCGCGCGGAGATTTGGCCCTCTGCCTACCTGCCCCTCACCGCCTCGCTATGAACTAAGCAATGAAAGGAACAACACAAGGGACACAGAGTTTATACTGGTTCAGGCCACCATTGTGGTGTAATACCCTACTCCAGTGTGTGGTGTGGTGGATTGCCTCTTGGGCTGATGATGAACAGTACAAGGAAGAACAACCTCGCGAGGGTCTGTTCTTGTCTGGTGCGATGAACTGCTAGGAGGAGTTCAGTCTCCCTCTCTTGATGCCTCTACCCTCGGGGTGGCTAGTCCTATTTATAGAGCGAGGCCCTTGGCCTCTTCCCAAATATTGAGCGGGAAGGGCGCCAACAATTGGCCATTTTGAAGGGGAACATCTAATACACTTATCCTGACTAAAGTTGGTCCTCGCCTGCCAAAGGCTCTGGTGGTGACGCCGGCTTGGGCTCCACGATGACTTCCATCCTGCCGTTCTGCTGGTTTTGGTCTTGTTGCACCGAAATGGATGCCTTTGCTTGATGCTCTCGCCTGCGCTTGTTCCCTTTGCACCAAAGAGGAAACAAGGACACTGCACGGGCTGGCGCCCGCCTGGCGCCCTTGGTCGTCATGGCTTGCATCATGGGCACCTCGCGAGGTACCCCGCCTTGATCTCTCCGCCTCCTCGTGAGCCAGCCTGACAAGGCCGTGCCTGAGGAAGCCTCCTATCGTCCGCCCTGCGAGGCTCGGCCCCTCGCGATGGTCTTGAGCTCGTGTTGACGAAGATGGGCCATGCTGGGCCGCCCCTTGAGCCACGCCGCAGGCCGCGGGCAGGCAAGTCTAGGGACCCCCGTTCCCAGAATGCCGACAGTCTTCATCGGCAAGATCGATAAGCCAGGCCCTGAGCCGGACATCTGCAGCGACATCGTCGAGACGGATCAGCGTGCGAGACCCGCCCGAGCTCAGCCCTCCATGAAGCGTGCCTTCATGGGATGCATCCATGGAGGGGAATTTTCTGAAGGATCTATGTCTGGCGGTGAGACGGCCATCTACTCTGATGGTGAGTCGTCCATGGGTGAGATGGATTCATTGTATCAACTGCAAGATGGCAGGCTTGAGAGCTGTTCCGATGGCAACAGTATTTCGGACTCCTTTGAGCCACCGAACAGAGTCAGGATCTTCATGGCTGGCACACAACCCGGGCAGAATTCTACGGCTGCGGCGGCTATGACTTTCGGGTCAGCAGCGGTGATGGAAGCTGGGGAAGGAGGCCCTGTGCGCCCCCGACTCAGGTCCTGATGGCTTTAATGGATAAAATAACAGCTCTATTAACCGCCGTGGTCGATCCGGCGGATCAAGATCAACATGATGCAGTAGTAGCACAACTACGTGAGGAGGTAGCGCAAGCTAAGGAGGACTTGGCGGCGGAGGACGTTAGGATGTCCATGGAGCGGGCGGCTTTGGATGCTCAGGCCTAGCGGATTCAATCCGAGGCTTTTCAGCGTACGATGGATCAGAACGCATTAAATGAGATCATGAGGAGAAGGCACCAGTCTGGCCTGCCTACAGTTTATGAGTCTAGAAACCTTTTCCGCACGCTCGGGGCAGGACCCAGTAACGCATCGGAGGTAAACCGGGCCGCGGCACCCAGGGCTGGGACGCCGGTTCAACCACGTGTGGCAGAACCCCCTCGTCAGCATACTGCTCCGACTCAGCATGTACCGGTACCGTCGGGTCATTATGCTAATCCTTTGGAGAACATGATCACTGCAGCGGCACGATTGGCGGCTCTCCCAGTGGATGGTGACTCTCCGACGGCAGTTGAAACGCGAAGGATCAAAGAACTTCTTTACACGGCTCTGGCACAGCAGGAGGCATATTCTTATAGTAGAGACAGGATTCATTCCACCCCCGCCCAAGCCGAAGCTATAGCAGGCACATGCACTCACCAGCCGTTTCAAGCAACGCCCGACGCCGTGACCCGCCGCGTGGGTATGACCCGGCTCATGATGGAGCTATTAATTTGGTTGATCAGGACAGATTGCATCAGGAAGCTGAGCGGGCGGTTCAGCAGGCAGCTTATCAGCCCCTTCCGGTTTATCCGACGACTTCAATTGAGGCCGACGTGACCACTAGGACTTGGGGCGTACCTTGTTTGGTACCGGCTCTGCGTAACGAGCATTTGCCCAAGGATTTAAAGGGACCTCGAAAGGTGCCTAATTATACGGCCGACTTACAACCTGGGGCATGGATCGAAAGCTATGAGATGGCCATGGAACTACTGGAAGTCAGTGACGCTGCGATGGCCAAGTACTTCACCATGATGCTAGATGGAACGACCCGAACTTGGTTAAAGGGAATGCCACCTAATTCCATCAATTCATGGGCAGAGTTAAAGGACCGGTTTATTCAGAACTTTAAGGATACATGCAAGCAGCCCTTGTCGATTGTGGACCTGACTAATTGCAAGCAAGAGGAGGGTGAGTCCCAGCCCATTGGGTGCACCGGGTCAAGGCTATAATACATTCATCTGATAAGATGGATGCCGGCTCTGCAGTTTTATGTTGGAGAAAAATTGCCGTTTTGAGCCTCTGAAACAGAAGCTAGGGTGGCTCAAGCGCGATTGTAATGACATGGGCCAGCCGATGGCGGCTCTAGTCAAGTATGCCGACTCTGATAGTACCAAGGATCCCGAGTCTGACAATGAGAAGGCTGGGAAGGGAAAGAAGAGCGGCAATGCGAAGGGCCCGCAGCATAACCCGGTGAGTCAAGGGGGCAATAATAAACGTAAGGCTGATGGTAGCTCGGAGTTTGTGGCTAACAACAATGTGCAGGGTAACAATCAACAACGAAAGGGGAGGCCACCTCCTTCGTCTGGCGGGTCAGGTCCCACTCTTGAGCAGTTGCTAAATGAGCCCTGTCCAAGGCATGGCACTCGGGAGAAGCCGACCACTCACCTATGTAAGGATTGTACGATTATGAAGGCTTTCAAGAATTCTAACATGTTTGACAACAATCATGGGCCCGACAGCGGCTCAAGCGGCGGTGGTTTCCATGGTCCGGGTTATGGAGGTGGTGGCTCTAGTTCCGGCTTTCAGGGCCACCAAAATAATCAGGGAGGATATAATCAAAGCAACCAGCAATCTAGCCAAGGGGGTCAGCAACAGCAACAATCCGGTTATCAAAATCATCAAAAACAGTTGAGTAGTGGGCAGTATCACGTCTTCACCACAAGTTTGTGTAAATGGGACCAGAAGCTTCACAAGAGGGCAGTGAACGCCGTTAAGCCGGTAGTTCCCCAGTACTTGCAATGGTCTGATCAACCCATTATGTGGAGTCGGGCGGATCACCCGCCCCGGGTTGATAACCCAGATCACTTGGCTTTGGTGGTGGCACCTCAAGTTGGTGGATACAAATTTACTAAGGTACTCATGGACAGAGGTAGCAACATTAATATCCTTTATTATGAAACCTTCCGTCGCATGGGATTAACTGATAAGAATCTTAAGCAGTCCAATACCGTTTTCCATGGTGTGGTTCCTGGTAAGTCGGCGTATCTAGTTGGCAAGATTGAGTTGGAGGTAGCCTTTGGAGATGAGCATGATTCTAGGGCTGAGAAGCTAACTTTTGAATTGGTCAAGATTAAGAGCCCGTATCATGCTCTGTTTGGGCGGCCGGCTTATGCCAAGTTCATGGCGCGGTCGTGTTATGTTTATCTACAACTCAAGATGCTGGGTTACAAGGGGACCATCACTGTTCATGGTAGATGGAAGGTAGCCTTGGAGTGTGAAGAAGGTGACGTGACTTATGCTGAGTCAGTCTGTGCAGCGGAAGAGTTAAAGTTTTACAAGGATAATGTTGATCCGGCTGACATGACGTCTTTAAAGAAGCCAATCACGGAGCATGACCCGGTGATGAAATTTAAATTAGCTGATTAGACCAAGCTTGTTGATTTTGTTCCCGGCAACTCATCCAAGCAGTTCAGTATCAGTGCTAATCTGGACCCCAAATAGGAAAGTGCGCTCATCGAGTTCATCCGTGAGAACCGGGACATCTTTGCATGGAAACCTTCTGACATGTCGGGTGTACCGAGAGAACTCGCTGAGCACACTCTCAATATTGATCCGAAATTTAAGCCGGTCAAGCAGTTTCTCCTGCGGTTTAATGAGGAGAGGGTAAGGCCATTGGTGAGGAAGTGGCCCGGCTCTTGGCAGCTGGGTTCATTGTTGAGGTTTTTCATCCAGAGTGGTTGGCTAACCCGGTGCTAGTGCTTAAGAAAAATGGCACCTGGCGCATGTGTGTGGATTACACAGACTTAAACAAGGCTTGTCCGGCTGATCCTTTTGCTCTCCCTCGTATTGATCAAATCATTGATGCTACGACAGGTTGTGAGCACTTAAAGTTTTTTGGATGCTTATTCTCGTTAGCATCAGATCAAGATGGCAGTTAAGGACCAGGAGAATACGACTTTCATTACTCCTTTTGTAGCCTTCTGATATGTGTCTATGCCTTTTGGGCTCAAGAGTGCCCAGGCGACTTATCAGCGATGTGTGCAGAACTGTCTTCACAGTCAGATTGGGCGCAACGTTCATGCTTATGTGGACGACATTGTGATGAAGTCCAAAGTGAAGGAGACCTGGATAGATGATTTGAAGGAAACCTTTGATAATCTCCGGGTCTACAAGATGATGCTTAACCCGGCCAAGTGCGTCTTTGTTGTGCTAGCAGGCAAGCTTTTGGGTTTTCTGCTTTCTAACAGAGGCATTAAGGCTAACTCGGAAAAGATCAAGGCCATCACCTCCTTGGCTAAGCCGGCGTATATCAATGATGTTCAGTGTTTGGCGGGTCGAATTGCTGCCTTAACCTGGTTCATAAGCCGGTTAGGTGAGAAGGCCATACCACTGTATCAGATGATGAAGAAAACAGACGACTTTGTTTGGAGCGATGCTGCTAACGATGCATTTGGAAATTTGAAGAGGCAGCTAGCTGAGCCGCCGGTTCGTGCTGCTCCCATTGATAAGGAGCCATTATTGTTATATGTGGCTGCTAATACACGTGCTGTCAGTGTGGCCATTGTGGTGGAGCGCAAGGAGGCTGGTAAAGAATATCCGGTTCAACAGCCGGTTTACTACATAAGTGAGGTGCTTATTGAGTCCAAACAGAGATATCCACATTGGCAGAAACTTGTTTATGGGGTGTTCATGGCCAGTCCGAAGCTTAAACAATATTTTATGGGTCATCCCATCACTCTGGTCAGTTCTGCTCCTTTAGGAGATATCATTCAAAACAGAGAAGCCACATGACGAGTCGCCAAGTAGGCCATTGAGCTTGGGACTCATGGCTTAAAGTATATGCCACACACTACTATCAAGTCTCAAGCACTAGTGGATTTCATCAACGATTGGACAGAGCTGCAGATGCGTGAAGAGAAGCCGGACAACACATATTGGACTATTCACTTTGATGGGTCCAGGCAATTGGAGGGCTCGGCGGCTGGAGTCGTTTGAGCTTCCCCTCGAGGTGACAAATTTTGTTATGTGCTAAGGTTGATGTTTCCTTATACTAACAATGCAGCTGAGTATGAGGCCTTGCTCCATGGTCTTCAGATGGCTAAAGAGATGAGCTTAAGCCGGGTAAGGTGCTTTGGCGACTCAGATTTGGTAGCTCAACAAGTCTCCGGAAAATGGGATTCCAAGGATCCCCTCATGGCGGCTTATCGCCATGAAGTTGATGCTGTTGCTAGACACTTCAAGGGTTATCAAGTGGAGCACATTGATCGCAGAAAGAATGAGGCGGCTGATGATTTAAGCCGGCTGGGATCTCAGCGTAAGCCGGTGCCACTGAATACTTTCTTGGATATTTTGCATAATCCTTCTGTTTAATTACCTACAGAGGAAGACTTGGTTGTTCCTGACACAGAAGCATAGTTGGTGGCGGCTCTTCACGTCATCCCAGATTGGACAATGCCATATTTGGCTTATATGACCCAGGGTGAGTTGCCTGAAGATGAAACCTTGGCCAGACAGATAACCCAACAGTCTAATTCAATGACAATTGCCAATGGCGAATTACACCATCGCAGTGTCACTGGGGCTTTTCAGCGTTGTGTCTCTCCTGAGGAAGGTTAAGAGATTCTTCGTGAGATTCATGAAGGAGATTGTGGCCATCATGCCAGTTCAAAGTCCCTTGTGGCCAAAGCTTTTCGTCATGGGTTTTATTGGCCGACGGCTCACACTGATGCAGAGGATCTAGTCAGTAAATGTGATGGTTGTCAGAAATTCTCACGGCAAGCTCACGTGCCGGCTCAGGAGTTGAGGATGATTCCTATTACTTGGCCGTTTGCAGTATGGGGGCTTGACATGGTTGGGCCTTTTAAAAGGTCCAAGGATAAAAAGACCCACCTCTTGGTGGCGGTTGACAAATTCACAAAGTGGGATGAAGCAGAGCCGGCCAGTAAGTATGACGCGGCAATGGCGGTTCAATTCATGAAGAAGGTGATTTTCTATTTTGGCTTTCCCCACAGTATCATAACTGATAATGGCACAAACTTTTCCAAGGGTGGTATGGAGGAGTTTTGTCAACGTGAGCATATCCGGCTTGATGTTTCATCAGTAGCTCAAGCCCAATCCAATGGTCAAGCCAAAAGAGCCAATCACGAAATTTTGAAAGGAATCAAGCCCTGGCTTTTGGTTCCCTTGCAACGGACGCTGGGTTGTTGGGTGGAGGAGTTGCCATTAGTGCTATGGAGTATCAATACTACCCCCAACAGATCTACGGGTTACACTCCTTTCTTCATGGTTTATGGGGCAGAGGCGGTTCTTCCTATTGACATTCGTCATGACTCGCCCCGCGTGGCGGCTTACGTTGAAGTTGATAATGAAGAAGCGTGTCAGGACGCACTTGACCTATTAGATGAGAAGCGTGACTTGGCAGCAGCCCGTTCGACGATTTACCAATAGGACCTGCGCCATTATCGCAGCTGCCGGGTTAAGTCCAGAACCTTTCAAGAAGGTGATTTGGTGCTCCGGCTCTTCCAGGATCAAACTGATGCCCACAAGTTATCCCCACCTTGGGAAGGGCCCTTTGTGGTCAGCAAGAATTTGAACAACGGGTCACACTATCTTATCGATGTTCGAGAGCACAAAGACTCACGTAAGTTGGAGGAGGAGACCCATCGGCCGTGGAATATTGCTGATCTTCGGCCTTACTACACTTGAGCCACCGGCTCTTATGATGTACATATTTCTTGACGATGTATATATTATGATAAGTAATAAAACAGGACCTCTACCCTTTTCATCTTCAATGATCATATGTCTTCATCATAATAAAAAATCAATTGGGGGCTGATCATATGCGAATCTAGCTTAAACCCTTTGATCCGACTCTGATCATATTCGAATCAGAGTCATTAAAAAATCTCAAGGTCACTAGGGGGCTTCCTGTTCAAATATAAGTCGTATTCGAACCAAAGAGAACATAGTTGTCGGTACCCTCTTGATCAGCACAATGCCAAACCCACTAGGGGGATTATTGATCGTATTTGAATCATAGCTTAACCCCTTTTTGGGTCCGACTTTGATCATATTCGAATCAGAGTCGTTAAAAAAGTCTCAAGGTCACTAGGGGGCTTCCTGTTCAAACATAGGTCGTATTCGAACCAAAGAGAACATAGCTGTCGGTACCCTCTTGATCGGCGCAACGCCAAAACCACTAGGGGGCTTCTTGATCATATTCGAATCATAGCTAAAACCCCTTTTGGTCCGGCTTATTGATTGTATTCGAATTAGAAGCTTCATTTTTATCTCTATTTGGCTTAAGTTTTTGACAACAATCTTTAAAGTTTGTCTTGAGACTTTTTTGTTCATATCCGAGGCATATATATGTGGTTTCTATTTAACCTGGCTTATTTGGACAATAAGTCGCCAGCATATGACAATCATCAAACATTTGGAAGTCTTGACTTCTTAAGATTCGGTTATCACCCTTACTGCACAGGTCACATAAACCGGTAGTGAAAGTTCAATATCACAGGTATGATATTATCATTGTAATTATGTTTCAAAGATATGATTCATAACAAAGACTATCCGTGCCTCCTTTTTTACACATTTGTGGTTATATATGAAATATTATGAGCCGCCCTGCGCTAAATCGCCAAGGGTTCTTGTGATCTATTTCTGTGTGCAGGATATTTTAAGGATTTTCTTATGCATAAGGAACATAGATGATAATTATAACAAAGGTGAACATAAAGGAGGCGGATTAACAATGTTGAGCACAAAAAACATGAACGATAGCACGACAGATCAAAGTCATTTCTATCCTATTACATGACTCCCCGAGTCCAAATGATTTAACTGTTTTTAGAAGGCTACTAATATGAGCCGCCCGCCGGATCAATTTTCTTGTTGGCCTGATGTTTCTGGGTCAACCCTCTCCGCGTCTTTGTCCTGTCCGGCGCCTAGAAGGTTGATGATGACCAGTTAATACCACTCAAAGCTTCAAATTCAGCTTCATCATCAATTAACCCGGCCGGGTCAACTTCAGGGGCAAAGGTGTGCTTACGAATTGAGGGATCAAGCTGGTCACTTTATGAGTCGGGGTTGGCTGCCTCTTATTTGCTGTGTTGTAAGCCGGGTGATACTTGGTGAGGTCTGTTTCATTAGCAATCATGCTGGCCACAGGACATATCTCCTTCACACAAGCAGCAAAGTCCGTCCATTCAAATGGAGTGCCATCTTCCTTAAGGCTGGGGTACCCAATAGCAATGTCAGCCGGGGTCTAATTCCGGCAGCCATGCTTTGGCCCGGCTTAAGGCAGATACGGCTCCGGCTCTTGTAGATGACCGGTTTAATTCATTGAACCACTGGGGCAGCACAAAGAGCTTCTTCAGCACATGAGCCAGGAGTGTGGGGGCTTCAGTTGACAGGGCAACTGTGGCTAAGGCTGTTGGGGAACGTAGTAATTTCAAAAAAATTCCTACGCACACGCAAGATCATGGTGATGCATAGCAATGAGAGTGGAGAGTGTGTCCACGTACCCTCGTAGACCAAAAGCGGAAGCGTTATGACAACGCGGTTGATGTAGTCGTACGTCTTCATGATCCGACCGATCCAAGCACCGAACGTACGGCACCTCCGAGTTCAGCACACGTTCAGCTCGATGACGATCTCTGGACTCCGATCCAGCAGAGTGTCGGGGATGAGTTCCATCAGCACGACGGCATGGTGACGATGATGATGTTCTACCGACGCAGGGCTTCACCTAAGCACCGCAACGATATCACTGAGGTGGAATATGGTGGAGGGGGGCACCGCACACGGCTAAGGAACGATCACAAAGATCAACTTGTGTGTTCTACGATGCCCCCTGCCCCCGTATATAAAGGAGCAAGGGGGGAGGCCTTCCGGCCGTTGGGGCGCGCCAAGGAGGGGGGGAGTCCTCCTCCTAGTAGGAGTAGGACTCCCCTTTCCTAGTCCAACTAGGAAGGGGGAAGGGGGAAGGAAAGAGGGGGAGAGGGAGAGGGAAAGAGGGGCCGCGCCCCCTCCCCTAGTCCAATTCGGACTCCCCATGGGAGGGGGCGCGCCACCTCCTGGGCTGCTGCCCTCTCTCTCCCCTCAGGCCTACTAAGGCCAATACTTCCCCGGGGGGTTCCGGTAACCCTTCCGGCACTCCGATTTTCTCCGAAATCACCCGGAACACTTCCGGTGTCCGAATATAGTCGTCCAATATATCAATCTTTATGTCTCGACCATTTCGAGACTCCTCGTCATGTCTGTGATCATATCCGGGACTCCGAACAACTTTCGGTACATCAAAACATATAAACTCATAATGAAACTATCATCGTAACTTTAAGCGTGCGGACCCTACGGGTTCGAGAACTATGTAGACATGACCTAGAACTGTTGCCGGTCAATAACCAATAGCGGAACCTGGATGCTCATATTGGCTCCCACATATTCTACAAAGATCTTTATCGGTCAGACCGCATAACAACATACGTTGTTCCCTTTGTCATTGGTATGTTACTTGCCCGAGATTTGATCGTTGGTATCTCAATACCTAGTTCAATCTCGTTACCGGCAAGTCTCTTTACTCGTTCCATAATACATCATCTCACAACTAACTCATTAGTTGTAATGCTTGCAAGGCTTAAGTGATGTGCATTACTGAGAGGGCCCAGAGATACCTCTCCGACAATCGAAGTGACAAATCCTAATCTCGAAATACACCAACCCAACAAGTACCTTCGGAGACACCTGTAGAGCACCTTTATAATCACCTAGTTACGTTGTGACGTTTGGTAGCACACAAAATGTTCCTTCGGTAAACGGGAGTTGGATAATCTCATAGTCATAGGAACATATATAAGTCATGAAGAAAGCAATAGCAGAAGACTAAACGATCAAGTGCTAAGCTAACGGAATGGGTCAAGTAAATCACATCATTCTCCTAATGATGTGATCCCGTTAATCAAATGACAACACATGTCTATGGTCAGGAAACATAACCATCTTTGATCAACGAGCTAGTCAAGTAGAGGCATACTAGTGACACTCTTTTTGTCTATGTATTCACACAAGTATTATGTTTCCGGTTAATACAATTCTAGCATGAATAATAAACATTTATCATGATATAAGGAAATAAATAATAACTTTATTATTGCTTCTAGGGCATATTTCCTTCAGTCTCCCACTTACACTAGAGTCAATAATCTAGATTACACAGTAATGATTCTAACACCCATGGAGTCTTGGTGTTGATCATGTTTTGCTCGTGGAAGAGGCTTAGTCAACGGGTCTGCAACATTCAGATCCGTATGTATCTTGCAAATTTCTATTTCTCCCACCTGGACTAGATCCCGGATGGAATTGAAGCGTCTCTTAATGTGCTCGGTTCTCTTGTGAAATCTGGATTCCTTCACTAAGGCAATTGCTCCAGTATTGTCACAAAAGATTTTCATTGGACCCGATGCACTAGGTATGACACCTAGATCGGATATGAACTCCTCCATCCAGACTCCTTCATTTGCTGCTTCCGAAGCAGCTATGTACTCCACTTCACAGGTAGATCCCGCCACGACGCTTTGTTTAGAACTGCACCAACTGACAGCTCCACCGTTCAATGTAAACACGTATCCGGTTTGCGATTTAGAATCGTCCGGATCAGTGTCAAAGCTTGCATCAACGTAACCATTTACGATGAGCTCTTTGTCAGCTCCATATACGAGAAACATGTCCTTAGTCCTTTTCAGGTATTTTAGGATGTTCTTGACCGCTGTCCAGCGATCCACTCCTCGATTACTTTGGTACCTCCTTGCTAGACTTATAGCAAGGCACACATCAGGTCTGGTACACAACATTGCATACATGATAGAGCCTATGGCTGAAGCATAGGGAACATCTTTCATCTTCTCTCTATCTTCTGCAGTGGTCGGGCTTTGAGTCTTAGTCAACTTCACACCTTGTAACACAGGCAAGAACCCTTTCTTTGCTTGATCCATTTTGAACTTCATCAAAACTTTGTCAAGGTATGTGCTTTGTGAAAGTCCAATTAAGCGTCTTGATCTATCTCTATAGATCTTAATGCCCAATATGTAAGCAGCTTCACCGAGGTCTTTCATTGAAAAAGTCTTATTCAAGTATCCTTTTATGCTATCCAGAAATTCTATATCATTTCCGATCAGCAATATGTCATCTACATATAGTATCAGAAATGCTACAGAGCTCCCACTCACTTTCTTGTAAATATAGGCTTCTCCAAAAGTCTGTATAAAACCAAATGCTTTGATTACACTATCAAAGCGTTTATTCCAACTCCGAGAGGCTTGCACCAGTCCATAAATGGATCGCTGGAGCTTGCACACTTTGTTAGCTCCCTTTGGATCGACAAAACCTTCCTGTTGCATCATCTACAACTCTTCTTCCAGAAAACCATTCAGGAATGCAGTTTTGACATCCATCTGCCATATTTCATAATCATAAAATGCGGCAACTGCTAACATGATTCGGACAGACTTAAGCATCGCTATGGGTGAGAAGGTCTCATTGTAGTCAACCCCTTGAACTTGTCGAAAACCTTTCGTGACAAGTCGAGCTTTGTAGACAGTAACATTACCTTCAGCGTTAGTCTTCTTCTTGAAGATCCATTTATTTTCAATTGCTTGCCGATCATTGCGCAAGTCAACCAAAATCCACACTTTGTTCTCATACATGGATCCCATCTTAGATTTCATGGCCTCAAGCCATTTTTCGGAATCTGGGCTCACCATCGCATCTTCATAGTTCATAGGTTCATCATGGTCTAGTAACATGACTTCCAGAACAGGATTACCGTACCACTCTGGTGCGGATTTTATTCTGGTTGATCTATGAGGTTCAGTAACAACTTGATATGAAGTTTCATGATCATCATCATTAACTTCCTCACTAATTGGTGTAGGTGTCACAGGAACAGATTTCTGTGATGAGCTACTTTCCAATAAGGGAGCAGGTAAAGTTACCTCATCAAGTTCTACTTTCCTCCCACTCACTTCTTTCGAGAGAAACTCCTTCTCCAGAAAGTTTCCTAACTTGGCTACAAACGTTTTGCCTTCGGATCTGTGATAGAAGGTGTACCCAATGGTCTCCTTTGGGTATCCTATGAAGACACATTTCTCCGATTTGGGTTCGAGCTTATCAGGTTGAAGCTTTTTCACATAAGCATCGCAGCCCCAAACTTTCAGAAAGACAACTTTGGTTTCTTGCCAAACCACAGTTCATAAGGCGTCGTCTCAACGGATTTTGATGGTGCCCTATTTAACGTGAATGCGGCCGTCTCTAAAGCATAACCCCAAAATGACAGCGGTAAATCTGTAAGAGACATCATAGATTGCACCATATCTAGTAAAGTACGATTACGACGTTCGGACACACCATTACGCTGTGGTGTTCCGGGTGGCGTTAGTTGCGAAACTATTCCGCATTGTTTCAAATGTAGACAAAACTCGTAACTCAAATATTCTCCTCCACGATCAGATCGTAGAAACTTTATTTTCTTGTTACGATGATTTTCAACTTCACTCTAAAATTCTTTGAACTTTTCAAATGTTTCAGACTTATGCTTCATTAAGTAGATATACCCATATCTGCTCAAATCATCTGTGAAGGTGAGAAAATAACGATATCCGCCATGAGCCTCAACATTCATCGGACCACATACATCTGTATGTATGATCTCCAATAAATCAGTTGCTCTCTCCATAGTACTGGAGAATGGTGTTTTAGTCATCTTGCCCATCAGGCACGGTTCGCAAGTACCAAGTGATTCATAATCAAGTGGTTCCAAAAGTCCATCAGTATGGAGTTTCTTCATGCGCTTTACACTGATATGACCTAAACGACAGTGCCACAAATAAGTTGCACTATCATTATCAACTCTACATCTTTTGGCTTCAACATTATGAATATGTGTATCACTACTATCGAGATTCAATAAAAACAGACTACTCTTCAAGGGTGCATGACCATAAAAGATATTACTCATATAAATAGAACAACCATTATTTTTTGATTTAAATGAATAATCGTCTCGCATCAAACAAGATCCAGATATAATGTTCATGCTCAACGCTGGCACCAAATAACAATTATTTAGGTCTAAAACTAATCCCGAAGGTAGATGTAGAGGTAACGTGCCGACTGCGATCACATCGACTTTGGAACCATTTCCCACGCGCATCGTGACCTCGTCCTTAGCTAATCTTCGCTTAATCTGTAGTCCCTGTTTCGAGTTGCAAATATTAGCAACAGAACCAGTATCAAATACCCAGGTGCTACTGCGAGCATTAGTAAGGTACACATCAATAACATGTATATCACATATACCTTTGTTCACCTTGCCATCCTTCTTATCCGCCAAATACTTGGGGCAGTTCCGCTTCCAGTGACCAGTCTGCTTGCAGTAGAAGCACTCAGTTTTAGGCTTAGGTCCAGACTTGGGTTTCTTCTCCTCAGCAACAACTTGTTTGCTGTTCTTCTTGAAGTTTCCCTTCTTCTTCCCTTTGCCCTTTTTCTTGAAACTAGTGGTCTTGTTAACCATCAACACTTGATGCTCCTTCTTGATTTCTACCTCCGCAGCTTTTAGCATCGTGAAGAGCTTGGGAATAGTCTTTTCCATCCCTTGCATATTATAGTTCATCACAAAGCTCTTGTAGCTTGGTGGCAGTGATTGGAGAATTCTGTCAATGACGCTATCATCCGGAAGATTAACTCCCAGTTGAATCAAGTGATTATTATACCCAGACATTTTGAGTATATGCTCACTGACAGAACTATTCTCCTCCATCTTGCAGCTGTAGAACTTATTGGAGACTTCATATCTCTCAATCCGGGCATTTGCTTGAAATATTAACTTCAACTCCTAGAACATCTCATATGCTCCATGACGTTCAAAACGTCGTTGAAGACCCGGTTCTAAGCCGTAAAGCATGGCACACTGAACTATAGAGTAGTCATCAGCTTTGCTTTGCCAAACATTCACAACATCTGGTGTTGCTCCAGCAGCTGGCCTGGCACCCAGCGGTGCTTCCAGGACGTAATTCTTTTATGCAGCAATGAGGATAATCCTCAAGTTACGGACCCAGTCCGTGTAATTGCTACCATCATCTTTCAACTTTGCTTTCTCAAGGAACGCATTAAAATTTAACGGAACAACAACACGAGCCATCTATCTACAATCAATATAGACAAGCAAAATACTATCAGGTACTAAGTTCCTGATAAATTTAAGTTCAATTAATCATATTACTTAAGAACTCCCACTTAGATAGACATCCCTCTAATCCTCTAAGTGATTACGTGATCCATATCAACTACACCATGTCCGATCATCACGTGAGATGGAGTAGTTTCAACGGTGAACATCAATATGTTGATCATATCTACTATATGATTCACGCTCGACCTTTCGGTCTCCGTGTTCCGAGGCCATATCTGTTATATGCTAGGCTCGTCAAGTTTAACCTGAGTATTCCGCGTGTGCAACTGTTTTGCACCCGTTGTATTTGAACGTAGAGCCTATCACACCCGATCATCACGTGGTGTCTCAGCATGAAGAACTTTCGCAACGGTGCATACTCAGGGAGAACACTTCTTGATAATTTTAGTGAGAGATCATCTTAAAATGCTACCGTCAAACAAAGCAAGATAAGATGCATAAAGGATAAACATCACATGCAATCAATATAAGTGATATGATATGGCTATCGTCATCTTGTGCTTGTGATCTCCATATCCGAAGCACCTCCATGATCACCATCGTCACCGGCGCGACACCTTGATCTCCATCGTAGCATCATTGTCGTTTACGCCGTCTATTGCTTCTACGACTATCGCTACCGCTTAGTGATAAAGTAAAGCAATTACAGGGCGTTTGCATTTCATACAATAAAGCGACAACCATATGGCTCCTGCCAGTTGCCGATAACTTCAGTTACAAAACATGATCATCTCATACAATAAAATATAGCATCACGTCTTGACCATATCACATCACAACATGCCCTGCAAAAACAAGTTAGACGTCCTCTACTTTGTTGTTGCAAGTTTTACGTGGCTGCTATGGGCTTAGCAAGAACCATTCTTACCTACGCATCAAAACCACAACGATAGTTTGTCAAGTTGGTGATGTTTTAACCTTCGCAAGGACCGGGCGTAGCCACACTCGGTTCAACTAAAGTGAGAGAGATAGACACCCGCCAGTCACCTTTAAGCACGAGTGCTCGTAACGGTGAAACCAGTCTCGCGTAAGCGTACGTGTAATGTCGGTCCGGGCCGCTTCATCTCACAATACCGCTGAACCAAAGAATGACATGCTGGTAAGCAGTATGACTTATATCACCCACAACTCACTTGTGTTGTACTCGTGCATATGACATCTTCGCATAAAACTTGGCTCGGATGCCACTGTTGGGGAACGTAATAATTTCAAAAAAATTCCTACGCACACGCAAGATCATGGTGATGCATAGCAACGAGAGGGGAGAGTGTGTCCACGTACCCTCGTAGACCGAAAGCGGAAGCGTCAGGACAACGCGGTTGATGTAGTCATATGTCTTCACGATCCGACCGATCCAAGCACCGAACGTACGGCACCTCCAAGTTCAGCACACGTTCAGCTCGATGACAATCTCCGGACTCTGATCCAGCAGTGTCGGGGATGAGTTCCATCAGCACGACGTCATGGTGACGATGATGATGTTCTACCGACGCAGGGCTTGGCCTAAGCACCGCAACGATATGACCGGGGTGGAATATGGAGGAGGGGGGCACCGCACACGGCTAAGGAATGATCACGAAGATCAACTTGTGTGTTCCAGGGTGCCCCCTGCCCCCATATATAAAGGAGCAAGGGGGGAGGCCGACCGGCCCTTGGGGCGCGCCAAGGAGGGGTGGAGTCCTCCTCCTAGTAGGAGCAGGACCCCCTTTCCTTGTCCAACTAGGAAGGGGGAAGGGGGAAGGAAAGAGGGGGAGAGGGAGAGGGAAAGAGGGGCCGCGCCCCCCTCCCCTAGTCCAATTCGGACTCCTGATGGGAGGGGGCGTGCCACCTCCTGGGCTGCTTCCCTCTCTCTCCCCTCAGGCCCACTAAGGCCCAATACTTCCCCGGGGGGTTCCGGTAACCCTTCCGACACTCTGATTTTCTTCGAAATCACCCGGAACACTTCTGGTGTCCGAATATAGTCATCCAATATATCAATCTTTATGTCTCGACCATTTCGAGACTCCTCGTCATGTCCGGGACTCCAAACAACTTTCGGTACATCAAACATATAAACTCATAATGAAACTGTCATCATAACTTTAAGCGTGCGGACCCTATGGGTTCGAGAACTATGTAGACATGACCTAGAACTGTTTCCGGTCAATAACCAATAGCGGAACCTTGATGCTCATATTGGCTCCCACATATTCTACGAAGATCTTTATCGGTCAGACCGCATAACAACATACGTTGTTCCCTTTGTCATCGGTATGTTACTTGCCCGAGATTCGATCGTTGGTATCTCAATACCTAGTTCAATCTCGTTACCGGCAAGTCTCTTTACTCATTCCGTAATACATCATCTCACAACTAACTCATTAGTTGTAATGCTTGCAAGGCTTAAGTGATGTGCATTACCGAGAGGGCCCAGAGATACCTCTCCGACAATCGAAGTGACAAATCCTAATCTCGAAATACGCCAACCCAACAAGTACCTTCGGAGACACCTGTAGAGCACCTTTATAATCACCCAGTTATGTTGTGACGTTTGGTAGCACACAAAATGTTCCTCCGATAAACGGGAGTTGCATAATCTCATAGTCATAGGAACATATATAAGTCATGAAGAAAGAAATAGCAGAAAACTAAACGATCAAGTGCTAACTAACGGAATGGGTCAAGTCAATCACATCATTCTCCTAATGATGTGATCCCGTTAATCAAATGACAACACATGTCTATGGTCAAGAAACATAACCATCTTTGATCAATGAGCTAGTCAAGTAGAGGCATACTAGTGACACTCTTTTTGTCTATGTATTCACACAAGTATTATGTTTCCGGTTAATACAATTCTAGCATGAATAATAAACATTTATCATGATATAAGGAAATAAATAATAACTTTATTATTTCCTCTAGGGCATATTTCCTTCAAAGGCACGCTGAGCTCCAGTGTATTGTTGTTCCACGAGCGTGTAAACCGCCTTTAGCTTCACCAGCATGTCCTGGTTGAGGTTGGTACTCCTAGGGCCTGCATAGCAACAATATGTGAGTTAACAACAATTCATATGATCACCAGAAAGGAGCAATACTTGACACCTGTAGGGCGGCTCACCAAAGATTGCTGAGACCATCTAAGATACATGGCGTTTTAAGCCAGACAATTCAGCGGTCACCTCTTAAAGAGCCGCCTCTGCTTTCTCAGCTCGATGGGTTAAGGCAATTTTTTCTTCAGCCTAGGCCTTCTTCTCAACTTCAAAGTCGGCCCTCAGTTTTTCTTGTTCAGACATGCTGAACTCAAATTTGGAGTTTGCTCTTTGAGTCTCCGTCTCTTGCAGCTCTAGGCGGTTCTTCACTTCAGACAGCTCTGACTGAAGTTGAGCAGTGCTAGTCTGCACATGTGCCGGATCAAAATCATAAACATTAGTATGCAATATTAAGTCCCAAGCCTTTTGCAAGCAACAACACTTGGCACTTGGGGGCTAATGTCTACCAAAAGTTTTTCTCAAATGGCGTCTTATGAGAGTACAAGTCCCAAGCTCTTTGCAAGCAATAGTACTTGGCACTTGGGGGCTAATTCATATTGCTATTGAAAGTCATAGAAGTACTATCTTCTGCACAAGAATATGAAGGACCGGCTCATTCATGCTGAGTAAACCGGCCCTTGGGGGCTATGGATTAAGCCATATTTTTAAAGATTGTACCAAAGGATATTATGGATGTTCATAAGTTTTCTCTTAAGTCTACAACATATTCATCATAAGTAGTAGACTTGGGGGCTGGCATAGTAAGGTTAATGCAATGAAGGGAAGAATTTATACCTCAAATTTATGGTGCATTTGTTTTACCATGTCAACTTCAAGATCACGGCTGTTGTGAACTTGGTTTAGATAACCAGAGAAAACTTTGTCAATGCTCCAGTGAGTATAATCAGCAACGTCAAATCTAACTTTACGGTGGCTCATGTGCTCCTCCTTGGTAGAACACTTGGCGATCACAGTAGGTCTCGCCGGCTCAATATAGCCGGTCTTGGTAATTTCCACGTCAACATCTTGTGGGTCGGTTGTCCTAGCCGGGCTTGAAGCTTCAGGATTTACAGAGCCGTCGGCGGTTTGATTGACAGGTGGGTCAACAATCATCGTTGGCATGTCGTGAACCGGCTCAAGTGGCGGCTCAGGAACAGAGGCTTCAGGTGCTGCGGGTTGAAGCTCCGGCTCATGGACAGTCGGCTTTGTGGCCGGTTTGTTTTTCTTTACCCTCTTACTGGGCTTTGCTTTTCCTTTGCATAAAATCAAAGAGGCCAGTACACATATGAAGGTCTATAATGAGTACATGATAAGTAAGTCGTCATTACCTTGGAGCGGTTTTAAAAGCCGGCATGTCAGATTGAGTCACCGGAAGAATGTGAAGTTTCCTGACAATTTGAATCAGAAGGGTTGAGCGGTTGACAAGTAAGACCCGCCAAAGAATAAAAAGAATTTAAGTCAGAGCTGACCTCATTCCGGCGCTTCCTTGGTGTATTTGGTAAGCCAGAGGAGAGTTCCGCATCTTTGCTGGTCCGGGTCTACCTCCGGCTCTCATGAATCTGTCGCTTCAAAAGAAAGTGAAGATCCTGGTAAGCTAAGGGATGTGAAAATCTTACTTTCTAGGTTACTCTCCGGATTTTTTGTCTTGGCAAAGGCTCTGAGTCGGAGGGAATAATAGTCACCTCTTCATCTACCCCCTGACTCGTTCCCGTGTCATCCTGATCATAATCAGTATCAATAAGGTGATTAAAAAATGAGCCAAGAGAGTCAAGGGCTGCCTCCGACTGAGAAGAGTCCTCCAGTTGAAGCAGTTCAGAAGCGCTGGACTTCTTTCCTCTTTTCTTCGCGGAGGATTTCCTGGCGGCTTTCTTGGCTTTTCTGGCTCTCTTTGCAGCTTCATGGTCATATGGTTTCTTCCAAAAATCACCGTCGGCCTGTGGAAGTCAGCAACGGTTGGAACTAAAACAACACATCAAAGATAAAGGCAAAATAGCTAAGTTTGGCAGCTTACCCCTGGATCCGGGTTAGCTTTTTAGAAAGGGCTTAGGCCCACCTTGCCAAAGTCTGCTAGGCTTTCATTTAAAAGGGACTTCATCATATCATTGATAAGATCATCAGGTAAATCATCAGGGCTATGGCACAGTGGATCATTCTTCTCGCCTGTGTAGGTACACATTAAACCGGGTCGGTGGCTTAACAGGATGATCCGCCAGGCAACCCAAACCCGGACCAAGTCAATGCCATTTAAGCCATTCCCCAAAAGAGCCTTGATTTTGGCCATGGTAGGGGCGATCTTTTGGCGTTCAGCAGCTGATAACTTGTCTGGGAGAGGATGGTTGGACTCAAGGCGCAGGGCGCAGAAGCCAGGCAGAGGATTCTCATCAGCCGGAGAGGTGTTTTGGCAGTAGAACCATGTCTGGTTCCAGTCTTTGGGGTGTCTCGGCGGTTGCGCGTAAGGAAAAATGATGTCTCTCCGTCGTTGAATCGAGACCCACCCAGTTCCAAACCCGTTCTGTTGGAATATTCATTCTGGCGATTCAAGTAAAACAATTCCCTGAACCGTTCTAAGCTGGGCTCTTCTCCAAGGTACACCTCACAGAACACTTGAAAGTTCCAGATATTAGACATGGAGTTGGGTCCAATGTCTTGAGGACGGAGGTCAAAAAGTGCAAAACGTCTCTGAAGAACTTAAGAGTCGGGCGGTGAAAAGCCCCAGTTCATGTGATCAGTGAAGATGATAATCTCTCCTTCTTTGGGCTGCGGTTTCTCCTCTGTCGGGTTAGGAGGACGATAAGACATGGCATCCTTTTTTGGCAGATATTCGGTGTTCACAAAGTCGTCAAGAGTGCTATCCGTGACGATGGATTTAACCCAATTGCAAGACGTGGTTGTTTTGGGTGGCATTGTGAAGGAATCCTAAAAAAGAGTAAGATTACCGGTTCAATGTTAAGCTGGAGGAAGAAATATTACAAGCACATATTCAAGCTGGTGGCTTATAAAGGGGCCTAATGGTATATGGCTAATTACGTCAAATTATTTAAACCGCCATGCGCAGTCAGATTATTTAAGCCGCCATGAGCTGTTTGACATTGAGCATTATCGCTAAAAGCCTGTGGTATGAGTCGCCATGGCTAGGAGGATCTATCAAACGCCAATTTTTTGTTAAGTGTCACACAAACAAGTTTCACAGATCGCAATCATTATTTTGGATCAGCGAGTGTTCAGAAAAAGGAAATAAATCTAGACCTAAAACACCAGTGCAGATGAGTTCCTGAGGTCCAAGGGGATCGTTTCCTCAAAGAAAGGGGCTTGCTAGTATTGAAAGGAAAGGCAAAAACAACTACCGCATCAGTTATGTGTCATTTTGGATCAAAAAAGCTCACAATGCAGGCATTAAAGAAGAATGGCGATGAACTATGAAGAACACAGGCGAACTCCGAAACCCTAATGCGGATCTAGGGTGCGGGAAAACAAGTACTTACTGATGCAGATCTACTACGGAGGGATGCCGCCGTACTCTAGTTCGATTCAGGGTGATGCAACGACCGGAGACGAAGACGACGGTGCGCTCTGCGGCAGCGGCGGAGCTCGAGTGGCAGGGGTTCACGAGAGGAAGAAGAAGCTGGAAAGGGGAGAATGAGAAAAAAACCAGCCATGGCTATTTATAAGGAAGGGCTCATAAGTGGGTGCGAAAATCGAGGAGACCAAAACATTGTTATCCAACTATTCAGGCGCCTCGATTCTCGGAACAGATATTAAGATAAGGATCCATTGAGATGTGTTGGAAAAAGTGTGAATTAATGACAGGTGATGTCATGGCGGGTTATCACAGATCCAGAAGATGACATCATGGCGGGTTATAGATTCTCGCACAGATGAAGAGCAGAAGATTTTTTATTAAGTGTTGAAGATTGACATGAACCATTTCAAATCAGTATGGGGCCTAATGTTGGGGATATAACTGTTAGTTATGACCCGCCCAGCAAGGGCCGGGTTATACCTATAGGCGATTCATAATATGAAGCCCAAGAAGACACTTGAAGATGGCGGTTCACTTAAGGGCCCAAAGCCCAAGGCGACTTAAAGCCCGTAGAGATAAACCGTCATATGTATATGACTTGTATTGTAAGGCAGGAATAGATAGTCACCGAGCCGGACACTGTTATGAGCCAGCGGGGACTCTTTGAGCCGCTGGGCGTCGACCTCTATATATATAGGGACGACCCGGCGTCGGTTCAGGACAAGTAACATCAAATCGAGAACTGGGTCAAGCGGATTTTGCTCCCTGGTAATCGAGACATAGCAATACCACCTCAAACTGGATTAGGCCTTTACCTTCACCGCAAGGGGCCAAACCAGTATAAACTCCCATGTCCTTTGTCCCGTTTTAACCCCTTTAAGCTTCCTACTTGCGATGGCTCCACGACTAAGTCCTTTCACTAGGACATCTGCCGTGACAATTCCACGACAAAACTTAAACCTTTTCATGAAAGAGAAGCGATTGAAAGGTGATTCCTTGCGGAAGTGAGGGTCGACCTTGAACACTTGTGTTCATGCTCATGGAAACAATGTAGAATTTTTCATGAAGATTCTCACAAAAATAATTATCCCCTTGTATAACTTCATTGTATTATAAAAATAATGTGCCAAGATTTTCCTTTAGGATGAGTAGATTGTTTGTTGGTATGTGCAGTGCAAAAACAGAAACTTTGGCTATAGCGTGCGATTTTACATATTTTTTTACTAGAGGGACGAAAGGTTCTGAAACTTTTTGCACAGTCTTGCTATACAAATTTTTTATTTTTTTTCATAATTTGTTTTAGAATTTCTGGAGTACATAAGTATGGTAGATGTTCAGATTGCTACAGATTGTCCTGTTTAAGACAGATTCTATTTTTGATGCATTATTTGCTCATTTTGATGAAACTATCAATTTTATCGGTGGTATGAGCCATGGAAAAGTTATATTACAGTAGCTACAATGAAAAAACAAAATATGAATTGGTTTGTAATAGTACTTAGAGTAGTGAATTGCTTTATTATACTAACAAATCTTACCGAGCTTTCTGTTGAGTTTTGTGTGGATGAAGTGATTAGAGATCGAGGAGGTCTTGATATGAGGAGAAGGAGGAGAGGCAAGAGCTCAAGCTTGGGGATGCCCAAGGTACCCCAAGTAAATATTCAAGGAGACTCAAGCGTCTAAGCTTGGGGATGCCCCGGAAGGCATCCCATCTTTCTTCAACAAGTATCGGTATGTTTTCTTCTTCATTTCGTTCATGTGATATGTGTAAATCTTGGAGCGTCTTTTGCATTTAGTTTTCATTTTTATTTTATGCACCATTCTAGTATGAGATAGTCCATGGTTGATTTATAGAATGCTCATTGCACTTCACTTATATCTTTTGAGTATGGCTTTGTAGAATGCTTCATGTGCTTCACTTATATCATTTGAAGTTTGGATTGCCTGTTTCTCTTCACATAGAAAATCGATGTTCGTAGAATGCTCTTTTGCTTCACTTATATTTGTTAGAGCGTGATCTTTTGTAGAAAGAATTAAACTCTCATGCTTAACTTATATCTATTAAGAGAGACAAATGGAATTGGTCATTTTCATGGTTAGTCATAAAAATCCTACATAAAACTTATGGATCACTGAATATGATATGTTTGACTCCTTGCAATAGTTTTGCGATATAGAGATGGAATATGTGGGAAGTACTAGCAAACGGTTGTGGTTAGTAATAATATTGGTGTTAAGGTTTGTGATTCTCGAAGCATGCACATATAGTCTCTCGTTATGCCGAGAAGTTGGAGCACAATTTATCCTTGATTGTCTATCTTTGTGTGAAGGTCCGGGGCGCGCGATGGTTAACTCCTACCAACCTCCCCCTAGGGGCATGCGTAGTAGTACTTTGCTTCGAGGGCTAACAAACTTTTGCAATAAGTATATGAGTTCTTTATGACTAATGTGAGTCCATGGATTATACATACTCTTACATTTTCGCAATTTGCTAGCCTCTACGGTATCGTGCATTGCCCTTTCTCACCTCGAGAGTTGGTGCAAACTTCGACGGTGCGTCCAAACCCCGTGATATGATACGCTCTATCACACATAAGCCTTATTATATCTTCCTTGAAACAACCACCATACCTACATACCTATTATGGCCTTTCCATAGCCATTCCAAGATAATATTGCCATGCAACTTCCACCGCTTCTATTTTGATGACTTGAGCATTCATTGTCATATTGCTTTGCATGATCATATAGCTGACATAGTAGTTGTGGCTCAGCCATCGTGCATCATTTTTTTATACATGTTACGCTAGATCATTGCACATCCTGGTACATGCCAGAGGCATTCATATAGAGTCATACTTTGTCATAGGTATCGAGTTGTAATTTTTTTATTTTGAGTTATAAGTAAATAGAAGTGTGATGATCATCATTATTCATTTTTAGAGCAGGGCCCCAGTGAGGAAAGGATGATGGAGACTATGATTCCCCGACAAGTCGGGATGAGATTGCGGACAATGAGAGAGAAAAAAAGAAAAAGAAAAAAGAAAAGGAAAAAAAGGAAAAGAAAAAAGGGGGAAAAGAAAAAAGAAAAAAAAGAAAGAAAAAAAGAAAAAGGAAAAAAGTATAAACAAAGAGAGAAGGGGCATTGTTAGTATCCTTTACTACACTTGTGCTTCAAAGTAGCACCATGTTTTTCATATGGAGAGTCTCCTATGTTGTCACTTTCATATACTAGTGGGAACTTTTTCATTATAGGATTAGATGCACACCCACTTATTTTCCATATGGAGCTTTCATACACTTATAGCTCTTAGTGCATTCGTTGCATGGCAATCCCTACTCCTCACATTGATATCAATTCACGGGCATCTCCATAGCCCGTTGGTTTGCCGCGTCGATGCGAGACTTTCTTACTTTTTTGTCTTCTTTATATTTACCCCTATCATCATACTATATTCCACCCATAGTTCTATGTCCATGGCTTGCGCTCATATATTGCATGAGGGTTGAAAAAGCTGAAGCGCTTTAAAAAGTATGAACCAATTGCTTGGCTGACACCGGGATAGTACATGATTTATACTTTGTGTTAGGAAGACAAAGCATGACGAGACTATATGATTTTGTAGGGATAATGGTCTTTAGCATTGATATTTTGGAAGACATGATTGTTTATTGGGATGCTTGAGTATTGATGTCTTTATGTCAAATTATAGACTATTGCTTTGAATCACTTATATCTTAATATTCATGCCATGATTAGATATATGATCAAGTTTATGCTAGGTAGTATTCGACATCAAAAATTATCTTTTTTATCATTTGCCTACTCAAGGACGAGCAGGAATTAAGCTTGGGGATGCTGATATGTCTCCGTCGTATCTATAATTTTTTATTGTTTTAGGCTAATATTATTCAACTTTAAAATACTTTTGGCAACTTTTTATATGATTTATATGGACTAACTTACTTATCCAGTGCCCAGTGCCAGTTCCTGTCTGTTGCATGTTTTTGTTTCGCCGAAAATCCATATCAAATGAAGTTCAAATGCAACAATAATCTACGGAGAATTATTTTGGAATTTTTGTGAATTTTAGGAGGTGGAATCAACGTAAACAGAGGTCCGAGGCCTCCACAACCCACTAGGGCCCAGGAACGCCCTGATGTACCGTGCCCTCCTCAACGTCAGTTGGAGCCCTTCTTCTGGCGCAAGAAAGATAATTTATGGAAAATACTGTGTAGAAATTTCAGTGCAATCGGAGTTACAGATCTCCGAGAATTTAAGAAACCTTGAAGGGCTAGATCTGGGGAACGCGAAACAGAAGAGAACATAGAGGGAGATCTAATTTCGGAGGGGCTCCTGCCCCTCCGCCACCATGGAGGCCATGGACCAGAGGGGGAACCCTCCTCCCATCTAGTGGGGAGGCCAAGGTAGAAGAATAAGGAGGGGGCTCTCTCCCCCTCTCTCCCGATGGCGCCGGAGAGCCGCCGGGGCTAGGATCGTGACATCGATCTACATCAACAATCTTGCTATCGTCACCACCAAGTCTCCCCCCTCTATGCAGCAGTGTAACACCCCTGCTCGCCGCTGTAATCTCTACTTAAACATGGTGCTCAACTCCATATATTATTTCCCAATGATCTATGGTTATCCTATGATGTTTGAGTAGATCCGTTTTGTCCTATGGGTTAATCGTGATCTTGATTGGTATGATTGTATATTTTATTTATGGTGTTATCCTATGGTGCCCCCCGTCTCGCGCAAACGTGAGGGGCCCCCACTGTAGGGTGTTGCAATATGTTCATGGTTTGCTTATTGTCAGTGTTGTGGGGGTGACAGCATCCTAAACGCGAATAAGTGGGTTATGGTGTATGGGAGTAAAGAGGACTTGATACTTAATGCTATGGTTGGGTTTCACGACCTTAATGATCTTTAGTAATTGCGGATTCTTGCTAGAGTTCCAATCATAAGTGCATATGATCCAAGTAGAGAAAGTATGTTAGCTCATGCCTCTCCCTCATATAAAATTGCAAGAATGATTACCGGTATTTGTTATAAATTGCCTAGGGACAATTGACTTTCTTGTTGAAAAAATATATAAACCTTTACTACCTTGCAATTTATTCGTAGTTTTATTCTCGCAAAGTACTCGTAGATTTATTCTTGAAAAATAGTTTCATACTTGTTCTAGGTAAAGCAAACGTCAAGTGTGCGTAGAGTTGTATTGGTGGTTGATAGAACTTGAGGGAATATTTGTTCTGCCTTTAGCTCCTAGTTGGGTTTGACACTCTTATTTATCGAAGAAGGCTAGAAACGATCCCCTATACTTGTGGGTTATCAATATTCTATGAAGATCTTTACCGGTCGAACCGCAGTGTCAACATATGTTATTCCCTTTGTCATCAGTATGTTACTTGCCCGAGATTCGATCGTCGGTATCTCCATACCTAGTTCAATCTCGTTACCGGCAAGTCTCTTTACTCATTCCGTAGTGCATCATGCCGTGACTAACTCATTAGTCACATTGCTTGCAAGGCTTCATATGATGTGCATTACCGAGAGGGCCCAGAGATACCTCTCCGATACTTGGAGTGACAAATCCTAATCTTGATTTATGCCAAACCAACAGACACCTTTGGAGATACCTGTAGAGCATATTTATAATCACCCAGTTACGTTGTGACGTTTGATAGCACATAAGGCATTCCTCCGGTGTCCGGGAGTTGCATAATCTCATAGTCGGTGGAATATATATTTGACATGAAGAAAGTAGTAGCAATAAAACTGAACAATCATTATGCTAAGCTAACGGATGGGTCTTGTGCATCACATAATTCTCTAATGATGTGACCACGTTCATCAAATGACAACACATGTCTATGGTCAGGAAACATAACCATCTTTGATTAATGAGCTAGTCAAGTAGAGCATACTAGGGACACTTTGTTTTGTCTATTTATTCACACATGTACTAAGTATCCGGTTAATACAATTCTAGCATGAATAATAAACATTTATCATGATATAAGGAAATATAAATAACAACTTTATTATTGCCTCTAGGGCATATTTCCTTCAGTCTCCCACTTGCACTAGAGTCAATAATCTAGTTCACATCGCCATGTGATTTAACACCAATAGTTCACATCTTTATGTGATTGACACCCATAGTTCACATCGCCATGTGATCAACACTAGAAGGGTTTACTAGAGTAAATAATCTAGTTCACATCGCCATGTGATTAACACCCAAAGAGTACTAAGGTGTGATCATATTTTGCTTGTGAGAGTGGTTTAGTCAATGGGTCTGCCACATTCAGATACACATGTATTTTGCAAATTTCTATGTCTACAATGCTCTACATGGTGCTACTCTAGCTAATTGCTCCCACTTTCAATATGTATCCAGATTGAGATTCAGAGTCATCTGGATCGGTGTAAAAGCTTGCATCGACGTAACTCTTTAGGGCGAACTCTTTATCACCTCCATAACCGAGAAATATTTCCTTAGTCCTCTTAGGTAACTAAGGATAAGTTTGATAGCTATCTAGTGATCCACTTCTGGATCACTATCGTACCTCCTTGCTAAACTCATAGCAAGGCACACAACTGGTCTAGTACATAGCATGGCATACTTTATAGAACCTATGACTCGGGCATAGGGAATGACTTTCATTCTCTTTCTATCTTCTATCGTGGTCGGGTATTGAGTCTTACTCTATTTTACACCTTGTAATACAGGCAAGAACTCCTTCTTTGACTGATCCATTTTGAACTCTTTCAAAATCTTGTCAAGGTATGTACTCATTGAAAAATCTTATCAAGCGTCTTGATCTATCTCTATAGATCTTGAAGCCAAATATGTAAGCAGCTTTACGCAGGTCTTTCTTCGAAAAACTCCTTTCAAACTCTCCTTTATGCTTTCCAGAAAATTCTACATTATTTTCGATCAACAATATGCCATTCACATATACTTATCAGAAAGGCTATAGTGCTCCCACTCACTTTCTTGTGAATACAGGTTTCACCACAAGTCTGTATAAAACTATATGCTTTGATCAACTCATCAAAGCGTACTCCCTCTGTCCTTTGAAGAGTGTACTTCCAATTTTGTTGGAAAGTCAAACCTTTTTATATTTGACCGTATTTATACAATAATGCACCAACATTTATGCCATCAAATTAGTAGCATTAGGTTCATGATAAAATATATTTTCATCATATATGTACTTGGTTTCATAGACATTGATATATTTTTGCACAAACTCGGTCAAACATTGAGATAGTTTGACCCTCCAATAAAGTTGGAAGTACACTCTTTAAAGGACAGAGGGAGTATATTCCAACTCCGAGATGCTTGCCCGAGTCCATAGATGGATCACTGGAGCTCGCAAACTTTGTTAGCACCTTTAGGAATGACAAAACCTTCTGGTTGCATCATATACAACTCTTCTTAGAGATATCCATTTTAAGGAATGCAGTTTTGACATTCATTTGCCAGATTTCATAAAATGTGGCAGTTGCTAATCATGATTCAGACAGACTTAAGCATTGCTACGGTTGAGAAAGTCTCATCGTAGTCAACCCCTTGAACATGTTGAAAACCTTTTGCAACAAGTCAAGCTTTATAGACAGTAACATTACCATCAGCGTCAGTCTTCTTCTTGGAGATCCATTTATTCTCTATGGGTTGCCGATCATCGGGAAGATCCACCAAAGTCCACACTTTGTTCTCATACATGGATCCTATCTCATATTTCATGGCCTCAAGCCATTTATCGGAATCTAGGCTCATCATAGCTTCTTCATAATTTGTAGGTTCCTCATGGTCAAGTAACATGACCTCCAGAATAGGATTACTGTACCACTATGGTGCGGATTGTGCTCTGTCAGACCTATGAGGTTCTATTGCAACTTGATCTGTAGTTTCATGATCTTTATCATTAGCTTCCTCTCCAGTTGGTGTAGGCATCACGGGAATAGATTCGCTGGATGAGCTACTTTCCAAATTGAGAGAAGGTACAATTACCTCATCAAGTTCTACTTTCCTCCCACTCACTTCTTTCGAGAAAAACTCCTTCTCTAGAAAGGTTTCGTTCTTAGAAACAAATAATCTTGCCTTCGAACTTGTGGTAGAAGGTGTACCCAATTGTTTCCTTAGGGTAACCTATGAAGACGCACTTCTTTGATTCGGGTTCGAGCTTATCAGGCTGAAGCCTAAATAAGCATCACTACCTCAAACTTTAAGAAACGACAGCTTAGGTTTATTGCCAAACCACACACTTGTACAACAAGGTGCTATACAAACGGTTTTTAACCCCTTTCCATGACGGCATTTGAAACTGTCACCAAGTGAGTGTGGGCGATAGGGGGCCCTTCCCACACGACCCAGAAACCGTCGGGGATATGCCCTCCTGGCACACACGCTCGGCAAAATGAGGTCGTGTGCGACCGGCGAATGAGAAAATATGATTATACGTATAGTAGTGCTAAAATTATATAGGCAAAATCATTTCCGCTCGTAAGTACATCCCACAAGTTAGTCCACGCTAAACATTTTTGTTCGTATATACACCCCACACAGTCGCTCCAAGGTAAATGTTTCTGTTCGCAGGTACATCACACACAATTTTCCCCGTTAAATCGTTTGTGATAGCGTTGCCATCGCACACAATATTAACAATTTTATAGTTTGTGTTATTGAATGCATCACACACGACGCGTAGAAGAAACTGTATGGCAAAGGCTGTCCATCACACACAGTTTTTATGCGGTAAACGTTTGCGCAAGGTGGCCTAACGCGAACAGTTTTGAAGAGAATGTTGTGTGTAATTGTTCATCGATCCAATATGGTTTATTCCTAGAAACTGTGTGCATTGCTTTAGGTCATCGCCCATGGTATTTTCTCAATAACCGTTTGCAATAGCAAAAACCAATTAGCAGGCTAATTTGCCATTAGCAGGCTAATTACCCTATTATTAATAATCCATTTATTAATCTAATTGACATTCATATTAAACACATAATATATTTCATTCCCATATTAAGGAAGCAGGATTTCATAATTGAAATACACTAGAGTAGAACATGATATAGCTTCAGCACTCAGCTACCGCATTACACAACTACACCAGCACCAAGTTTCACATGCAACATCTAGAACCTTTTGAAATTAGCATCATAGACGGTACATAGACAGATGCATCTTATCGGGAAAGATGCTAAAGCGGAAGGAGAATATTGATCCTTCATTGATGTTGAAGGTCTTTGCAACTTTAGGCCAGTGCCTGTGGATGATTGGCCGTCCATCCTTCGTCCTCTTCAGGAACACTTCAATATTGAACCATGGGTGTTGTATGAAAACCTTCCTGGCCTCCTGACCATAGAGGTGGTTTGAGAGGTAATCATCAGTGAACTACTTTGGAAAGTCCTGAAAACAAGGATGTGCATAAATATCTTCTCTATATTGGAAATGGGGCAAAGGAATAAAAAAGGCAAGGTATAATAGTTAGTACCGTCTTGTAGTGAACTGATGTCTTCTTGATTGTGCAGACAAAGATCTTGTTGTTTTTTGTCGCTAATTTCTTTATCCTAACAATCTTTCTGAGTTTCTTGATGTTCATGGACAACTCCTTTCCCCAAATGCAAAAAGGGTTGAATAGTGGGTTAAAACCTCTAGCAGCAGGACCTACATGTGCAAGACCGAATTGTTAAAAACCTAAATATTAGAATGGTTCCTGCAATTGCACAATAATGTGCTATTCGGCAACGGACCATGCATGTGCTAACCTCGATTGTAAACCTCAGTGCTTCCTATTGTTTCCCTGCAACACATATAGGGTAGTTAGTCATCAGGTTAAGTAAGGGTTCTCATTCTATCAGTAAAATATGTTGATGAAAAATAAGCACATTACAGATTCATCAAATTAATTGAAGCCACATGGAAAACCTATTTATCCAAACCAAGCATGATTAAGAACTAGGAAATATAGCACTTGTATATGTTTCTCCTGTATTAAGTGCAACCAAATTTGATTTATTCCTCACATGCACAACAATACAAAATTCCACCCACGACAATTGGACATCGCATTGCAAAATTGAACCAAGCAGTTAACTAAACACCACAACAAATGAACCAAACATTAACTGAGCACCACATTGCACAATATAACATACTCCTAATAGAAGATCAGACAGTTAACCGAACCAAGCATGCTTAACAACTTGGAAATATAGCAATTATATTTGTTTCTCATGTATTTAGTACAGTCAAATTCGATTTACTTCTCACATGGTATACAATAACAAAATGCACCCACAACTATTGAACACTGCCGTGCAGAATTGAACCAAATAGTTAACTAAACACCACAACACAAATGAACCAAATGTCAACTGAGCACCACATTGCACAATGTATAACCAAAGCAAGCATGATTGACAACATGGAAATATAGCAATTGTATTCGTTTCTCGTGTATTTTGTAAAGATAAATTCGATTTATTTCTCACATGGAAGACAATACAAAATTGCAGCCAGAAGAATTGAACATCACATTTGCAGAATTGAACCAAATAGTTACCTGAAGATGACAAGTAATTAACCAAACAATTAATAAGTTAGCACCACACTACACGACATATAGAACATATACACAGGAGCAACATATTGCATGGTAAAATTAGATAGCACAATTCACTAGAATTTGTTAAGGGAAGGTAGGAGCAGCACACGCAACGGGTAAACCGAGCATGCTTAACCGGCATAGCTAGCAAATGGCAAGGTGCTCCTCCAAGATCTGGGGGTCGGCACAAATGGTAGCCATCGCGACTTGATACGTCTCCAACGTATCTATAATTTATGAAGTATCCATGCTATTATATTATCCATCTAGGATGTTTTATTTGCATTTATATGCTATTTTATATGATTTTTTGACTAACCTATTAACCTAGAGCCCAGTGCCAGTTTCTTTTTCTCCTTGTTTTTGAGTTCTACAGAAAAGGAATACCAAACGGAGTCCAATTTATGTGCCAATTTCTGATGAATTTTGATGGACCAAAAGAAGCCCCTAGAGTGCAAGAGTTGGGCCAGAAGAGTCCCGAGCTGCCCACGAGGGTGGGGGGCGTGCCCCCTGCCTCATGCACAGCCCGGAGACCCCCCTGACTTGAAATAAATGCCAACCTCTCCTATAAATGCAGAAACCTTCGGGAAGTAACCTAGATCGGAAGTTCTGCCGCCGCAAGCCTCTGTAGCCACGAGAAATCAATCTAGGCCCTCTTTGGCACCCTGCCGGAGGGGCCATCATCATCGGAGGCCATGGAGGAGGATCCTGGAGGGGCCATCATCGCCATGAAGGCCAAGGACCAGAGGGAGAACCTCTCCCCATCCAAGGGGGAGGCCATGGAGTAGGAAGCACAAGGGGGAGGACCTCTCCTCCTCTCTCGCGGTGGCGCCAGAGTGCCATCGGGAGGGGAATCATCGCCGCGGTGATCGTCTTCATCACCATCACCATCATCATCACCATCCTCATATCTTTTACGCGGTCCACTCTCCCGCACCCTGCTGTAATCCCTACTTGAACATGGTGCTTTATGCCACTTATTATGATCCAATGATGTGTTGCCATCCTATGAAGTTTTGAGTAGATATCTTTTGTCGTTGGGTTGATTGATGATGTAGATTGGTATGAGTTGTATGTTTTATTTTGGTGCTGTCCTATTGTGCTCTCCTGTCGCACAAGCATGAGGTATTCCTGCTGTAGGGTGTTGCAATATGTTCATGATTCACTTATAGTGGGCTGCTTGAGTGACAGAAGCATAAACCCGAGTAAGGGGGTTGTGGCGTATGGGATAAAGGGGACTTGATGCTTTAATGCTATGGTTGGGTTTTACCTTAATGATCTTTAGTAGTTGCGGATGCTTGCTAGAGTTCCAATCATAAGTGCATATGATCCAAGAAGAGAAATTATGTTAGCTTATGCCTCTCCCTCATATGAAATTGCAATGACGACTACCTGTCTGGTTAACAATTGCCTAGGATAATTTCGCACACCGATCCATCCTTATTCCACACTCGTTGTTTATAATATTTAGTAATATATTCTAACTTTATGATAACAGCACCTACTTTTATATTTTACCTCTCCGATATCATGCAAAGTTATCATCTTCATACCCACAACGTAGTTTTATTTCTCGTATCTAGTTGGAAGCAAACGTTCGGTGTACGTAAAGTCGTATCAGTGGTAGATAGGACTTAAGAGAATATTGATCTTACGTTTAGCTCCTTGTGGGTTCTACACTCCATACTTATCACTTCCACCTTTGTAAATTGCTACGATGATTCCCTGCACTTGGGGATTATCAAGCTCTTTTCTGGCGCCGTTGCTGGGGAGCAATAGCGTGGGGTTGATATTCTCGTGTGTGCTTGTTTGCTTTCTTCACTAAGTAGATTTTGTTTTTCCTTTTTGTTTCTGTTTAGTTGTGGGTGAAACATACAAAAAAAATTAAAGAATTAAAGAAAAAATTACTTGCCTCTCATGCCTAATTTTTTTTCAAAAAGAGAAGTGATTGGAAAGTTATGCATTGAAGAAGTGAGGGTCGACCTTGACCACTTGTGTTCATGCTCATAGAAACAATGTAGAATTTTTCATGGAAGTTTCTCTGTAAATAATTATCCCCTTGTATATATCCATTGTATTATAAAAATAATGTGCCAAGCTTTGGTTTTAGGATGATTAGATTGCTTGTTTACTATGTGCAAAACAAAAACAGAAACTTTGGTTGTAGCGCGGGATTTTACATTTTTTTACTGGAAGGTCAAATGGGTCTGAAACTTTTTTCACATTACTTTTGTAAATTTCTTTCAAATTGTCATATTTATTTCATAATTTTTGGAGTTACAGAAGTTTACTAAACTTCCAGATTACTACAGACTGACTTATTTTTCGCAGATTCTATTTTTCGCGTGTTGTTTGCTTATTTTTATGAATCTATAGCTAGTATCGGGGGGTATTAACCATAGAGAACTTGGAATACAGTAGGTTTAACACCAATATAAATAAATAAATAATTCATTATAGTACCTTAAAGTGGTAGTTTGCTTTATTACACTAATGGATCTGACAAAGTTTTTGTTAAAGTTTTCTGTGGATGAAGTGTTCGAAGATCGAGGAGCTATCAATATGAGAAGAATAAAGAGAGGCAAGAGTTCAAGCTTGGGGATGACCAAGGCACCCCAAGTAAATATTTCAAAGGATACTCAAGCATCTAAGCTTGGGGATGCCCCGGTTGGCATCCCATCTTTCTTCTTCAACAAATATCGGTATACCTTGGTTTTTGTTTTGTTCACATGATTTGTGTCCTTTGTGTTTTTGTTTTTTTCCTTTAAGAACCATGCTAGTATGAGTTAGACATTCGTTGATTTATATAATACTTCATGTGCTTCGCTTATATATTTTAAGTATGATCTTATAGAATTGCTCTTTGTGCTTCACTTAAATCTTTTGAGTATGGTTTTATAGAATGCTTCGTGTGCCCCCCTGCCTCATGGACAGCCCGGAGACCCCCCTGACTTGAAATGAATGCCAACCTCTGCTATAAATGCAGAAACCTTCGGGAAGTAACCTAGATCAGAAGTTCCGCCGCCACAAGCCTCAGTAGCCACGAGAAATCAATCTAGGCCCTCTCTAGCACCCTGCCGGAGGGGGCCATCATCACCGGAGGCCATGGACGAGGATCCCGGAGGGGCCATCATCGCCCTGAAGGCCAAGGACCAGAGGGAGAACCTCTCCCCATCCAAGGGGGAGGCCATGGAGGAAGAAGCACAAGGGGATGACCTCTCCTCTCTCTCGGTGGCGCCAGAGTGCCATCGGGAGGGGAATCATCTCCGCGGTGATCGTCTTCATCAACATCACCATCATCATCACCATCCTCATCTCTTTTATGCAGTCCACTCTCCCGCACCCCACTGTAATCCCTACTTGAACATGGTGCTTTATGCCACATATTATGATCCAATGATGTGTTGCCATCCTATGATGTTTTGAGTAGATATCTTTTGTCTTTGGGTTGATTGATGATGTAGATTGTGTCACATCCCTAGCTTCTGGTAATGCACTAGGCTAGACCTCTTGTGAGCATCATGTTTTATTTCAAATGAAATTTGAATTGAGGAATTTTCAAAGCCTCAGAAACCTCTAAAAATAACCAACAATGAAATCTTCTCAAATGTGTCCAAGAAAATGTTCCTGTTATTCCATGGAAATATTGGTAAGAGGAAAAATTTAAACCAATATTTTTGGAGTCACAGAGATAATTATTTTGGTCATTTGAATTAATGCAATAAACTATTTGCTTTGGATTTATATTTAATATATATTAAATATGACTCCAATAATTCTGGAAGTTTGTGAGTGGCTTTGTATATATTTTAGCAAGCCACATAAAAATCTACAGAATTTATTTAAATGATTTAGTTGCTAAACTAAATCAAAACAAACTACAGAAGATAGACAAAAAAAGAAAAGAGAGAGAGCAGAAGGACTTACCTGGCCCAACAGGACCGGCCCAGCTAGGCCCAGCCCACCTCCTCCTCACTCCTACTGTCTTCAACCTCCTGCCAGTGGGTAGGAGGGCGTGTGCCCACGGCGCGCCAGCACGCGCACGGCCACCGACGGCCACCTCCTGCTTGCCGCTTCGCCCTGGACTCTCCTGGCATCGCCACGCACCCCCCCGGGCCCCTCTCGCTCTCCCTCGCCCTCATCCTCTCCCCTGGAGCTCTCTCTCTCGCCACCGAACACGCCCATCGCCGCCGTTCGCCGTTGCCGCGACCACCGCCACCCCCTCTCCTCTCCGACGCGCTCCCGAGCTCCGCCACGACGTCGTCGTCCTCTCCATCGAGTCACGCGGCGCCAGAAGCTCTGCTGCATCTCCAACGCCGCCGTTTCCGACCTCGGGTGCCGGTGATCCCCTCCGTCGATTCGCCGGACCCCGTGCCTCCCCTGCCTCGCCAGCAGCACCAGAAGAACCGCGGTGAGCCGCTGCATCGTTTCCCCCATGCCTCGTTGCCTAATTCACCCCCTAGCCGCTCCCTCCACCGGAGCCGAGGCGCTCCGCTGCACGGGCTCGTCGCCGGTGAAGCTCCGGTGACCTTTTGGTCCCATGCATGCGTCCGTTGCACTGGTTGCGTCCCGTAGAGTAAAACTAGCGCGTCAACGGTCTTGTTTGCACACCGCAGCGCCGGTCCCGCGAATCCCCGAGCTCCGGCCGCCGCCGGGGTCGATGCCGTGCTCAACTCCGGCCACCCCACGCCCTCTCGTGGGTCCCCCTAGATGCGCGGGAGCACGGGCTCACTCCTGGTGCCCTCAGCGCGACCAGTCGCGGGCCGTAGCGCCGTCCCGAGCAACTCCGGCGAGGTCTCGCCGTCGCCGTGGTCGCCGGCGTCACTTGCTGACGTGGCTGGCTTAATTAGCCACTAACCACCGCTTTGTGACACTGACAGCTGGGCCCCATTAATTAACCACGGCTTAAACTTCTGTTAGTTTAGATTAATCACAGTGGCCCCACGCGTCAGCTTGACCGTGCTGACGTGGCCTTTGACCCGGCCCCACCTGTCAGTGGGTTAAACAACCCTGTGTCACTGACGTGTGGCCCCCACACGTCAGGTTTGACCTGGAGGCACCCTGTTGACCTGCTGACGTCAAGGTGATGTCATGCTGACGCATTAAATGATTTTCTGGATTTAAAAATAATCAGGAAATTCCAGAAAATGCCTAAAACTTCAATAAATCATAGAAAATTAACCGTAACTCCAAATTAAATAAATTATATATGAAAAATTATCAGAAAAATTCAAGGAATCCATCTGTACCATTTTCATGCATGTTAGAACAACTTATCACTACTGTTTAGGACAAATGAATTAAATGGCATTTGAATAATCACATATGGAGTTTGAATTTGAATTTTATATTCAAACCAACTTCATTTAATCTGGTTTTAGATGCATTATCCCAAAACACATTCATTTTGCCATGTCATGATCATGCATCATATTGTGCATTGCATTGATTGTGTTCCTTTCTGTGTTGCCGGTATTTGTCCCCTCTCGATAGGCGTGATACCGATGACGTGATCGTTGACACTGATGAAGACTCAATGTTATCTTCAGAAGTGCCAGGCAAGCAAAACCCCCTTGTCCATTCCGATAAAATCCCACTCTCTCGCTCCTGCTCTCTTTTACTGCATTAGGACAACAACGACATATTTGATACTTGCTGCGGTAGCTGAACCCTTTATCCTTTGCATGACCTGTCATTGCCACAGTAAATAGATGAAACCCACTAGCATGAGTAGGAGTTGTTTGAGCCCTGATGTGCCTACTCATTCATGCTTGTTTGTCATGCCTGCTACTGCTTAGAGTTGAGTCAGGTCTGATTCATCGGGGATGAATCAGAGGCATGTGAACATGTCCT
>NC_041393.1:140689190-140791329 GCF_002162155.2 Triticum dicoccoides | reverse complement strand
TGTGTGAGCTAAGTGTGTGAACACGATTTGGTAAAGGTAGCGGTGAGAGGCCATGTAGGAGTACATGGTGGGTTGTCTCATTGCAGCCGTCCTCAGGAACTGAGTTCTGTGTTTGTGATCCATGAACAGCTACTACCACACATTGGTTCCGGTAACTCGACCCCTCTCGACTTATTAATCAACATGATCTCTGTCCAGGAGTTGCAACTAGTTTCTGGTGTTTGTAGGTAGTGTTAGTAGTCTACCAAGTGGCACCCGGTACAGGTGGGCTTGGGACAGACTAGGCACAGTGGCACGGTGTACCAAGTGGCACCCGGTTGGTGGGCTTGGGAACCCTGCACACATCGTTTGGGGCCGTGAGCGACACCCCGGCCGGATCTCCTTGCGGATGGAACCCGAATAGGCGATAAACCTGGACTAGAGACTTGTTCGATTAGTCAGGTCGTGGCCGACTCCCTCGCCCGGCTTCCGCTTGAAGGTTGCCGAGGTACATGACGTGTACAGGGCGGTAAGTGGCGAGAGCGTGTGTGAAGAAGTACACCCCTGCAGGGTTAACATCATCTATTCGAATAGCCGGATTCCTCGGATATGGAAACTTGGACCCCTTACATAGTTCATAGACAAGTGAAAGTGGATACTCTAAAATACGCAAGATAAGCGTGAGTGCTATGGATGGCGTTCTCGTAGGGAGACGGGAGCGGATCCATAGTGGTGTATTGATTTGGTGAATATGTGGACTCGTGTGCGCCACCTCAAAAGAGTTACTTGCAGTCGTAGTTTAGGATAGCCACCGAGTCAAAGCTGGCTTGCCGCAGTTAAACTCCACCACCCCCTTGTTGATAATGATGCATATGTAGATAGATCTGATGTAAGTCTTGCTGGGTACATTTGTACTCACGTTTGCCTATTTTATGTTTTTGCAGAGAGACTTCGGTCTCACTAATAGTTCCACGTGGACTTCGACGTTTAGCTTGTTACCTCAGCTACGATTTTGTGCCCTCGGCAGGATCTGATAGATAGTCAGGCTTCTCAGCCTTTTTCATTTATAGATGTCTGTACTCAGACATGATAGCTTCCGCTTGTGCCTTGACTTGTATGCTCTGATTGTTGGGTCATGAGACCCATGTTTGTAATATCTCGCTCCTCGGAGCCTATTGAATAAACTACTTGAGTCGTAGAGTCATTTTGTGATGCCATGTTGTATTGCACATATCGAGCATATTGTGTGTATGTTATTGAAATGCTTGGTATGTGTGGGATCTGACTATCTAGTTGTTTATCTTTAGTAGCCTCTCTTACCGGGAAATGTCTCCTAGTGTTACCGCTGAGCCATGGTAGCTTGCTACTGCTCTGGAACACTTAGGCTGGCCGGCATGTGTCCTTCTTCGTTCCTGTGTCTGTCCCTTCGGGGAAATGTCACGCTTTGAGTACAGGAGTCCTGTTAGCCCGCTACAGCCCGGTTTACCGGAGTCCTGCTAGCCCAGTGCTACAGCCCGGACCCACTTGCTGATGACCGACACGTTCGAAGCTGGGTCATGGATGCCTGTCCCTGTAAGTCTGTGCCACTTTGGGTTTACGACTAGTCATGTCAGCCCGGGCTCCTTATCATATGGATGCTAGCGACACTATCATATACGTGAGCCAAAAGGCGCAAACGGTCCCGGGCAAAGGTAAGGCGACACCCGTGGGGATACCGTGCGTGAGGCCGCAAAGTGATATGAGGTGTTACCGGCTAGATCGATGTGACATCGAGTCGGGGTCCTGACAGTGTTGGTATAGAGGCCATGTAGGAGTACATGGTGGGTTGTCTCATTGAAGCCGTCCTCAGGAACTGAGTTCTGTGTTTGTGATCCATGATTCAGCTACTACCATACATTGGGCCCTGAAATATGACCCCGCTCGACTTCTTATTCACCCTAGTCCTCTGTCCAGGAGTTGCAAGTAGTTTCTGGTGTTTGTAGCTTACTGGAGGCCGTGGACAGCGCTGACCGTAGGGGTGGGCTGTGATGCGGTAGGTACGTGGCACGGTGTACCGGATGCCCGTTTGGTATCTCGGGAACCCTGTTCACATCGTTTGGGGCTGTGAGCGAAACTCCGGCCGGATCTCCTCATGGATGGAACCCGAATAGGCGATAAACCTGGACTAGAGACTTGAGTGTTTAGGTAGGTCGTGGTCTACACCCACGTCGGCTTTTGCTTGAAGTCTGCCGAGCACATGTCGTGTGCAGACGCTAAGTGGTGGAAACATGTATGAAGAAGTACACCCCTGCAGGGTTAACATCATCTATTCGAATAGCCGTGTCCGCGGTAAAGGACTTCTGGGTTGCTTATATCAGTTCATAGACAAGTGAAAGTGGATACCCTAAAATACGCAAGATAAGCGTGAGTGCTATGGATGGCGTTCTCGTAGGGAGACGGGAGCGGATCCATAGTGGTGTATTGGTTGGTGAATATGTGGACTCGTGTGCGCCACCTCAAAAGAGTTACTTGCAGTCGTAGTTCAGGATAGCCACCGAGTCAAAGCTGGCTTGCTGCAGTCAAACTCCACCATCCCCTTTGTTGATAATGATGCATATGTAGTTAGTTCTGATGTAAGTCTTGCTGGGTACATTTGTACTCACGTTTGCCTATTTTATGTTTTTGCAGAGAGACTTCGGTCTCACTAGTAATATCACGTGGACTTCGACGTTTAGCTTGATACCTCAGCTACGATCTTGTGCCCTCGGCAGGATCTGATAGATAGTCAGGCTTCTCAGCCTTTTTCATTTATAGATGTCTGTACTCAGACATGATAACTTCCGCTTGTGCTTTGACTTGTATGCTCTGAGTGTTGGGTCATGAGACCCCTGTTGTAATATCTCGCTCCTCGGAGCCTATTGAATAGACTACTTGAGTCGTAGAGTCATTTTGTGATGCCATGTTGTATTGCACATATCGAGCATATTGTGTGTATGTTATTGAAATGCTTGGTATGTGTGGGATCTGACTACCTAGTTGTTTATCTTTAGTAGCCTCTCTTACCGGGAAATGTCTCCTAGTGTTACCGCTGAGCCATGGTAGCTTGCTACTGCTCTGGAACACTTAGGCTGGCCGGCATGTGTCCTTCTTCGTTCCTGTGTCTGTCCCTTCGGGGAAATGTCACGCATTGAGTACCGGAGTCCTGTTAGCCCGCTACAGCCCGGTTTACCGGAGTCCTGCTAGCCCAGTGCTACAGCCTGGACCCACTTGCTGATGACCGACACGTTCGAAGCTGGGTCATGGATGCCTGTCCCTGTAAGTCTGTGCCACTTTGGGTTTACGACTAGTCATGTCAGCCCGGGCTCCTTATCATATGGATGCTAGCGACACTATCATATACGTGAGCCAAAAGGCGCAAACGGTCCCGGGCAAAGGTAAGGCGACACCCGTGGGGATACCGTGCGTGAGGCCGCAAAGTGATATGAGGTGTTACCGGCTAGATCGATGTGACATCGAGTCGGGGTCCTGACAGCGTTGGTATCAGAGCTTGACTGTCTGTAGGATTACCAAGCCAAACTGGTCGAAGTTGAGTCTAGAAATGCTTTATTTATATGTAAGGGAATTGATTTTGGGATGAAACGTAAGGCTCTTTTACTCCTTATACCTTATGCCCTTCTGATCTGAGTCATCTTATCTTTCCTACGGGGATTAAGAACTAGGCTTTCTCTTCTTTCTATCAGGATCACGTGTTCTAATCCGCAGACTTATAAGATTGTTGATTCAAGCCTCAGTTCAGTTTCTACCTCCGTATGTTAACTGTTGATCTCGAAACCTTGATATTGTGCTTCTGAGTGGTTATGCCACCATTTTTGTGAATGTCTCAATCTTTTCTGAGCATTTACAGCCGTTATGCTGTCCGAGTCATCCCAGGTTTCCAAACAGTCTGATGCACTTGCAAATCCCTTCCTCCTCTTTCCGATGTGCCTTTGGTCAGATTAATCACACAAATCAGTGAGTTGAGGTACTTTAATGCCTCGACCCTTATGTTGGAGTTATTATTATGACCCTAGGTGTCTTAGGGGATCATCTAGTAATTTAGCCATGATTTGTGTTCCCAGTGTGATGATTCTGGCCATCATTCTCGAAAGCATCCCGTGATGCTACTTAGTAGCAGGTATTCTATTCCTGGGTTCTTGAACCCGAGATTCACTCTACTTACTTCATGTTGATAGTAATTGCTAGCTCCCTTAGGTTATTAGTAACCTTTGCGATAGTCCTTGAAGTCCGTGGTATCTTCTTCTTCCAAATACCATGAACTACTTATGGCAGAAGTTCCCCGTTGAACTGAAATATCACAACAGGATTATTCTTGATGAGTTCTCCATTATATATTGTGGCTCTGCCAGTTCTACCTTTCTGCATGGGTTATCCGGAAAAAAAATATGTTGAACTTCGTTCGACATGCTAATCCATGCATCCACAACTCAGAAAATCATATGTTCTTTTGAGTTGACCCATCTTAGTTGTTTCCGACCCTCGCCTATCAATTGATAGTCAAGAGTATGCATGCATTCGTTTATCGATGCCTATTACCCTTGTGGTCCGTCAAGCCATTCTGTCCCGAATGACTTGGAGAAACAAACTCCAGTACCTCATCCATATCTAGGATTGGGTCAAAGTAGTTGTGTTTCGCAGATCAAGTTACAATCCAGCTTCTGGTCTGCTCTACCCTGAAGTATTACCTTCTTTATGACATGAATTTCATGAGAATTGCACCACCTTTTGTGAATTCTTGACATAGTGATACTTCTCGCCATCCTTTTTCATTCCTCGGTTTCGTGTTGTTGCAGCCGGAGTGCCGACAAGTGAATCATGATGTGTGAACTCAATACTCCTAGCAACCCCATTGCTTGGTAGTTAATGGACAATAATCCTATTCTTAGTATGTTGGTTATTGAATCACCATTCTAAGATTGATCGTGCTACCTAGTCCTTATTTCCTGGTGCACTCTTTGATTGATGAGTTAGGATTTTGTCAAGTCCTCGCTCATTTGATCATATCATCTTGCCCTGAAAAGCAAGATTGTTCTCGAGCTTAGTAACATATCGGTGGTTCATGATTTCCGAAGATCTTCTCGGAAATATTACCAGGTTGTCACCTGACCGCTCTGTTGAGCTCGTGATCAAGTTGGTTTCTTGTGAACCACCCTTTCTCCAAGAATCTGTGTTGGATATCCCGGAGCTAGTTGGTTAAGCTAGACAACAACTTGGAGAGTTGGAAGATAAAAGCTTGCCTGACTTAGTTCGTTCCAAAGGGATATTCTTGTGTAGTGTGTGTTGAAGAAAGATGATATCTTCATCGATTGGTCCCTGTGATCAGTTGCTGGACCTATCGTCTTATCAATCCTTTGATTTGAGTGTGGGCTATCGTCAAATCAAGTCAGAACCAACGATGTTCGTAATGTTGTCTTCCTCGTGGTTGATCCCTCGAGCATACACCATTATATTTTTGGGTCTGACCAATGCTATCACCGTGTTCACACGATGGTGGAAGTCCAGTGATATGGAAATTCCGATGAGTTGTTGTTGAGTCCATTGACAACATCCTTATCTCCTCCATGATGTTGTTGAACATTAAGTTAGTGTTGGAAACTTTTGAAAGCATTTTCTTCATGCTAGCTCATGAAGTATTTGTGGATGAAGGTAGTGACTTCCTTTAACTCATGTGCATCTGATGCAAGTTGCCGCCGTGGATTCGAGAAAGTCAATGTTGTTTCTTTGGAATCATCCCAAATCAGTCATGCATACGTGCGAAAGTATTCTGTGGTTCGGAGACTTGCAACCTCCATTCCATATGTGTTCCGTAGCACCCCAAGCCACTGACTGATTTGTTCGAGAAAAGGAGTTAAGTGTTAATCCATGGTAATGCACAAGACTTCGATACCCTCGTTGATGGTTCCCCCCTCCTGAACTCGGTAGTGTTTTATTATAAGACTACTATGTGGTCATGCTTGTCTGGGACAACGTGTTCACATGTTAGTAGCAGAACCAGCTCATGTTTTGGAGCTTGCTATCGTAGTTCATCTCCCGAGAATCCCGCAACATTATCTCGTCGATTTGTGTTGCAAACTTTCATTTTTCTTTCTAGACTTGATGAGTCTGGGGTATCCTGACACCAACCAGATCTGAATCTCAGGCAGATGTGATGGTTGGAACATTTTCCAAGAATTATAATATTGGTCTCTCAATAACCGGCAAGGTGGATGTCGTGGCCAACACACCCATCCGGTAGACCTATTATTATAGTATCTTGTTTGAGGAAGTTGGCCACCTCCCCATAGGGATTTCGTAGGATTTACTCCCTAGTTGCCCCTATGGATTTTGAGATCCCGAAGTCCGACCTTTTACTTGATGTCCTAGATACCAGACCATTTCTATGAATGGGTTACACTAGCACATCAAGGAGAACATTAGAAGCGGAGTGCTAAATGTTTCTCGGTCGATCATCCAGATTTTGTTTCCTTGGCCTCGCTAAGATGAAATCTGAGAAGGTGTTATCTTTCTTTGCATCTACATCCTCCATCATCATTCATCATGGTAGCAAGTTGTGTTGCCGGACCCTTGACACGGATGTTGGTAAAACCTTGATGAATATGGAAATGCTCAAGTTCTTGAGAGCACGCACAAGCGTTACGTGTTATCATCGGCTCTAATTGGGATTACTCTCAGTTTCCTCGGCAATGCTATGACCTCTTCAAACAGTGAATTCACTCCCTATTGTTGGGTTCTTCCCCAGTTACCAGAATCATTCCTAGTATTTGCATTTTGTTCCTAGCTTGCACCGCCAATGTGCCATTCTACCATGGGTCTCTTCCATTTCCGGTGATAAGTAAATTCATCCATTACGTTGTCTTCAACAAGGTAATCCACATCATCCAAGTCCGAGTATGCCATTCTACCGACCCCCTCCAAACGATCGCTCGAGAATTGCCTTAGGCTGGTTTAAAGAGTTTCAATGATCTCTGAATCAAAAGTAATTCTTTTTGCCACTTAAGGGGATATCTCTACGAGTCACCTTCCCTAAGGTGTATCGTTATGGTATCTTGGCAACTCAACTCCTCGCTACGTTGACAATCGTTTACCACCTTCTTAGGTATGAAATTGTTGTCTACCTAGTGAACCTTCATCATCTGCCTCACTCCATTCTTATGGATGTGTGCTTCGTCCCTCAGCTCGAGAGATGTTGCTATGTCTCATTCCGTGGTTAATCCTGAGTTGTTCGACCTCCGAGAAGAACGATTCTTTTAGGGTTTTTCCTTTCCTCTCGTTGTCATGTTAGTTGGAGTTCTCAGAGCAAAACTTCGAGAAAATGATGGTGAACAAATCAACGTTCAGTTGAAGTGCAACCTGGATCGTGAAGATTATACTAGTTGCGTTTACCCTTCACCTTACCCTACGCTTGAATCTCGGGTCGAGATTCTTGTTTAGTGGGGGTGAGTTGTCACATCCCTAGCTTCTGGTAATGCACTAGGCTAGACCTCTTGTGAGCATCACGTTTTATTTCAAATGAAATTTGAATTGAGGAATTTTCAAAGCCTCAGAAACCTCTAAAAATAACCAACAATGAAATCTTCTCAAATGTGTCCAAGAAAATGTTCCTGTTATTCCATGGAAATATTGGTAAGAGGAAAAATTTAAACCAATATTTTTGGAGTCACAGAGATAATTATTTTGGTCATTTGAATTAATCCAATAAACTATTTGCTTTGGATTTATATTTAATATATATTAAATATGACTCCAATAATTCTGGAAGTTTGTGAGTGGCTTTGTATATATTTTAGCAAGCCACATAAAAATCTACATAATTTATTTAAATGATTTAGTTGCTAAACTAAATCAAAACAAACTACAGAAGATAGAAAAAAAAAAGAAAAGAGAGAGAGAGCAGAAGGACTTACCTGGCCCAACAGGACCGGCCCAGCTAGGCCCAGCCCACCTCCTCCTCACTCCTACTGTCTTCAACCTCCTGCCAGTGGGCAGGAGGGCATGTGCCCATGGCGCGCCAGCACGCGCACGGCCACCGACGGCCACCTCCTGCTTGCCGCTTCGCCCTGGACTCTCCTGGCATCGCCACGCACCCCCCCGGGCCCCTCTCGCTCTCCCTCGCCCTCATCCTCTCCCCTGGACCTCTCTCTCTCGCCACCGAACACGCCCATCGCCGCCTTTCGCCGTTGCCGCGACCACCGCCACCCCCTCTCCTCTCCGACGCGCTCCCGAGCTCCGCCACGACGTCGTCGTCTTCTCCATCGAGTCACGCGGCGCCAGAAGCTCTGCTGCATCTCCAACGCCGCCGTTTCCGACCTCGGGTGCCGGTGATCCCCTCCGTCGATTCGCCGGACCCCGTGCCTCCCCTGCCTCGCCAGCAGCACCAGAAGAACCGCGGTGAGCCGCTGCATCGTTTCCCCCATGCCTCGTTGCCTAATTCACCCCCTAGCCGCTCCCTCCACCGGAGCCGAGGCGCTCCGCTGCACGGGCTCGTCGCCGGTGAAGCTCCGGTGACCTTTTGGTCCCACGCATGCGTCCGTTGCACTGGTTGCGTCCCGTAGAGTAAAACTAGCGCGTCAACCGTCTTGTTTGCACACCGCAGCGCCGGTCCCGCGAATCCCCGAGCTCCGGCCGCCGCCGGGGTCGATGCCGCGCTCAACTCCGGCCACCCCACGCCCTCTCGTGGGTCCCCCTAGATGCGCGGGAGCACGGGCTCACTCCTGGTGCCCTCAGCGCGACCAGTCGCGGGCCGTAGCGCCGTCCCGAGCAACTCCGGCGAGTTCTCGCCGTCACCGTGGTCGCCGGCGTCACTTGCTGACGTGGCTGGCTTAATTAGCCACTAACCACCGCTTTGTGACACTGACAGCTGGGCCCCACGCCCTTAATTAACCACGGCTTAAACTTCTGTTAGTTTAGATTAATCACAGTGGCCCCACGCGTCAGCTTGACCGTGCTGACGTGGCCTTTGACCCGGCCCCACCTGTCAGTGGGTTAAACAACCCTGTGTCACTGACGTGTGGCCCCCACACGTCAGGTTTGACCTGGAGGCGCCCTGTTGACCTGCTGACGTCAAGGTGATGTCATGCTGACGCATTAAATGATTTTCTGGATTTAAAAATAATCAGGAAATTCCAGAAAATGCCTAAAACTTCAATAAATCATAGAAAATTAACCGTAACTCCAAATTAAATAAATTATATATGAAAAATTATCAGAAAAATTCAAGGAATCCATCTGTACCATTTTCATGCATGTTAGAACAACTTATCACTACTGTTTAGGACAAATGAATTAAATGGCATTTGAATAATCACATATGGAGTTTGAATTTGAATTTTATATTCAAACCAACTTCATTTAATCTGGTTTTAGATGCATTAGCCCAAAACACATTCATTTTGCCATGTCATGATCATGCATCATATTGTGCATTGCATTGATTGTGTTCCTTTCTGTGTTGCCGGTATTTGTCCCCTCTCGATAGGCGTGATACCGATGACGTGATCGTTGACACTGATGAAGACTCAATGTTATCTTCAGAAGTGCCAGGCAAGCAAAACCCCCTTGTCCATTCCGATAAAATCCCACTCTCTCGCTCCTGCTCTCTTTTACTGCATTAGGACAACAACGACATATTTGATACTTGCTGCGGTAGCTGAACCCTTTATCCTTTGCATGACCTGTCATTGCCACAGTAAATAGATGAAACCCACTAGCATGAGTAGGAGTTGTTTGAGCCCTGATGTGCCTACTCATTCATGCTTGTTTGTCATGCCTGCTACTGCTTAGAGTTGAGTCAGGTCTGATTCATCGGGGATGAATCAGAGGCATGTGAACATGTCCTACTGTGTGTGAGCTAAGTGTGTGAACACGATTTGGTAAAGGTAGCGGTGAGAGGCCATGTAGGAGTACATGGTGGGTTGTCTCATTGCAGCCGTCCTCAGGAACTGAGTTCTGTGTTTGTGATCCATGAACAGCTACTACCACACATTGGTTCCGGTAACTCGACCCCTCTCGACTTATTAATCAACATGATCTCTGTCCAGGAGTTGCAACTAGTTTCTGGTGTTTGTAGGTAGTGTTAGTAGTCTACCAAGTGGCACCCGGTACAGGTGGGCTTGGGACAGACTAGGCACAGTGGCACGGTGTACCAAGTGGCACCCGGTTGGTGGGCTTGGGAACCCTGCACACATCGTTTGGGGCCGTGAGCGACACCCCGGCCGGATCTCCTTGCGGATGGAACCCGAATAGGCGATAAACCTGGACTAGAGACTTGTTCGATTAGTCAGGTCGTGGCCGACTCCCTCGCCCGGCTTCCGCTTGAAGGTTGCCGAGGTACATGACGTGCACAGGGCGGTAAGTGGCGAGAGCGTGTGTGAAGAAGTACACCCCTGCAGGGTTAACATCATCTATTTGAATAGCCGGATTCCTCGGATATGGAAACTTGGACCCCTTACATAGTTCATAGACAAGTGAAAGTGGATACTCTAAAATACGCAAGATAAGTGTGAGTGCTATGGATGGCGTTCTCGTAGGGAGACGGGAGCGGATCCATAGTGGTGTATTGATTTGGTGAATATGTGGACTCGTGTGCGCCACCTCAAAAGAGTTACTTGTAGTCGTAGTTTAGGATAGCCACCGAGTCAAAGCTGGCTTGCTGCAGTTAAACTCCACCACCCCCTTGTTGATAATGATGCATATGTAGATAGATCTGATGTAAGTCTTGCTGGGTACATTTGTACTCACGTTTGCCTATTTTATGTTTTTGCAGAGAGACTTCGGTCTCACTAATAGTTCCACGTGGACTTCGACGTTTAGCTTGTTACCTCAGCTACGATTTTGTGCCCTCCGCAGGATCTGATAGATAGTCAGGCTTCTCAGCCTTTTTCATTTATAGATGTCTGTACTCAGACATGATAGCTTCCGCTTGTGCCTTGACTTGTATGCTCTGATTGTTGGGTCATGAGACCCATGTTTGTAATGTCTCGCTCCTCGGAGCCTATTGAATAAACTACTTGAGTCGTAGAGTCATTTTGTGATGCCATGTTGTATTGCACATATCGAGCATATTGTGTGTATGTTATTGAAATGCTTGGTATGTGTGGGATCTGACTATCTAGTTGTTTATCTTTAGTAGCCTCTCTTACCGGGAAATGTCTCCTAGTGTTACCGCTGAGCCATGGTAGCTTGCTACTGCTCTGGAACACTTAGGCTGGCCGGCATGTGTCCTTCTTCGTTCCTGTGTCTGTCCCTTCGGGGAAATGTCACGCTTTGAGTACACTTAGGTTTACCGGAGTCCTGCTAGCCCAGTGCTACAGCCCGGACCCACTTGCTGATGACCGACACGTTCGAAGCTGGGTCATGGATGCCTGTCCCTGTAAGTCTGTGCCACTTTGGGTTTACGACTAGTCATGTCAGCCCGGGCTCCTTATCATATGGATGCTAGCGACACTATCATATACGTGAGCCAAAAGGCGCAAACGGTCCCGGGCAAAGGTAAGGCGACACCCGTGGGGATACCGTGCGTGAGGCCGCAAAGTGATATGAGGTGTTACCGGCTAGATCGATGTGACATCGAGTCGGGGTCCTGACAGATTGGTACGAGTTGTATGTTTTATTTTGGTGCTGTCCTATTGTGCCCTCCGTGTCGCGCAAGCATGAGGGATTCCCGCTGTAGGGTGTTGCAATACGTTCATGATTCAATTATAGTGGGTTGCTTGAGTGACAAAAGCATAAACCCGAGTAAGGGGGTTGTGGCGTATGGGATAAAGGGGACTTGATGATTTAATGCTATGGTTGGGTTTTACCTTAATGATCTTTAGTAGTTGCGGATGCTTGCTAGAGTTCCAATCATAAGTGCATATGATCCAAGAAGAGAAAATATGTTAGCTTATGCCTCTCCCTCATATGAAATTGCAATGATGACTACCGGTCTTGTCAACAATTGCCTAGGATAATTTCGCACACCGATCCATCCTTATTGCACACTCGATGTTTATAATATTTAGTAATATATTCTATGATAACAGCACCTACTTTTATATTTTAGCTCTCCGATATCATGCAAAGTTATCCTCTTCATACCCACAACGTAGTTTTATTTCTCGTATCTAGTTGCAAGCAAACGTTCGGTGTACGTAAAGTCGTATCAGTGGCAGATATGACTTGAGAGAATAATGATCTTACCTTTAGCTCCTTGTGGGTTCGACACTCCATACTTATCACTTCCACCTTTGTAAATTGCTACGATGATTCCCTGCACTTGGGGATTATCAAGCTCTTTTCTGGCGCCGTTGCCGGGGAGCAATAACGTGGGGTTGATATTCTCATGTGTGCTTGTTTGCTTTCTTCACTAAGTAGATTTTGTTTTTCCTTTTTGTTTATGTTTAGTTGTGGGTGAAACATACAAAAAAAATTAAATAATGAAAATACAAAAAAAAATTACTTGCCTCTCATGCCTAAATATATTTTTTTTCAAAAAGAGAAGTGATTGGAAAGTTATGCATTAAAGAAGTGAGGGTCGACCTTGAGCACTTGTGTTCATGCTCACCGAAATAATGTAGAATTTTTCATGGAAGTTTTTCTATAAATAATTATCCCCTTGTATATATCCATTGTATTATAAAAATAATGTGCCAAGCTTTGGTTTTAGGATGATTAGATTGCTTGTTTACTATGTGCAAAACAAAAACAGAAACTTTGGCTGTAGCGCGGGATTTTACATTTTTTTACTGGAAGGTCAAATGGGTCTGAAACTTTTTTCACATTACTTCTGTAAATATTGTTAAAATTTTCATATTTATTTCATAATTTTTGGAGTTACAGAAGTTTACTAAACATCCATATTACTACAGACTGTCCCGTTTTTGACAGATTCTGTTTTTCGCATGTTGTTTGCTTATTTTGATGAATCTATGGCTAGTATCGGGGGGTATGAACCATACAGAAGTTGTAATACATTAGGTTTAACACCAATATAAATAAATAAATAATTCATTACAATACCTTAAAGTGGTAGTTTGCTTTATTACACTAACGGATCTTACAAAGTTTTTGTTAAAGTTTTGTGTGGATGAAGTGTTCGAAGATCGAGGAGCTATCAATATGAGAAGAATAAAGAGAGGCAAGAGTTCAAGCTTGGGGATGACAAAGTCACCCGAAGTAAATATTTCAAAGGATACTCAAGCATCTAAGCTTGGGGATGCCCCGGTTGGCATCCCATCTTTCTTCTTCAGCAAATATCGGTATACCTCGGTTTTTGTTTTGCTCACATGATTTGTGTCCTTTGTGTTTTTGTTTTTTCCCTTTAAGAACCATGCTAGTATGAGTTAGACATTCATTGATTTATAGAATACTTCATGTGCTTTACTTATATCTTTTAAGTATGATCTTATCGAATTGCTCTTTGTGCTTCACTTAAATCTTTTGAGTATGGTTTTATAGAATGCTTTGTGTGCTTCACTTACATATTTTTAGCTTGGATATTGGTTAGTCTATATTAATTGTATAATGCTCCATTAACTTCACTTATATCCTTTGGAGTATGAATAATACTATCATCTAAAGTAGGTTTGGAAGAGTGTCAACTTTAGGAATTAGTGATCCCACTATTCCGAATGAAAATAATGCTTTATGTGATGGTTATATTATTGAACTCATTCATTATGCTACTGAAAATTATTATGAGGGAGGATTACATGCTTGTAGGAGTTGCAATAATACCAAGTTTCCTCTCTATGTGCTTAAAGTTTTGAAGTTATACTTGTTTTGCCTTCCTATGCTAGTTGATTCTTGTTCCTATAAATTGTGTGATCACAAAATTCCTAGGCATAGTAAGTTGGTTAGATTTAAATGTTCTAGTAATATTCTTCATGATGCTCTCTTCATGTTTCAATTCTTTTCTTTTATGTGAGCATCATTGAAATCATCATGCCTAGCTAGGGGCATTAAACGATAGCACTTGTTGGGAGGCAACCCGATTTTATTTTTGTTTCTTGATTTTTGTTCCTGTTTAGTAATAAATAATTCATCTATCCTATGGTTATATGTAGTTTTATGTTTTAATTAGTGTTTGTGCCAAGTAGAACCTTTGGGAAGACATGGGTGAAGTCTTTGCAATCTTGCTGTAAAAAACAGAAACTTTGCGCTCGCGAGAATAGATGCCAGTTTTTACTAGAGAGTTATTTTAGGTTGATTATTTTTGCAGGTGATTAATAGACAAATTCCTCACTTCCACCAATTTATTTCATAATTTTTTGAGTGGCAGAAGTATGTTTTCTGTTCAGGTCATTACAGACTGTTCTGTTTCTGACAGATTCTGTTTTCATTGCATAGTTTGCTTGTTTTCTAGTTCTATTTCTTATATCTCTCAATATAAATTGTAGAAATGGTATGGGACAGTAGGAATTGTGTGAGAACAATTATGAACCTTGTATTTTACAATACCAAAGTGAATGGTTTGCTCTTTATCATACTAACCTATCTCACGAAGTTCCATTAAGTTTTGTGTGATTGAAGTTTTCAAGCTTTGGGTGAGATATCGATATGAGGAGAATAAGGAGTGGAAATACCCTAAGCTTGGGGATGCACGAAGCACTCCAAGGTAATATTCAAGGAAGATTCAAGCGCCTAAGCTTGGGGATGCCGCGGAAGGCATCCCCTCTTTCATCTTCAAAACTATCGGTATACTTTACCCGGAGCTATATTTTTATTCGTCACATGATATGTGTTTTGCTTGGAGAATATTTTCAATTTCACTTGATGTTTGAATAAAATAATTGGATCTGAAATATTGAATAAAAAAGAGAATCCTCCTATCTAGTTAATTATTTTACTACTCAGTGTTCTTCACTTATATCTTTTGGAGTAGTTTGTCATTTGCTCACATGCTTCACGTATATCCTATGAGTAAATGGTTAAATGAATTGAATATCATAAATCTGAATTTATATATGTTTCATATTCTTATACCATGGGGATTAATGACTTCACACGTAATAAGTATAGGTAGTAAATTATTGAAAGTTAGCAAACGCAGAATTGGTAACTCGAACAATTCATGAAAAAATATTGAAGGAAGAGAGATTTCTCATATAAATATACTATCTTGGACATCTTTTGTAATTGTGAGCACTCATTAAAATATGACATGCTAAAAGGTTGATGTTGGACAAGGAAGACAATGTAATGGGTTATGTTTTCTTATATCCAAAATAAAGTATATTGTCTTGGATCATCCAACATGTTGAGCTTGCCTTTCCCTCTCATGCTAGCCAAATTCTTTGCACCAAGTAGAAATAATACTTGTGCTTCCAAACATCCCTTAAACTAGTTTTTCCATGAGAGTCCACCATGCCTACCTATGGATTGAGTTAGATCTTTCAAGTAAGTTGTCATCGGTGCATGCAATAAAAATTGCTTTCTAAATATGTATGATCTATTAGTGCGAAGAAAATAAGCTTTATATGAACTTGTGATAGGGAAGAAATAAAAGCGACAGACTGCATAATAAAGGTCTCTATCACAAGAGGCAATATAAAGTGACATTCTTTTGCATCAAGATTTTGTGCATCCAACCTTAAAATTGCATGACAACCTCTGCTTCCCTCTGCGAAGGGCCTATCTTTTACTTTTATCTTCTACCCTTATATAAGAGTCATGGTGATCACTCCCTTTCCTTTTTACACTTTTTCCTTTGGCAAGCACGTTGTGTTGGAGCGATCTAGATACATATATCCACTTGGATGTAGGTTTTCATAAAGTACTATTGTTGACATTACCCTTGAGGTAAAAGGTTGGGAGGAAAATCCCCTATCTTTCTCTGTGTCCGATTAAAACTTTGAACCCATAAATATCACATGAGTGTTAGCAATTGTGAAAGACTATATGATAGTTGAGTATGTGGGATTTGCTAAATCAAAGCTCTTACATAGACCCTTCCTGAAAATAAGACGAATTGCAATTGTTTGATGACTAAGAGCACTGTTTGTTAGTTTTCATGAAAGTTTATGATCTATACTTTAACATGTGAATAGCTTGTTACTTGATCATGAAAACTTTTATGAGATGAGCTACTGTTATGACATATAATGATGCTATAAAAGGTGATTGAAATTATCATTGATCAAACTTGTGCACCTGCGAGCATTCACACTTCATAAATTATTTCTTTTATCATTTACCTACTCGAGGACGAGCAGGAATTAACCTTGGGGATGTTGATACGTCTCCAACGTATCTATATTTTATGAAGTATCCATGCTATTATATTATCCATCTAGGATGTTTTATTTGCATTTATATGCTATTTTATATGATTTTTTGACTAACCGATTAACCTAGAGCCCAGTGCCACTTTCTTTTTTCTCCTTGTTTTTGAGTTCTACAGAAAAGGAGTACCAAACGGAGTCCAATTGACGTGCCAATTTTTGATGAATTTTTATGGACCAAAAGAAGCCCCCGAAGTGCAAGAGTTGGTCCAGAAGAGTCCCGAGCTGCCCACGAGGGTGGGGGGCGCACCCCCTACCTCGTGGATAGCCCGGAGACCCCCCCTGACTTGAAATCAACGCCAACCTCTCCTATAAATACAGAAATCTTCGGGAAATAACCTTGATCAGAAGTTCTGCCGCCGCAAGCCTCTGTAGCCACGAGAAATAAATCTAGGCCCTCTCTGGCACCCTGCCGGAGGGGGCCATCATCACCGGAGGCCATGGAGGAGGATCCTGGAGGGGCCATCATCGTCGTGAAGGCCAAGGACCAGAGGGAGAACCTCTCCCCATCCAAGTGGGAGGCCATCGAGGAGGAAGCACAAGGGGGAGTACCTCTTCTCCTCTATCTTGGTGGTGCCAGAGTGCCATCGGGAGGGGAATCATCGCCGCGGTGATCGTCTTCATCAACATCACCATCATCATCACCATCCTCATCTCTTTTACGCGGTCCACTCGCCCACACCCGCTGTAATCCCTACTTGAACATGGTGCTTTATGCCACATATTATGATCCAATTATGTGTTGCCATCCTATGATGTTTGAAGTAGATATCTTTTGTCTTTGGGTTGATTGATGATCTAGATTGGTACGACTTGTATATTTTATTTTGGTATTGTCCTATTGTGCCCTCCATGTCGCGCAAGCGTGAGGGATTCCCACTGTAGGGTGTTGCAATACATTCATGATTCCCTCGAGCGTCCACCGACGTACTTCTTCCACCTACATATATGTGACGCCCGGATAATTAGGCTACAGTAATCCCATGTTAACGATGCCACGTCACCTCGGTTACTGTTGCTAATCTCGCGTTAGTTCGAAACCGGTTCAAATTCAAATCCAAAATCAAGCAAACAATAAAAGTTTTCAAATATTAAAACTAAAATGTACGGAGTGAGCGGAATAATGTTTATGTAATTATGGTGGAGAAACCAACCTCTTTGGAAGTGTTTGATTGTCCCAAAGTAAATAAAACAGTAGCAAAACAATTAATTTTATGCCTTTTATGATTAATAAAATATTAAACTATTTTATCTAGTTGCCCAAGTTTTTGTGGCATTAGAATATGTAGTAACACTAATTTAGGAACTAACTTTATATTTTACTAAAACTAAATTATATTGAAAATAATAGAAAATAGTAAAGGTAAAGTAAGTAAAAAGAAAAGAATAAAACAGAAAGCAAAATAAAAGAAAGGGGGAAATCCCCCCTGTTCACTAAGCCCACTACTAACACTGTACCAGGCCCAGCCCAACTGACCGGCCTTTTCCTCTACCTCTCGCAGAGGAGAGGCGCAACCGTGCGTGCCGGCCATCCATGGCGCCAGGGCCACGTGCCGGCCATCCGCTGTCACATCCCTAGTTCTGGCCTGACCTATGCTTGCTTCCATGTGTGCATCATGTTTAAATTCAAATGAAATTTGAATTGAGGAAATTGAAAGCCTCGGAAATCATTTTAATAAAGGGGCAAGAAACCCTAAAATTGCAATCAATAAATCCAAAATGCCCTAGAAATAGCTCTAACAATTTTGGCAAGAGTTATAAATCAAACCAAAATTTTGGGACATTTCTAAGGAATTATTTGGGCTCTGATTTTAAATCAATATTTTATTTGAATTTGGAGTTATATTCATAATATATAATGAATATATTTTCAAATGCCCTGAGATATTTTATGTTTATGAGGAGTAGACCTTAAGTGACATAAAATTATCCAGGGGAGTTTTGGCACTGTTTTCAAATTTGTTTGAATTTGAATTCAGTGGCAATTAAATAGAAAACAGAACAAAAATATAAAAAAAGAGAGAAGCCCAGCCACTTACCTGGCGCCCACTTACCTGGCCCAGCTCCTCCAGCGGCCCAGCCCACCACCGCCTCCTTCTCTGTCACCTTCCTCCTCTGCCAGGAGGATGAGCACGTGCCGACGCGCGCACGGCCACCGCACGCCACCTCCTGCTTCCCCCGGCCTCCCTAGCGACGCCACGACGACGCCTCGTGTCCCCTCGCTCCTCTTCCTCCCTCGGTGCTCCCTCTCTCTTCCCCGAACACTCCCCCCTCCTCTGTTCTTCCGCTAGCAAACGCTGCCGTCGCCGCCGCTTGCTGCTGCCGCGGCCACCGCCTCTCCCTCGCTTCCCCGACTAGCCCACAAGCTCCGCCTCCTTGCGCTGAAGCCCTTCGCCGAGCCACACGAGCCGAAGCGCCTCGTGGAGCCATCGCCGTCGCCATCTCCGCCTCCGGCTGCCGTGGATCCCCATCGTCGCCTCGCCGACTCCAGTCCCTCCCCGAGCTTCCCGAGGCCACCGTCGCAACCACCGTGAGCTCCTCTCTGTTTTCCCTCTCTCCATTCGCTCGCCCCCATGCTGTACCCGCCGTCTCACCGCAACCGGAGCTCGCTGCCGCCGGCCATGTTGCCGCCGCGGCCATGGCTTGTTTCGGTCGCGTCCGAGCACGGCTTTGAGCTCGTGGGGCTCACAGGAAGCCCATGCGCAGCTCAGCTTATCCAAAACCCCACCAGGGCCTCGCGCCCGTTACCACCCGAACTCCGGCGCCGCCGCGAGCTCCGTTCCGGCGAGCCCCGGCATCCCCGCAGCCTCCCACCTACCCCATCAGATGCGGGAGAGCCCGGGCTACGCCCCGGTGCCCTCAGCGCGCGAATCCGATGCCCTAGCACAAGTCCGGCGTGCCCCCGCCGTGCTCTGTGGTCGTTGCCGGCTAAACTCCGGCCAGCTGACGTGGCTGGCTTAATTAGCCACTAACCACCGCATCGTGTCACAGACAGCCGGGCCCCACCGCTTAACTAACCGGCTAACTAAAATAGATTAGGTTTAATCTAATTGCAGTGGCCCCACGCGTCAGTTTTGACCGCGCTGACGTGGCCGTTGACTGGGCCCACACGTCAGCGGCACTAACCAGCCCCCAGTCACTGACCAGTGGACCCCACTGGTCAGGTTTGACCTGGACCGCACCCCGTTGACTCGCTTACGTCATGTTGACGTAGTGCTGACGCAGTAATGCATTTTCTGGAATTATTTTAATTCTAAATATTCAGGAAATTCCAGAAAATGCCTAAAACTTCTAAAAATCATAGAAATTCAACCGTAACTCCAAATTAAATAATTTATATATGAAAAATTATCAGAAAAATTCAAGGAATCCATCTGTACCATTTTCATGCATGTTAGAACAACTTATAGCTGCTGTATAGCACAAATCAATTAAATGGCATTTGAATAATCACATATGGAGTTTGAATTTGAATCTTGTATTCAAACCAACTTCATTTAATCTGTTGCTAGTTGCATTAGCTCAAAACACATTCATATTTCCATGTCATGAGCATGCATCATATTGTGCATTGCATTAATTGTGTTCTTTCTTGTTTGTCGGTATTTGTCCCCTCTCGATAGACGTGATACCGGCGATGCGATCGATGACACGGATGAAGAGCTATACTATCTTCAGAAGTGCCAAGCAAGCAAAACCCCCTTGTTCATTCCGATAAAATCCCACTCTCTCGCTCCTGCTCTCTTTTACTGCAGTAGCATGAGTAGGAGTTGTTTGAACCCTGATGTGCCTACTCATTCATGCTTGTTTGTCATGCCTGCTACTGCTTAGAGTTGAGTCAGGTCTGATTCATCGGGGATGAATCAGAGGCGTGTGAACATGTCCTACCGTGTGTGAGCTAAGTGTGTGAACACGATTTGGTAAAGGTAGCGGTGAGAGGCCATGTAGGAGTACATGGTGGGTTGTCTCATTGCAGCCGTCCTCAGGAACTGAGTTCTGTGTTTGTGATCCATGAACAGCTACTACCACACATTGGGATCCTTAATTGACTCTCTCGACTTATTAGTCAACATGATCTCTGTCCAGGAGTTGCAACTAGTTTCTGGTGTTTGTAGGTGGTGTTAGTAGTCTACCAAGTGGCACCCGGTACAAGTGGGCTTGGGACAGACTAGGCACAGTGGCACGGTGTACCAAGTGGCACCCGGATGGTGGGCTTGGGAACCCTGCTCACTTCGTTTGGGGCCGTGAGCGACACCCCGGCCAGATCTCCTTGCGGATGGAACCCGAATAGGCGATAAACCTGGACTAGAGACTTGTTCGGTTAGTCAGGTCGTGGCCGACTCCCTCGCCCGGCTTCCGCTTGAAGGTTGCCGAGGTACATGACGTGTACAGGGAGATAAGTGGCTAAAGCGTGTGTGAAGAAGTACACCCCTGCAGGGTTATCATTATCTATTCGAATAGCCGGATTCCTCGGATATGGAAACTTGGACCCCTTGCATAGTTCATAGACAAGTGAAAGTGGATTCTCTAAAATACGCAAGATAAGCGTGAGTGCTATGGATGGCGTTCTCGTAGGGAGACGGGAGCGGATCCATAGTGGTGTATTGATATGGTGAATATGTGGACTCATGTGCGCCACCTCAAAAGAGTTACTTGCAGTCGTAGTTCAGGTTAGCCACCGAGTCAAAGCTGGCTTGCTGCAGTTAAACTCCACCACCCCTTTGTTGATAATGATGCATATGTAGATAGATCTGATGTAAGTCTTGCTGGGTACATTTGTACTCACGTTGCTTAATTTATGTTTTTGCAGAGAGACTTCAGTCTCACTAGTAGTTCCACGTGGACTTCGACGTTTAGCTTGTTACCTCAGCTACGATCTTGTGCCCTCGGCAGGATCTGGTAGATAGTCAGGCTTCTCAGCCTGTTTCATTTATAGTTGTCTGTACTCAGACATGTTAAGCTTCCGCTTGTGCTTTGACTTGTATGCTCTGATTGTTGGGTCATGAGACCCATGTTTGTAATATCTCGCTCCTCGGAGCCTATTGAATAAACTACTTGAGTCGTAGAGTCATTTTGTGATGCCATGTTGTATTGCACATATCGAGCATATTGTGTGTATGTTATTGAAATGCTTGGTATGTGTGGGATCTGACTATCTAGTTGTTTATCTTTAGTAGCCTCTCTAACCGGGAAATGTCTCCTAGTGTTTCCACCGAGCCATGGTAGCTTGCTACTGCTCCGGAACACTTAGGCTGGCCGGCATGTGTCCTTCGTTCCTGTGTCTGTCCCTTCGGGGAAATGTCACGCGATGAATACCGGAGTCCTGTTAGTCCGCTACAGCCCGGTTCACCGGAGTCCTGCTAGCCCGGTGCTACAGCCTGGATTCACTCGCTGATGACCGACACGTTCGATGCTGGGTCATGGATGCCTGTCCCTGTAAGTTTGTGCCACTTTGGGTTTACGACTAGCCATGTCAGCCCGGGCTCCTTATCATATGGATGCTAGCGACACTGTCATATACGTGTGCCAAAAGGCGCAAACGGTCCCGGGTAAAGGTAAGGCGACACCCGTGGGAATACCGTGCGTGAGGCCGCAAAGTGATATGAGGTGTTACATGCTAGATCGATGTGGCATTGAGTCGGGGTTCTGACAGTGTTGGTATCAGAGCTTGACTGCCTGTAGGATTACCAAGCCAAACTGGTCGAAGTTGAGTCTAGAAATTCTTTAGTTATATAAGGGAATTGATTGTGAGATGGAACGTAAGGCTCTTTTTACTCCTTATACCTTATGCCCTTCTGATCTGAGTCATCTTATCTTTCCTACGGGGTTAAGTAATTAGGCTATCTCTTCTTTCTATCAGGATCACGTGTTACTAATCCGTAGACTTATAAGATTGTTGGATTTAAGCTTGAGTTCAGTTCCTACTACTTCTGTATGTTAACTGTTGATCTCCAAACCTTGATATTGTGCCTCTGAGTGGCTATGCCACCATTTTTGTGAATGTCTCAAATCTTTTTTGAGCATTTACAGCCGTTATGCTGTCCGAGTCATCCCAGGTCTCTAAACAGTCTGATGCACTTGCAAATTCCTTCCTCCCATTTCAATGTTCCTTTGGGCCAGATTAACCACACTAATCAGTGAGTTGAGGTACTCTGTTACCTTGACATATATGTTGGAGATATTATTATGACCCTACGTGTCTTAGAGGATCATCTAGTAATTTAGCCATGATTTGTGTTCCCAGTGTGATGATTCTGGCCATCATTCTCGAAAGCATCCCGTGATGCTACTTAGTAATAGGTATTCTATTCCTGGGTTCTTGAACCCGAGATTCACTCTACCTACTTCATGTTGATAGTAATTGCTAGTGCCTTTAGGATATTAGTAACCTTTGCGATAGTCCTTGAAGTCCGTGGTATCTTCTTCTTCCAAATACCATGAACTACTTATGGCAGAAGTTCCTCGTTGAACTGAAATATCACAACAGGATTATTCTTGATGAGTTCTCCATTATATATTGTGGCTCTGCCAGTTCTACCTTTCTGCATGGGTTATCCGGAAGAAATATGTTGAACTTCGCTCGACATGCTAAACCATGCATCCACAACTCAGAAAATCGTATGTTCCTTTGAGTTGTCCCTCTGTAGTTGTATTTTGATCCTTGTCTATCAGTTGATAGTCAAGTTGATGTCGTGCATTCGTGTTCACCGATGCTCGTTATTCTTGTGGTCCGTTAAGCCATTCTATTCAGGATGACTAGGAGAAATGAACTCCAGTACCTCATCCATATCCAGGATTGGGTCTTAGCAGTTGTACTCCGCAGATCAAAATGCCAATCCAGCTTTTGCTCTGTTCTACCTTGGAGTATTACCATCTTTTATATCGGGATTATTGTAGGAATTGCACACCATCCTATGAACTCTTGGTACAGTGATACTTCTTGCCATCATTGTTCATTCCTCGGTTCCTGTGTTATTGTAACTGGAATGCCGACAAGTGAATCATGGTGTGTGAAATCAATACTGCTAGCAACTCTGTTGTTTGGTAGTTAATGGACAATAATTTCATTCCTAGTGTGTTGGTTCTTGAATCATCATTCTAAGACTGATTGTGCTACCTAGTCCTTATTTCCTGGTGCACTCCTTGATTGATGAGTTAGGATTTTGTCAAGTCCTCGCTCATTTGATCATATCATCTTGCCCTGAAAAGCAAGGTTGTTCTCGAGCTTAGTAACATATCGGTGGTTCGTTATTTTCCGTATATCTTCTCGGAAGTATTACCAGGTTGTCATCTGACCGCTATGTTGAGTTCGTGATCAAGTTGGTTTATTCCTGTAAACCACCCCTTCTCCAAGAGTCTGTGTTGGATACCCCTGAGCTAGATGGTTAAGCGGAACAGCAACTTGGAGAGTTGGAAGATAAAAGCTTGCCTAACCTAGTTCATTTTTCAAAAGGGATATCTTGTGTTTGTGTGAGCTGAAGAACGATGATATCTTCAGCGATTGGTCGCTGTGATCAGTTATTGGACCCATTGCCTTATAAAAACTTTGATTTGAGTATGGGTTATCGTCAAATCAAATCAGAACCAACGATGTTAGTAATGTTGTCTTACTCGTGGATTTTCCTCGAGCATACACCATTACATCTTTTGGTCTGACCAATGCTATCACCGTGTTCACTTAACTATGGAATTCCTTTTAAAAGGGAACCCAGATGAATTGTTGTTGAGCCCATTGACAACATCCTTATCTCCTCCATGATTTTGTTGAACATTAAGCTAGTGTTGGAAACTTTTGAAAGCATTTTTTTCGTGCTAGCTCATGAAGCATATGTCGGATGTAAGAAGTGACTTCCTCTAATTCATGTGCATTTGGTGTAAGTTGCCATCGTGAATTTGAGAAAGGTTTGTTTCGTTTCCTCTAGAATCATCCCAAGTCAGTCATGCATGTGCGAAGTATTCTATGGTCTGAAAGACTGATCATCTTCATTCCATATGTATCCCCTAGCACACCAAGCCACTGATTGATTTGTTCAAGGAAAGGAAGTTCCTTCTTAAGAGCATGCCTTATGCAAGGACTTCAATATCCTCGATTATGGTTCCCCACCTGAAACTCGGTAGTGTTTTATTGTAAGACTACCATGTGATAATGTTTTGTCTGGGACAACGTGTTCACATATTTGTAGCAGAACCAGCTCATGTTTTGGAGCTTGCTATCGTAGTTCATTCCCCGAGAATCTCGCAGCGTCATCTCGTCGATTTGTGTTGCAAACTTTCATTTTTTTTCCTAGACTCGATGAGTCTGGAATATCCTGACACCAACCAGATCTGAATCTCAGGCAGATATGATGGTTGGAACATTTCCCCAAGAACTGTAATATTGGTCCCTCGATAACTGGTAAAGTGGATGTCGTGGCCAGCACCACCCAGCCGAAAGACCTATTATTGTAGTATCTTGATTGAAGAAGTTAGCCACCTCCCCATAAGGATTTCGTAGGATTTACTCCCTAGTTGTTCATTATGGATTTTCGTTTATGCTCCCGAAGTCCGATCTTTTACTTGACGTTCTAGATACCAAACCATGTAAATGGGTTACGCTAGCACATCAAGGAGAGCATTAGAAGCGGAGTGCTAAATGTCTCTCGGTCAATCATCCAGATTTTGATCCCTTGGCCTCCCTAAGGTGAAATCTGAGAAAGTGTTATCTTCTTTCGCATCGGCATCCTCCATCACCATCCATCATGGTAGTATGTTGTGTTGCCAGGATCCTTGACACGGATGTTGGTAAAACCTTGATGAATATGGAAATGCTCAAGTTCTTGAGAGCACGCACAAGCGTTAGGTGTTACCATCGGCATTAACTAGGGTTGCTCTCAACTTCCTCGGTTATGCTATAACTTCTCAAACAGTGAATTCACTCTCTATTGTTGGGTTCTTCCCCAGTTACCAGAATCATTCCCAGCATTTGCATTTTGTTCCCAGCTTGCACCGCCAATGTGCCATTCTACCATGGGTCTCTTCCATTTCCGGTGATAAGCAAATTCATCCATTACGTTGTCTTCAACAAGGTAATCCACATCATTCAAGTCCGAGTATGCCATTCTACCGACCCCCTCCAAACGATCGCTCGAGAATTGCCTTAGGCTGGTTTAAAGAGTTTCAATGATCTCTGTATCAAAGGTAATTCTTTTTGCCACTTAAGGGGATATTTCTACGAGTCACCATCCCTAAGGTGCCTCGTTGTGGTATCATGGCAACTCAACTCCTCGCTACGTTGACAACCGATCACCACATTCTTAAGTCTGGAATTGTTGTCTACTTAGCGAGCCCTCGTCATCTGTCTCACTCCATTTTTTCAGATGTATGCTTCGTGTCTCAGCTCAAGAGATGTTGCTATGACTCACTTGGTGAGCTGATCCTAAGTTGATTGATCTTCGAGAAGATTGATTCTTCCGGAGTTGTCCTTTTCCTCTTGCTGTCATGCTAGCTAGAGTTCTCAGAGCAAGACGACGGGACAAAGATGGTGATCGAATCAACGTTCATTTGAAGTGCAACCTGGATCGTGAAGATTATACTAGTTTGCGTTTCCCCTTCATCTTACCCTACGCTTGAATCTCGAGACGAGATTCTTGTTTAGTGGGGGTGAGTTGTCACATCCCTAGTTCTGGCCTGACCTATGCTTGCTTCCATGTGTGCATCATGTTTAAATTCAAATGAAATTTGAATTGAGGAAATTGAAAGCCTCGGAAATCATTTTAATAAAGGGGCAAGAAACCCTAAAATTGCAATCAGTAAATCCAAAATGCCCTAGAAATAGCTCTGACAATTTTGGCAAGAGTTATAAATCAAACCAAAATTTTGGGACATTTCTAAGGAATTATTTGGGCTCTGATTTTAAATCAATATTTTATTTGAATTTGGAGTTATATTCATAATATATAATGAATATATTTTCAAATGCCCTGAGATATTTTATGTTTATGAGGAGTAGACCTTAAGTGACATAAAATTATCCAGGGGAGTTTTGGCACTGTTTTCAAATTTGTTTGAATTTGAATTCAGTGGCAATTAAATAGAAAACAGAACAGAAATATAAAAAAAGAGAGAAGCCCAGCCACTTACCTGGCGCCCACTTACCTGGCCCAGCTCCTCCAGCGGCCCAGCCCACCACCGCCTCCTTCTCTATCGCCTTCCTCCTCTGCCAGGAGGATGAGCGCGTGCCGACGCGCGCACGGCCACCGCACACCACCTCCTGCTTCCCCCGGCCTCCCTAGCGATGCCACGACGACGCCTCGTGTCCCCTCGCTCCTCTTCCTCCCTTGCTGCTCCCTCTCTCTTCCCCGAACACTCCCCCCCCCCTCCTCTGTTCTTCCGCTAGCAAACGCTGCCGTCACCGCCGCTTGCTGCTGCCGCGGCCACCGCCTCTCCCTCGCTTCCCCGACTAGCCCACAAGCTCCGCCTCCTTGCGCTGAAGCCCTTCGCCGAGCCACACAAGCCGAAGCGCCCCGTGGAGCCATCGCCGTCGCCATCTCCGCCTCCGGCCGCCGTGGATCCCCATCGTCGCCCCGCCGACTCCAGTCCCTCCCCGAGCTTCCCGAGGCCACCGTCGCAACCGCCGTGAGCTCCTCTCTGTTTTCCCTCTCTCCATTCGCTCGCCCCCATGCTGTACCCGCCGTCTCACCGCAACCGATGCTCGCTGCCGCCGGCCATGTTGCCGCCGCGGCCATGGCTTGTTTCGGTCGCGTCCGAGCACGGCTTTGAGCTCGTGGGGTTCACAGGAAGCCCATGCGCAGCTCAGCTTATCCAAAACCCCACCAGGGCCTCGCGCCCGTTACCACCCGAACTCCGGCGCCGCCGCGAGCTCCGTTCTGGCGAGCCCCGACATCCCCGCAGCCTCCCACCTACCCCATCAGATGCGGGAGAGCCCGGGCTACGCCCCGGTGCCCTCAGCGCGCGAATCCGATGCCCTAGCGCAAGTCCGGCGTGCCCCCGCCGTGCTCTGTGGTCGTCGCCGGCTAAACTCCGGCCAGCTGACGTGGCTGGCTTAATTAGCCACTAACCACCGCATCGTGTCACAGACAGCCGGGCCCCACCGCTTAACTAACCGGCTAACTAAAATAGATTAGGTTTAATCTAATTGCAGTGGCCCCACGCGTCAGTTTTGACCGCGCTGACGTGGCCGTTGACTGGGCCCACACGTCAGCAGCACTAACCAGCCCCCAGTCACTGACCAGTGGACCCCACTGGTCAGATTTGACCTGGACCGCACCCCGTTGACTCGCTTACGTCATGCTGACATAGTGCTGACGCAGTAATGCATTTTCTGGAATTATTTTAATTCTAAATATTCAGGAAATTCCAGAAAATGCCTAAAACTTCTAAAAATCATAGAAATTCAACCGTAACTCCAAATTAAATAATTTATATATGAAAAATTATCAGAAAAATTCAAGGAATCCATCTGTACCATTTTAATGCATGTTAGAACAACTTATAGCTGCTGTATAGCACAAATCAATTAAATGGCATTTGAATAATCACATATGGAGTTTGAATTTGAATCTTGTATTCAAACCAACTTCATTTAATCTGTTGCTAGTTGCATTAGCTCAAAACACATTCATATTGCCATGTCATGAGCATGCATCATATTGTGCATTGCATTAATTGTGTTCTTTCTTGTTTGCCGGTATTTGTCCATTCTCGATAGACGTGATACCGGCGATGCGATCGATGACACCGATGAAGAGCTATACTATCTTCAGAAGTGCCAGGCAAGCAAAACCCCCTTGTTCATTCCGATAAAATCCCACTCTCTCGCTCCTGCTCTCTTTTACTGCATTAGGACAACAACGATTCATCTGTTACTTGTTGCGGTAGCTGAACCCCTTTATCCTCTGCATGACCTGTCATTGCCACAGTAAATAGATGAAACCCACTAGCATGAGTAGGAGTTGTTTGAGCCCTGATGTGCCTACTCATTCATGCTTGTTTCTCATGCCTGCTACTGCTTAGAGTTGAGTCAGGTCTGATTCATCGGGGATGAATCAGAGGCGTGTGAACATGTCCTACCGTGTGTGAGCTAAGTGTGTGAACACGATTTGGTAAAGGTAGCGGTGAGAGGCCATGTAGGAGTACATGGTGGGTTGTCTCATTGCAGCCGTCCTCAGGAACTGAGTTCTGTGTTTGTGATCCATGAACAGCTACTACCACACATTGGGATCCTTAATTGACTCTCTCGACTTATTAATCAACATGATCTCTGTCCAGGAGTTGCAACTAGTTTCTGGTGTTTGTAGGTGGTGTTAGTAGTCTACCAAGTGGCACCCGGTACAGGTGGGCTTGGGACAGACTAGGCACAGTGGCATGGTGTACCAAGTGGCACCCGGATGGTGGGCTTGGGAACCCTGCTCACATCGTTTGGGGCCGTGAGCGACACCCCGGCCGGATCTCCTTGCGGATGGAACCCGAATAGGCGATAAACCTGGACTAGAGACTTGTTCGGTTAGTCAGGTCGTGGCCGACTCCCTCGCCCGGCTTCCGCTTGAAGGTTGCCGAGGTACATGACGTGTACAGGGCGATAAGTGGCGAAAGCGTGTGTGAAGAAGTACACCCCTGCAGGGTTATCATTATCTATTCGAATAGCTGGATTCCTCGGATATGGAAACTTGGACCCCTTGCATAGTTCATAGACAAGTGAAAGTGGATACTCTAAAATACGCAAGATAAGCGTGAGTGCTATGGATGGCGTTCTCGTAGGGAGACGGGAGCGGATCCATAGTGGTGTATTGATATGGTGAATATGTGGACTCGTGTGCGCCACCTCAAAAGAGTTACTTGCAGTCGTAGTTCAGGTTAGCCACCGAGTCAAAGCTGGCTTGCTGCAGTTAAACTCCACCACCCCTTTGTTGATAATGATGCATATGTAGATAGATCTGATGTAAGTCTTGCTGGGTACATTTGTACTCACGTTGCTTAATTTATGTTTTTGCAGAGAGACTTCAGTCTCACTAGTAGTTCCACGTGGACTTCGACGTTTAGCTTGTTACCTCAGCTACGATCTTGTGCCCTCGGCAGGATCTGGTAGATAGTCAGGGTTCTCAGCCTTTTTCATTTATAGTTGTCTGTACTCAGACATGTTAAGCTTCCGCTTGTGCTTTGACTTGTATGCTCTGATTGTTGGGTCATGAGACCCATGTTTGTAATATCTCGCTCCTCGGAGCCTATTGAATAAACTACTTGAGTCGTAGAGTCATTTTGTGATGCCATGTTGTATTGCACATATCGAGCATATTGTGTGTATGTTATTGAAATGCTTGGTATGTGTGTGATCTGACTATCTAGTTGTTTATCTTTAGTAGCCTCTCTTACCGGGAAATGTCTCCTAGTGTTTCCACCGAGCCATGGTAGCTTGCTACTGCTCCGGAACACTTAGGCTGGCCGGCATGTGTCCTTCTTCGTTCCTGTGTCTATCCCTTTGGGGAAATGTCACGCGATGAATACCGGAGTCCTGTTAGTCCGCTACAGCCCGGTTCACCGGAGTCCTGCTAGCCTAGTGCTACAGCCTGGATTCACTCGCTGATGACCGACACGTTCGATGCTGGGTCATGGATTCCTGTCCCTGTAAGTTTGTGCCACTTTGGGTTTACGACTAGCCATGTCAGCCCGGGCTCCTTATCATATGGATGCTAGCGACACTGTCTTATACGTGTGCCAAAAGGCGCAAACGGTCCCGAGTAAAGGTAAGGCGACACCCGTGGGAATACCGTGCGTGAGGCCGCAAAGTGATATGAGGTGTTACATGCTAGATCGATGTGGCATTGAGTCGGGGTCCTGACATCCGCACCCTCCCTCGGCCTACTAAGGCGTTCCCCAGAAACCCTAGCTCGCCCTCATTCATTCCCCCCTCGATCCCCATTGTCCCCCTCTCCCCTGGCTCGATTTTGAGCTCGCAAGCTCACACGGTCACCGCTGCCTCGCCGTCGTTGACGCATCCACCAGCCTCTCCGCGCGTACGGGAGCACAGTTTGGAGGTTGGCTGCGCGCTACCGCGTCCGTTCAGGGCATTGGAACGAGGCGGGGAGCTGCGTAGCCGACGCAGTCTTCGTCTTCTTCATTCGGCCGTCGCCATCTCACCATCACCACCGCCTCTCCGGTCCACCCCGACCCTCCCCGAGCATGCCAATGCACTCGCGGTGAGCAACTCCTCCGGATCCCTTCTTCCCCCATCTCGATTCGGTCGCCGTTTGCCGTCCCTGAGCACATCCGAGCTCGCCTGTACGCATACATACGTGTGTGCGTGAGCTGCTCCTGCTGCGTACTGCTGCCCGCGCGCCCGGCCTGACCTCGCCTCCGCGTGCCGGTGCTCGCCGGCCATCGCCTAGCGCCGCTCCTGCTGCCGCCCGCCGCCTAGCGCCGCCCCTATCGCTGCCTTCTGTTTCTGCCGCTGCTTAGCTGCTGCCCTGTGATGTTTAGCTTCTTAGCTTTTGCCGCTGCTGCTATTGTTAGCTGATGCCGCTGCTGTGCACTACTTGCTGCTGCTAATGACCATGGCAGCATTGCTGTGTTCGTGGTGTGCACAGCCACCAGTGGCCGGCCGTGCTAATTAGATTAGGACTAATTGGTAGTACTAGTTAGGTTAGTTGCTACAATATGACGTATGGACCCCATTTGATTAAGTTCATTTTTTTAGTAGATTAGATATAGCTTTAAGACACGTGGGCCACCCTCTAATAAGCCTAATTAGAAATTAACTAGACTGTTAAAATATTACAGGGTATGACAACCGGGTCCCACAAGACCTTTGACTGGTCAACCGTGGACCAGTCAACTGCTGGGTCAGCAGTTGACTGGACCCACTGGTCAGCCTTACTGGTGCACCTCTGGTGCACTGCACCAGGTGCACCCAGTTTTTAACTGCTGATTTTCGAAATTAAAAGTAAATAAAAAAATCTAGAAAATCATTTAAATCTTTGAAAAATTATAGAAAATAAACCGTAACTCGGATGAAAAAGTTTTCTACATGAAAGTTGATCAGAAAAACGAGACGAATCTAGATACGCAGCCCGTTCGTCCGCCACACATCCCTAGCATAGCAAACATGCAACTTTCCCCATCCGGTCCGTCTGTCCGGAAACGCGAAACACCGGGAATACTTTCCCGAATGTTTCCCCCCTTCATCGGTATAACCTACTACCGCGTTAGGGGACGCCGAACACCGTGTATTGTCTTGTTACACTTTGTGATGCTTTGGTTGCTCTGTTTTTTATCGTGTTCCCTCTCCGTTACTCCTTTCCGATAGGCTCCGAGACTGCCGGCGACCCCCAGTTCGACTACGGTGTTGGCGACTCGTCCTTCTTTCCAGGGCAACCAGGCAAGCCCCCCCTTTGATCACCAGATATCGCCTATTCTTCTCTATACTGCTTGCATTAGATTAGTGTAGCATGTTACTGTTTGGTTACTCCTATTCTGTTGCATAGCCTGTCATTGTTGCTACAGTCGTTGATACCTTACCCGCAATCCTAAATGCTTAGTATAGGATGCTAGTTTATCATCATTGGCCCTACATTCTTTTCAGTCTGCCTTGCTATACTATCGGGGCGTGATCACTTGGGAGGTGATCACAGGTATATACTATACATATATACATACTATACAGATGGTGACTAAAGTCGGGTTAGCTCGTTGAGTACCCGCAAGTGATTTCGATGTGGGGGCTAGAAGGACAGGTGGCTCCATCCCGGTAGAGGTGGGCCTGGGTTCCCAACGTCCCCCGACTGTTACTTTGTGGTGGAGCGACAGGGCAGGTTGAGACCACCTAGGCGAGAGGTGGGCCTGGCCCTGGTCGGCGTTCGCGGTTGTTTCATAATAACATGCTTAACGAGATCTAGGTATTTGATCTGAGTCTGGCCACTGGCCTATACGCACTAACCAACCATGTGGGAAAGATATGGGCACTCGACATCGTGGTATCAGCCGAAGCCTTCTAGACGTCAGCGACTGAGCGGCGCGCGCCTGATTGGACCGCGTAACGTGACTTCCTTTGTAATGGAGGTTGCTAGGTCTGCTTCAGGCCACCCTCGCAACATGCAGGTGTGCAATGGGCGATGGGCCCAGACCCCTGCGCCATAGGAGTTAGACCGGCGTGCTGACCTCTCTGTTAGGCCTAGGTGGGGCGGCGACGTGTTGATCTTCCGAGGCCGGGCATGACCTAGGAAAGTGTGTCCAGCCAAATGGGATCGAGCATGTTGGGTTATGTGGTGCACCCCTGCAGGGAAGTTAATCTATTCGAATAGCCGTGTCCCTCGGTAAAAGGACGACCCGGAGTTGTACCTTGACCTTATGACAACTAGAACCGGATACTTAATAAAACACACCCAGATAAGTTCCACAGACAACCCGATGATCGCTTTTCCACAGGGCGACGAGGGGAGGATCGCCGGGTAGGATTATGCTATGCGATGCTACTTGGAGGACTTCAGTCTACTCTCTTCTACATGCTGCAAGACGGAGGCTGCCAGAAGCGTAGTCTTCGATAGGTCTAGCTATCCCCCTCTTATGCTGGCATTCTGCAGTTCAGTCCACTCATATTGCCTCCTTACACATATACTCATGCATATGTAGTGTAGCTCCTTGCTTGCGAGTACTTTGGATGAGTACTCACGGTTGCTTTGCTCCCTCTTTTCCCTCATTTTCCTCTTCTTCTCGGATGCCGCAACCAGATGTTGGAGTCCAGGAGCCAGACGCCACTGTCGACGACAACTCCTACTACGCTGGAGGTGCCTACTACTACGTGCAGGCTGCTGACGACGACCAAGAGTAGTTTAGGAGGATCCCAGGCAGGAGGTCTGCGCCTCTTTCGATCGGTATCCTAGTTTGTGCTAGCCATCTTATGGCAAACTTGTTTAACTTATGTTTGTACTCAGATATTGTTGCTTCCACTGACTCGTCTATGATCGAGCACTTGTATTCGAGCCCTCGAGGCCCCTGGCTTGTATTATGATGCTTGTATGACTTATTTATGTTTTGGAGTTGTGTTGTGATATCTTCCCGTGAGTCCCTGATCTTGATCGTACACATTTGCGTGCATGATTAGTGTACGATTGAATCGGGGGCGTCACAAGTTGGTATCAGAGCCAACTGCCTGTAGGAATCCCCCTTCCACACTCCTTGGTCGAAGTTGAGTCTAGTCATTGCAAAACTTTTACTAACATGGCTGTGCAGCCTATGGGTCCACGTCGCCATTGGGTGGTATTAGGATCTTTTATTCCTCGGTCTATATTCTGGGACTCTAATCTCCCTTCTATTCGGGTTAAATGATTTTGCTAACTCTAACTCTAGGTTCTCGTAACTATTCCCCCCCCCCGCCCCCCCGGAGAGCCCTCATTTCGGAAGATCATCTGCTTCGTCAAAAGATTCTAAGGATATCCCTCGATATTTTCCCGAGACCCTTGCGCTCATCGCCTTTGCAATCCACTGTCACCGATATATCCCTATGGATATCTGTATGCACTTGTCATTCTCTTGATCATTCCTCGTCACTCTTGTTGTTACAAGATGCCTCGAAATATTTGCCGTTGTCCCGAGAATCCTTTGAGTTTACTGTCTTGCAGTTTTATTTCGCATGAAAACCCTTACGTGTTTTTCCTCACAATTATCGAGGATCCGTTCTTCTCAATTGTTCATGTGCTTCACTAAAGTCTTCGAAATACTATTTGATTTTTCGAAAATTCTCAGCAGCTTGTTACTCTTGAAACTCTTGTCTGCTTGCATTATGGTTAATTCCATATGACTAGTAGTCCTTGTTAACATCCCTTGTCTTAGTCATTTTGAGCCTATTGATTCAATGTGTGCGTACGCACGCAGTCATCAGGTTATTCTTTTTAAGATTATCTTTCCGGCTCAGGCGTCATTCCAGACATGAGTTGGTTCTCGGCAATTCAAACCTTTATTGATTGTCCAACTAAGTGTTTTCAACTTATCCATCCTTGATCAGAGTGTCTGCTTCTGATCCTTCGTTTTGGAAACCATAATTTCTTTCTATTTAAGCATCAGACTAATCAGGTGATTCTTGAATCTGATGCCTTTGCATTCTTTATTCCTCTATGTGAGTACCGATACTCACATCAGCTCCGTTGTGGATCGCCCAATCCATTGTTGGATTTTATCTGACAGTGTCCTTCATATTCAATCACCTTGTGAGATCTTCCCCTGATACATAATGCCTTTGGTAAATTGTATCCTCTGCTTGGCCAACCATGCTCTGCTTTCGAGCTTGTGTACTTACTTTTGAAACTTATAGTATATGTTACTAAGATGCCCGATGGGTTGAACCTATGCCTTCCCCTAATCCGTGAGAACTCGAAAGTTTTCACAATTAATACTCTTTCGGTGTTCCACCAAATAAAATTCCAACACTACAGTTTTATCAAAGCGAGAGGTGAAAGAAATGATATGCATTAAAGTAGTGGGAGTCGACCTTGAACTTTGTGTTCATGCCCATGAAAATGATGTAGACCATCTCGAAAGCTTCTTGCAAAATGATTATCTAGCTGATATAATATCATCTGGTATCTATGAGTTGATCCTATGCAATCGTGGTTCTGACCACATTTTCTCTTTGATCCCATTTCTCGGACAAGTTAAAGCACTTGTCTTTTGCAAGTCAATACACCAGTCCAACCTCTACCATTGATCTACCGTCGAGTATTACCCTCTGGTATCTCGAGAATATCTAATAATTGTGTTGCATCTTATGAATCTTCATCAGCTATTATTTCTCACTGATTCCAATTTTTTAGGGGTTCTGAGTTGTTAGTCGCTCAAGAACACCGGTAAGTGAACCGATTCCGCACTCTGGTTCAATAACTCTAAGTAATCTTTGTTGCTTATGAGCTTAATAATCCTTCAAGTCATTCCTAGCCTGATCGGCTATATCATTATCATGCTAAATTTTAACTGTGCTATCTGGTCCTTCTTCCCGGAGCACAATTTTCAACGATGAGCTAAGCTTACGTCGAATTTCCTCGTCTTATCATTTCATCTTGAACCACAAACTTGATTCCGAGTTTGTGTCGTATATGTGGTTCGCTGCATCAGTCCTTTTGCTTGATGCAGTCGTTGTTGGATTGCTTCTTCATATAACCTCTCGACAAAATTTGTCATGATCATCTTCAACATTTTGACTCCTTTCGGGTTACCAATCGAGTTCTAGATGATAAGCACCATCCTCGTCCCTTGGTAATTTGAGTTACCATCGACAACATCATTACCTTTCTTTCACCACAAACTTGTTCATGTTATGGATGCAACTTGCTATCCAGCTGGTATTATGTTCTACCTTTGTGTACCACCGTCTTTTATGTCAAGATGGTCGCGAGAATTTCACCAGCCCTTAAGAATTCTTGATACAAGTGATACTTATTGCCATCATCAGTCTATTCTTGGTCCCCGTGTCAATTCTAACCGGGACACCTACAAGTGAACAATACTGTTTGGATTCTGCCCTTCTGGCAACCATATTGCTTTGAAGTTAATGGTCGATAGTTTCATTCTATGTCTATTGCTTAATGAATCATCATTCAAACATTGATCGTGCTACCTAGTCCAGATTTTCGGGTGCACCCTTCTATCATTGTTAAATTGTGTATGTTTTCCTCGAGCATACATCATTATATCATTTGATCTGACTCATGTTATCTCCTTGTTCACATAATTATGGAAATCCATCTTTTTGGAAATCTCAATGAATTGTCGCTGAGTCAATCAGCCACCTGCTCACCTCTCCTTGACTTAATAATGAACTCTTGTTTCGGAGCTCGCTTCCATAGAACAATTCTTGAGAATCTTACCTTGTCATCTTGACAATTTGTGTTGCACCTTTCTTCTCAGGCATCCTGAGTCTAAGGTATCCTGACACCAATCAGATCGGAATCTCGGTCGGATATGATGGTTGGAACATATTTCCAAGAGTTATAACATTGGTATTTATATGACCCGGTAAGGTGATGTCATGCCTAGCACACCTGGCCCAAGGCCCTATTGTTATAGAATCCTTTTCAGCAAGGCTATCCATCCTTCCATGAGGAAATTGCAAGACTTATTCTATAAGTTGTTCCTGATGGATCCTTTGTGTTCCCAAAGTCTGATCTTCACCTGATGACCATGTCAATGCTATTTCGAAGCATGTCTATGGTACTTCGATTTTCAACAAGAACATCTGAAGCCAATGCTAAATGTTTCCTGCTCAATTATCCAAACACCATTGTATGGGTAATGTCATGAAATTTCTCTCCCCTACCTAAAGAGTTTTCTACATTATATCCTGTCATGGATATCATGCTCTGCTTGTCCTTGGGAAGGATATACCCTTGAAATATGTGTTTAAACACATTTTCCTTTCCATTGTTTTGTTTAACCTTTCTGGTGACCTATATGATCTAAGCAGTAATATTCTTCTGCATATGTAAACACCTAGGTGTACAATCATGTCGGTAAGACCCTGTTACTATTGTTGACGACATTCCGGTAACCACCGATGGACGAGAACTTTGCCTATTGGTCCGCCTCGTTCAACGAACAGGAGAATGATTCTCTTTGTCCCTCGCCCTTGGTACCGACGTTGTTGCTAACATATAACTGACAGGCTACGCTCTGACATGCCTTACTTGCATGATCGTGCAAGGCATCAGCGCCTTCCTACTTTTAACCCACATGGTGGGCCCATAACCCATAGTTCCACAGGATCGAAACCTGACTATCCTATACACCCCCTATTCTTAAGGTTGTTCCTCGCACTTGGCCTCGTATGTGACTCACGAGCCACCTTCTGAGAGATCATCAATTCTGGTATCGGACACAATACTTATACCTATTGCTCTGAACCCCTTCCACGCCCTGTTTCAGGCATCAAACGATTGCCTGCACGCTCGAAACTTCACACGATACCTCCTTACTTTGCTCTTGATATTTTCTTAAGTTTAAATGTGAGAGTTACTTCCGCCATCTTCCTCGATGTTATCGACCAGATAGTCAACCTTGCAGAGGTCCATTCTCCCAGAATGCCCGCCCCTTATTCTTTCCGTAAGTACGATGAAGATCCCGAAGAAAGGATGTGTAGTACATCATGATGATCTGAAGCAGAGAAATGAAGACATCAACATAATGGATCGACCGCTTCAAGAAGAGCAACCAAGATTCCGAACGCTCGTTAGAATTTTGTAGCCAAATCCCTTCCCCCTCAATTCCCCTCTTAAATCTCGGGACGAGATTTCTTGTAGTGGAGGAGATTTGTGACGCCCGGATAATTAGGCTACAGTAATTCCACGTTAACGATGCCATGTCACCTCGGTTACTGTTGCTAATCTCGCGTTAGTTCGAAACCGGTTCAAATTCAAATCCAAAATCAAGCAAACAATAAAAGTTTTCAAATATTAAAACTAAAATGTACGGAGTGAGCCGAATAATGTTTATGTAATTATGGTGGAGAAACCAACCTCTTTGGAAGTGTTTGATTGTCCCAAAGTAAATAAAATAGTAGAAAAACAATTAATTTTATGCCTTTTATGATTAATAAAATATTAAACTATTTTATCTAGTTGCCCAAGTTTTTGTGGCATTAGAATATGTAGTAACACTAATTTAGGAACTAACTTTATATTTTACTAAAACTAAATTATATTGAAAATAATAGAAAATAGTAAAGGTAAAGTAAGTAAAAAGAAAAGAATAAAACAGAAAGCAAAATAAAAGAAAGGGGGAAATCCCCCCTGTTCACTAAGCCCACTACTAACACTGTACCAGGCCCAGCCCAACTGACCGGCCTTTTCCTCTACCTCTTGCAGAGGAGAGGCGCAACCGTGCATGCCGGCCATCCATGGCGCCAGGGCCACATGCCGGCCATCCGCACCCTCCCTCGGCCTACTAAGGCGTTCCCCAGAAACCCTAGCTCGCCCTCATTCATTCCCCCCTCGATCCCCATTGCCCCCCTCTCCTCTGGCTCGATTTTGAGCTTGCAAGCTCACACGGTCACCGCTGCCTCGCCGTCGTTGACGCGTCCACCAGCCTCTCCGGCGTACTGGAGCACATCCTGAAGGTTGGCTGCGCGCTACCGTGTCCGTTCAGGGCATTGGAACGAGGCAGAGAGCTGCGTAGCCGACGCAGTCTTCGTCTTCTTCATCTGGCCATCGCGTCTCACCATCACCACCGCCTCTCCGGTCCACCCCGACCCTCCCCGAGCGTGCCAATGGACTCACGGTGAGCAACTCCTCTGGATCCCTTCTTCCCCCATCTCGATTCTGTCGCCGTTTGCCGTCCCTGAGCACATCCGAGCTCGCCTGTACGCATACATACGTGTGTGCGTGAGCTACTCCTGCTGCGTACTGCTGCCCGCGCGCCCGGCCTGACCTCGCCTCCGCGTGCCGCTGCTCGCCGGCCATCGCCTAGCGCCGCTCCTGCTGCCGCCCGCCGCCTAGCGCCGCCCCTGTCGCTGCCTTCTATTTCTGCCGCTGCTTAGCTGCTGCCCTGTGATGTTTAGCTTCTGCCGCTGCTGCTATTGTTAGCTGCTGCCGCTGCTGTGCACTACTTGCTGCTGCTAATGACCATGGCGGCATTGCTGTGTTCATGGTGTGCACAGCCACCAGTGGTCGGCCGTGCTAATTAGATTAGGACTAATTGGTAGTACTAGTTAGGTTAGTTGCTACAATATGACGTATGGACCCCATTTGATTAAGTTCATTTTTTAGTAGATTAGATATAGCTTTAAGACACGTGGGCCACCCTCTAATAAGCCTAATTAGAAATTAACTAGACACTGTTAAAATATTACAGGGTATGACAACCGGGTCCCACAAGACCTTTGACTGGTCAACCGTGGACCAGTCAACTGCTGGGTCAGCAGTTGACTGGACCCACTGGTCAGCCTCACTGGTGCACCTCTGGTGCACTGCACCGGATGCACCCAGTTTTTAACTGCTGATTTTTGAAATTAAAAGTAAATAAAAAAATCTAGAAAATCATTTAAAACTTTGAAAAATTATAGAAAATAAACCGTAACTCGGATGAAAAAGTTTTCTACATGAAAGTTGATCAGAAAAACAAGACAAACCCGGATATGCAGCCTGTTCGTCCACCACACATCCATGTTATAGCAAACATGCAACTTTCCCCATCCGGTCCGTCTGTCCGAAAACGCGAAACACCGGGAATACTTTCCCGAATGTTTCCCCCCTTCACCGGTATCACCTACTACCGCGTTAGGGGACGCCGAACACCGTGTATTGTCTTGTTACACTTTGTGATGCTTTGATTGCTCTGTTATTTATCGTGTTCCCTCTCCGTTACTCCTTTCCGATAGACTCCGAGACTGCCGGCGACCCCCAGTTCGACTACGGTGTTGGCGACTCGTCCTTCTTTCCAGGGCAACCAGGCAAGCCCCCCCCCCCTTTGATCACCAGATATCGCCTATTCTTCTCTATACTACTTGCATTAGAGTAGTGTAGCATGTTACTGTTCGGTTACTCCTATTCTGTTGCATAGCCTGTCATTCTTGCTACAGTCGTTGATACCTTACCCGCAATCCTAAATGCTTAGTATAGGATGCTAGTTTATCATCATTGGCCCTACATTCTTGTCAGTCTGCCTTGCTATACTATCGGGCCGTGATCACTTGGGAGGTGATCACAGGCCTAGGTGGGGCGGCGACGTGTTGATCTTCCGAGGCCGGGCATGACCCAAGAAAGTGTGTCCGGCCAAATGGGATCGAGCGTGTTGGGTTATGTGGTGCACCCCTGCAGGGAAGTTAATCTATTCGAATAGCCGTGTCCCTCGATAAAAGGACGACCCGGAGTTGTACCTTGACCTTATGACAACTAGAACCGGATACTTAATAAAACACACCCAGATTAGTTCCACAGACAACCCGGTGATCGCTTTTCCACAGGGCGATGAGGGGAGGATCGCCGGGTAGGATTATGCTATGCGATGCTACTTGGAGGACTTCAATCTACTCTCTTCTACATGCTGCAAGACGGAGGCTGCCAGAAGCGTAGTCTTCGATAGGGCTAGCTATCCCCCTCTTATTCTGGCATTCTGCAGTTCAGCCCACTCATATTGCCTCCTTACACATATACTCATGCATATGTAGTGTTGCTCCTTGCTTGCGAGTACTTTGGATGAGTACTCACGGTTGCTTTGCTCCCTCTTTTCCCTCATTTTCCTCTTCTACTCAGATGCCACAACCAGATGTTGGAGTCCAGGAGCCAGATGCCACTGTCGACGACGACTCCTACTATGCTGGAGGTGCCTACTACTACGTGCAGGCTGCTGACGACGACCAGGAGTAGTTTAGGAGGATCCCAGGGAGGAGGCCTGCGCCTCTTTCCATCGGTATCCCAGTTTGTGGTAGCCATCTTATGGCAAACTTGTTTAACTTATGTCTGTACTCAGATATTGTTGCTTCCGCTGACTTGTTTATGATCGAGCACTTGTATTCGAGCCCTCGAGGCCCCTGGCTTGTATTATGATGCTTGTATGACTTATTTATGTTTTAGAGTTGTGTTGTGATATCTTCCTGTGAGTCCCTGATCTTGATCGTACACATTTGTGTGCATGATTAGTGTATGATTGAATCGGGGGCGTCACAATATACCCATGTACCCCGAAAACATCAGAGGAGACCACGAAAAACTATTTCCACCGCCGCAACCTTCAGTATCCGCTAGATCCCATCTTGGAGCCGTCGCCGGTGCTCCGCTGGAGGGGAAATCCACCATGGAGGGCCTCTACATCATATCCAAGGCTTCTTCGATGAGTTGTGAGTAGTTTACCATAGACCTTCGGGTCCATAGTTATTACCTAGATGACTTCTTCTCTCTCTTTGAATCTCAATACAAAGTTCTCCTTGATCTTCTTGGAGATCTATTTGATGTAACTCTTTTTGCGGTGTGTTTGTCGAGATCCGATGAATTGTGGGTTTATGATCAAGTTTATCTATGAGAAATATTTCAATCTCCTCTGAACTCTTTTATGTGTGACTAAGTTATCTTTGCAAGTCTCTTCGAATTATCAGTTTGGTTTGGCCTACTAGATTCATCTTTCTTGCAATGGGAGAAGTGCTTAGCTTTGGGTTCAAACTTGCGGTGTCCTTTCCCAGTGACAGCAGGGGCAGCAAGGCACGTATTGTATTGTTGCCATGGAGGATAAAAAGATGGGGTTTATATCGTATTGCATGAGTTTATCCCACTACATCATGTCATCTTTCTTAATGTGTTACTCTGTTCTTTATGAACTTAATACTCTAGATGCATGCTGGATAGCGGTCGATGTGTGGAGTAGTAGTAGTAGATGTAGGCAGGAGTCAGTCTACTTGTCACAGACGTGATGCCTATATACATGATCGTGGCTAGACAATCTCATAATTATTCTCTTTTCTATCAATTGCTCGACAGTAATTTGTTCACCCACCGTAATACTTATGCTATCTTGAGAGAAGCCACTAGTGAAACCTATGGCCCCCGGGTCTATATCTTATCATATAAGCTTTCAATCTACTATTATTTGCATCTTTACTTTTCCAATCTATATCATAAAATACCAAAAATATATTTATCTTATCATATTACCTCTATCAGATTTCACTTTCGCAAGTGGCCGTGAAGGGATTGACAACCCCTTTATTGTGTTGGTTGCGAGTTCTTGTTTGTTTGTGTAGGTGTGTGGGACTTGTGAGGATTCTCCTACTAGATTGATACCTTGGTTCTCAAAAACTGAGGGAAATACTTACGCTACTATTACTGCATCACCCTTTCCTCTTCAAGGAAAACCAACACAAGCTCAAGACGTAGCAAGAAGGATTTCTAGCACCGTTGCCTGGGAGGTCTTTGCTCAAGTCAAGACATACCAAGTACCCATCACAAACTCATCTCCCTCGCATTACATTATTTGCCATTTGCCTCTCGTTTTCCTCTCCCCCGCTTCACCTTTGCCATTTTATTCACCCTCTCTTTCCCAAAATCCTCTCTTTCGCTTGTCTTCTTGTGTGCCTGTTTGCCCTTATGGCTTTTCCTAAGAACACCGACCTTCATCTTAGAAGGTTGGAAGAGATTGAATCAAACATTAGAAGTTTTATGACTTTGCAATTTGAGCATAATAATTTTTTTAGAAAGGAGTTTAAAGAACAAAAAAGTTTTATGGGGTATATGAACAAAGAGCTTGATGATATGTCTAAAGAATTTTATTGTTTTGAACTCTCAAATTACTCGTCTTTAAAAATCTATAGCCCAAATTTCTAATAAGCAAGCCACCTTAGTCAATAGGATGGCTGCCAAACCAGAAAAGTTAGAAGAAAATAATGATGAAGATCTAAAAGTTATTGATGTGTCCCCTATTAAATCTTTTTTTGCAATATGAATCTTAATAATAGTGGGACTAGAGATGATTCAACTTTAGTTAAAAGGCATCCCAATGATTCGGAGTTTTTAGATCTTGATGCTAAATTTGGTAAAAGTGGGATTGGAGAGGTCAAGACTTTGAATAGCATTGAACCCACTATCTTGGATTTTGAAGGAATTTAATTATGGTAATTGTTCTTTAGAAGATTGTATTTCCTTGTTGCAATCCGTTTTGAATTCTCCTGATGCTTATAGTCAAAATAAAGCCTTTACAAAACATATTGTTGATGCCTTGATGCAATTTATGATGAAAAATTTAATTTGGAAGTTTCTATACCTAGAAAACTTAATGATGAGTGGGAACCTACTATAAAGACTAAAATTAAAGATCATGAGTGTTATGCTTTGTGTGATTTGGGTGCTAGTGTTTCCACGATTCCGAAAAGATTATGTGATATTCTAGGTTTCCATGATCTTGATGATTGCTCTTTAAATTTGCACCTTGCGGATTCCACCATTAAAAAGCCTATGGGAAGGATCAATGATGTTCTTATCGTTGCAAATAGGAATTATGTGCCCATAGATTTTATCATTCTTGATATAGATTGCAATCTTTCTTGTCCTATTATTCTCGGTAGACCTTTCCTTAGAACGATTGGTGCAATTATTGATATGAAGGAAGGGAATATTAGACTCCAATGTCCATTAAGGAAAGGCATGGAGCACTTTCCAAGAAAGAAAGTCAAATTACCTTATGAATCTATCATGCGAGCTACTTATGAATTGAGTGCCAAAGATGGCACTACTTAGATCTATCCTCGCTTTTATGCCTAGCTAGGGGCATTAAACGATAGCGCTTGTTGGGAGGCAACCCAATTTTATTTTTGTTTCTTGTTTTTGCTTCTGTTTATTAACAATTTTTTTCATCTACCTTCTGTTTAGATGTTTTTTCATGTTTTAATTAGTGTTTGTGCCAAGTAGAACCTATAGGATAACCTATGGTGATATTTAATTTGATTCTGCTGAAAAACAGAAACTTTGCACTCACGAAAAAAATCAATAAATCACAGAAACGTGCTTTTGTGTTGATTCATTGTGCTATAGATCAATAGACAGATTTCCTAGGACTTACTATTTTGGTAGGATTTATAGAGTTCCAGAAGTATTCGAAAGTTACAGATTGCTACAGACTGTTCTATTTTTGACATATTCTGTTTTTCGTGTGTTGTTTTCTTATTTTGATGCATCTATGGCTAGTATGTAGGGGTATGAACCATAAAAAAGTTGGAACACAGTAGGTTTAAAACCAATATAAATAAAGAATGAGTTCATTACAGTACCTTATGTGGTGGTTTTTCTTTCTTGCACTAACGGAGCTTATGAGATTTCCTGTTGAGTTTTGTGTTGTGAAGTTTTCAAGTTTTGGGTAAAGATTTGATGGACTATGGAATAAGGAGTGGCAAAATCCTAAGCTTGGGGATGCCCATGGCACCCCAATATATTCAAGGATAACCAAAAGCCTAAGCTTGGGGATGCCCCGGAAGGCATCCCCTCTTTCGTCTTCTTATATCTGTAACTTTACTTGGAGCTATATTTTTATTTGCCACATGATATGTGTTTTGCTTAGAGCGTCTTGTATGACATTAGTCTTTGCTTTTTAGATTACCACAGTCATCCTTTCTGTACACACCTTTTGGGAGAAACCCACTTGATTGGAATTTATTAGAATACTCTATGTGCTTCACTTATATCTTTTGAGCTAGATAGTTTTTGCTCTAGTGCTTCACTTATATCTTTTTAGAGCACGGCGGTGGCTTAATTTTGTAGAAATTGTTGATCTCTCGTGCTTCACTTATATTATTTTGAGAGTCTCTTAGAACAACATGGTATTTTCTATGGTTATAAAATTGGTCCTAGAATGATGGGCATCCAAGTTGGGTAATAAAAACTATCATAGAAGTGAATTGGATGCTATGATCAATTTGATGCTTGATAATTGTTTTGAGATATTAGGATGGTGATATTAGAGTCATGCTAGTTGGGTGATTATGAATTTAAAGAATACTTGTGTTGAAGTTTGTGATTCTTGTAGCATGCACGTATGGTGAACCGCTTTGTGATGAAGTTGGAGCACAATTTTATTTATTGATTGTCTTCCTTATGAGTGGCGGTCGGGGACGAGCGATGGTCTATTCCTACAAATCTATCCCCCTAGGAGCATGCGCGTAGTACTTTGTTTTTGATGGCTTGTAGATTTTTGCAATAAGTATATGAGTTCTTCATGACTAATGTTGAGTCCATGGATTATACGCACTCCCACCCTTCCACCATTGTTGCCCTCTCTTGTGCCGCACAACTTTCGCCGGTACCATACACCCACCATATACCTTCCTCAAAACAGCCACCATACCTACCTATTATGGCATTTCCATAGCCATTCCGAGATATATTGCCATGCAACTTTCCACCGTTCCGTTCGTATGACACGCATCGTCATTGTCATATTGCTTTTGCATGATCTTGTAGTTGACATTGTATTTGTGGCAAGGCCACCTTCATAATTTTCTTACATGTCACTCTTGATTCATTGCATATCCCAGTACACTGCTGGAGGCATTCATATAGAGTCATATCTTGTTCTAAGTATTGAGTTGTAATCTTGAGTTGTAAGTAAATAAAAGTGTGATGATCTTCATTATTGGAGCATTGTCCTAGTGAGGAAAGGATGAGGGAGACTATGATTCCCCCACAAGTCGAGATGAGACTTCATACTTTTAAACAAAAAGAGTCCAAAGATCCCACCAAAAAAAGAGGCCAAATAAAAAAAGAAAGGCCAAATAAAAAAATAAAATAAAATAATGAGAGAAAAAGAGAGAAGGGACAATGCTACTATCCTTTTTACCACACTTGTGCTTCAAAGTAGCACCATGATCTTCATGATAGAGAGTCTCCTATGTTTTCACTTTCATATACTAGTGGGAATTTTTCATTGTAGAACTTGGCTTGTATATTCCAATGACGGGCTTCCTCAAAATGCCCTAGGTCTTTGTGAGCAAGCAAGTTGGATGCACACCCACTTAATTTCTTTTGTTGAGCTTCCATACATTTATAGCTCTAGTGCATCCGTTGCATGTCAATCCCTACTCACTCACATTGATATCTATTAATGGTAATCTCCATAGCTCGTTGATATGCCTAGGTGATGTGAGACTATCTTCTCCTTTTTGCCTTCTCCACAACCACCATTCTATTCCACATATAGTGCTATGTCTATGGCTTACGCTCATGTATTGCGTGAAAGTTGAAAAAGTTTGAGATTGCTAAAGTATGAAACAATTTCTTGGCTTGTCATCGGGGTTGTGCATGAATAAATACTTTGTGTGATGAAGATAGAGCAACAGCCAGACTATACGATTTTGTAGGGATAACTTTCTTTAGCCATGTTATTTTGAGAAGACATGATTGCTTAGTTAGTATGCTTGAAGTATTACTATTTCTTATGTCAATATGAACTTTTATTTTGAATCATTAGGATCTGAACATTCATGCCATAATAAAGGAAATTACATTTAGAATTATGCTATGTAGCATTCCACATCAAAAATTCTGTTTTTATCATTTACCTACTCGAGGACAAGCAGGGATTAAGCTTGGAGATGCTTGATACGTCTCCAACGTATCTATAATTTTTGATTGTTCCATGCTATTATATTACCTGTTTTGGATGTTTATGGGCTTTACTTTACACTTTTATATCATTTTTGGGACTAACCTACTAACCAGAGGCACAGCCCAAATTGCTGTTTTTTTTGCCTATTTCAGTGTTTCGGAGAAAAAGAATATCAAACGGAGTACAAACAGAATGAAACCTTCGGGAGCGATCTTTTTGGAACAAACGTGACCCAGAGGACTTGCAGTGGAAGTCAAGAAACAAGCGAGGCGGCCACGAGGGTGCCCGACGTGCCCCCTACAGGTGGGTGCGCCCCCCACCCTTGTGGGCCCATCGAGCGTCCACCGACCTACTTCTTCCTCCTACATATACCCATGTACCCCGAAAACATCAGAGGAGACCAAGAAAAACTATTTCCACCACCGCAACCTTCTGTATCCGCGAGATCCCATATTGGAGTCGTCGCCGGCGCTCCGCCGGAGGGGGAATCCACCATGGAGGGCCTCTACATCATCTCCAAGGCCTCTCCGATGAGTTGTGAGTAGTTTACCACAGACCTTCGGGTCCATAGTTATTAGCTAGATGGCTTCTTCTCTCTCTTTGAATCTCAATACAAAGTTCTCCTTGATCTTCTTAGAGATCTATTCGATGTAACTCTTTTTGCGGTGTGTTTGTCGAGATCCGATGAATTGTTGGTTTATGATCAAGTATGTCGATGAGAAATATTTGAATCTCCTCTGAATTCTTTTATGTGTGATTAAGTTATCTTTGCAAGTCTCTTCGAATTATCAGTTTGGTTTGGCCTACTAGATTGATCTTTCTTGTAATGGGAGAAGTGCTTAGCTTTGGGTTCAATCTTGCGGTGTCCTTTCCCAATGATAGCAGGGGCAGCAAGGCACGTATTGTATTGTTGCCATCGAGGATAAAAAGATGGGGTTTATATCATATTGCATGAGTTTATCCCTCTACATCATGTCATCTTTCTTAATGCGTTACTCTGTTCTTTATGAACTTAATACTCTAGATGCATGCTGGATAGCGATCGATGTGTGGAGTAATAGTAGTAGATGCAGGCATGAGTTGGTCTACTTGTCACGGACGTGATGCCTATATACATGATCATGCCTAGATAATCTCATAATTATTCGCTTTTCTATCAATTGCTCGACAGTAATTTGTTTAGCCACCGTAATACTTATGCTATCTTGAGAGAAGCCACTAGTGAAACCTATGGCCCCCGGGTCTATCCCTTATCATATAAGCTTTCAATCTACTTTTATTTGCATCTTTACTTTTCCAATCTATTTCATAAAATACCAAAAATATATTCATATTATCATATTATCTCTATCAGATCTCACTTTCGCAAGTGGTTGTGAAGGGATTGACAACCTCTTTATTGCGTTGGTTGCGAGTTCTTGTTTGTTTGTGTAGGTGTGTGGGACTTGTGAGGAGCCTCCTACTGGATTGATACCTTGGTTCTCAAAAACTGAGAGAAATACTTACGCTACTATTGCTGCATCACCCTTTCCTCTTCAAGGAAAACCAACGCAAGCTCAAGACGCAGCACTTTGCTGCACATATTAAGTCTTTCAGGTGTGGTTGAATTGACAACTCAACTACTAATACTTGAGAATATTCTTTGGCTCCCCTTGTGTCGAATCAATAAATTTGAGTTGAATACTCTACCCTCGAAAAATGTTGTGATCCCCTATACTTGTGGGTTATGAGACAGTATGTGGATGAGTTTAGCAAGTTAGCATGCTATGCCCTAGATGATGTGGCCACAGATGCCGCAAAATAGGAGAAGTTTCTTGAGGGACTCAATGAGGAGCTGAGTATGCAGTTGATGGTGGCAACCTTCAACAACTACCAGGAGTTGGTAGACATGGCCCTCACGATAGAAGGCAAGCAGGAACAGATTGATAATCACTAGAGGAAGTATGGACATGGGAGGTACACTTCTGGAGCTCAGCAAAAGCCCCGCTATTCTCCGTACTTGGAAGGACATACTCATAACCCTGGAGTCCATAACCATGGAGGACATATGCACAATGGAGGAAGTTCGCATAACTACAGTGGCCCTAAGAATGGCAATGGGAATAGAGGCAACAATAGTCAGAACTGTTCCAACCCCACGACACCCGCCAAGAAGGATCTGAGTCAAATTACTTGTTCCAAGTGCGGGAAGACCGAACACTACGCCACTGAATGCTCTGAAGAAAATAATGGAAATGGAAACAGAAGTGCTTGAAAGAAGCCCAACCCCTTCACCAGAGGTCACGTGAACCACGTCAGTGTGGAGGAGATTGAGGAGCAGCCTGACGCAGTTGTCAATAAGTTTTTGATTAATGCATTTACAGCACTTGTTCTTCTCGATACGGGTGCATCTCATTCATTCATATCAGGGGATTTATGGATAAGTATAAGTTGCCAAGAGTAGCCCTTAAGTCACCTATGTTAGTAAGTTCCCGAGGAGCGGAGTATATGGCTAGTAGGGGATGCTATCAGTTGCCAGTAACCTTTCAATATATCAATCTTTACCTCTCGACCATTTCGAGACTCCTCATCATGTGCGTGATCTCATCCGGGACTCCGAACAAACTTCAGTCATCAAAACACATAACTCATAATACAAATCGTCATCGAACGTTAAGCGTGCGGACCCTACGGGTTCGAGAACTATGTAGACATGACCGAGACACCTCTCCGGTCAATAACCAATAGAGGAACTTGGATGCTCATATTGGTTCCCACATATTCTACAAAGATCTTTATCGGTCAAACCGCAATGTCAACATATGTTATTCCCTTTGTCATCAGTATGTTACTTGCCCTAGATTCGATTGTCGGTATCTCCATACCTAGTTCAATCTCGTTACCGACAATTCTCTTTACTCGTTCCGTAGTGCATCATCCCGTAACTAACTCATTAGTCACATTGCTTGCAAGGCTTCATATGATGTGCATTACCAAGAGGGCCCAGAGATACCTCTCCGATACTCGGAGTGACAAATCCTAATCTTGATCTATGCCAACCCAACAAACACCTTCAGAGATACCTATAGAGCATCTTTATAATCACCCAGTTACATTGTGACATTTGATAGCACACAAGGCATTCCTCCAGTGTCTGGAAGTTGCATAATCTCATAGTCCGAGGAATATATATTTGACATGAAGAAAGCAGTAGCAATAAAACTGAACGATCATTATGCTAAGCTAACGGATGGGTCTTGTCCATCACATCATTCTCTAATGATGTGATCCCGTTCATCAAATGACAACACATGTCTATGGTCAGGAAACATAACCATCTTTGATTAATGAGCTATTCAAGTAGAGGAATACTAGGGACACTTTGTTTTGTCTATGTATTCACACATGTACTATAAGTTTCCGGTTAATACAATTCTAGCATGAATAATAAACATTTATCATGATATAAGGAAATATAATTTATTGCCTCTAGGGCATATTTCCTTCAATGTTCACCATCAAAGACTACTCCATCTCACGTGATGATTGGACATGGTTTAGTTGATTTGGATCATGTATCATTTAGATGACTAGAGGGATGTCTATCTAATTGGGAGTTCTCAAGTAATATGATTAACTGAACTTAATTTATCATGGACTTAGTCCTAATAGTTTTTTTGCATATATGTGTTGTAGATCAATGGCCTGTGCTACCATTCCTTTTAATTTTCTTGCATTCCTAGAGAAATCTAAGTTGAAAGATGATGGTAGCAACTACACGGACTGGGTCCATAACTTGAGGATTATCCTCATTGCTGCACAGAAGAAATATGTCCTTGATGCACCGCTATGTGTACCACCTGCCCCAGCAACTGCAGACATTGTGAATGCCTGGCAGTCGTGTGTTCATGACTACTCGTTAGTTCAGTGTGCTGTGCTTTACGGCTTAGAATCGGGACTTCAAAGACGTTTTGAACGTCATGGACCATATGAGATGTTCTAAGAGTTGAAGTTGATATTCCAAGTAAATGCCCGAGTTGAGAGATATGAAGTCTCCAACAAGTTCTTTAGCTACAAGATGGAGGATAATAGTTCTGTTAGTGAGCACATACTCAAAATGTCTAGGTACCAAAATCACTTGACTCAGTTGGGAGTTAATCTTCCAGATGATTGTGTCTTTGATAGAGTTCTTAAATCACTACCACCAAGCTAAAAAGGCTTCATGATAAACTATAATATGCAAGGGATGGAAAAGACTATTCCCGAGCTCTTTCCGATGCTAAAAGCCGTGGAGGTAGAAATCAAGAAGGAGCATCAAGTGTTGATGGTTAAAAAGACCACTAGTTTCAAGAACAAGGGCAAGGGTAAAAAGGAGGGGAACTTCAAGAAGAATGACAAGCAAGTTGTCACTCCTGGGAAGAAACCTAAAAATGGACCCAAGCCTGAAACTGAGTGGTTCTACTACAAAGGTACTGGTCACTGGAAGCGGAACTGCCCCAAGTATTTGGCGGATAAAAAGGATGGCAAACTGAGCAAAGGTATATTTGATATACATGTTATTGATGTGTACCTTACTAATTCTCGTAGTAGTGCCTGGGTATTTGATACCGGTTCGGTTGCTCATATTTGTAACTCGAAGCAGGGACTACAGATTAAATGAAGATTAGCTAAGGACGAGGTGACAATGCGCGTCGGAAATGGTTCCAAGGTCGATGTGATTGCCGTCGGCATGCTAACTCTCATCTACCTTCGTGATTAGTTTTAGACCTGAACTATTGTTATTTGGTGCCAGGGTTGAGCATGAACATTATATCTGGATCTTGTTTAGTGCGAGATGATTATTCATTTAAATCAGAGAATAATGGTTGTTCTATTTATATGAGTAATATCTTTTATGGTCATGCACCCTTGAAGAGTGGTCTATTTTTGTTGAATCTTGATCGTGAATTCGTGATGATACACATATTTATAATATTGATGCCAAAAGATGCAAAGTTGATAATGATAGTGCAACTTATTTGTGGCACTGTCGTTTGGGTCATATCGGTGTAAAGCGCATGAAGAAACTCCATAAATATGGACTTTTGGAATCACTTGATTATGAATCATTTGAAACTTGTGAATTGTGCCTTATGGGCAAGATGAATAAAACTCTGTTCACCGGAACAATGGAACGAGCTAGTGACTTATTGGAAATAATACATACCGATGTATGCGGTCCAATGAGTGTTGATACTCGTGGCGGTTATCATTATTTTGTGACCTTCACAGATGATTTGAGCAGATATGGGTATATCTACTTAATGAAATACAAGTCTAAAACATTTGAAAAGTTCAAAGAATTTCAGAGTGAAATGGAGAATCATCGTAACAAGAAAATAAAGTTTCTATGATCTGATTGTGGAGGAGAATATTTGAGTTACGAGTTTTGGCATTCATTTAAAACAATATGGAATAGTTTCATAGCTCATGCCACAAGGAACACCACAGCGTAATGGTGTGTCTGAACATCGTAACTGCACTTTATTGGATATGGTGCGATCTTGATGCCTCTTACCGATTTACCACTATCTTTTTGGGGCTATGCATTAGAGACAACTGCATTCACTTTAAACAGGGCACCGTCAAAGTCCGTTGAGACTACACCGTATGAACTGTGGTTTGGTAGCAAACCTAAGTTGTCGTTTCTTAAAGTTTGGGGATGTGATTCTTATGTCAAAAGGCTTCAACCCGATAAGCTCGAACCCAAATCAAAGAAATGTGTCTTCATAGGATACCCTAAGGAAACAATTGGGTACACCTTTGATACGTCTCCGTCGTATCTATAATTTTTGATTGTTTCATGCTAATATTATTCAACTTTTACATACTTTTGGCAACTTTTTATATGATTTATTTGGACTAACTTACTTATCCAGTGCCCAGTGCCAGTTCCTTTTTGTTGCATGTTTTTGTATCGCAGAAAATCCATATCAAACAAAGTCCAAACATGATGAAACTCCACGGAGAATTATTTTTGAATATTTGTGAATTTTAGGACTTGGAATCACCGCAAACGGAGGCCCACATAGACCACGACACACAAGAGCGCGTGGTGCTGGGTTGTTCTCCTCTCGTACGTTGGTTGGAGCTCTACTTCGGGCACAAGGAAGCTTATATCAGGAAAAAATCGTGTAAAAAGATCAGTGCAACCAGAGTTACGGATCTCCGGGAATATAAGAAATGGCTTTCGGCCAGATCTGGGGAGCGCGAAACAGGAGAGAATAGAGAGGGAGATCCAATCTCGGAGGGGCTCCTGCCCCTCCACCACCATGGAGGCCATGGACCAGAGGGAGAACCCTCCTCCCATCTAGGGGGAGGCCAAGGAAGAAGAAGAAGGAGGGGGGCTCTCTCCCCTCTCTCCCGATGGTGCCGGAGTGCCGCCGGGGCTAGGATCGTGATGGCGATCTACATCAACAATCTATCTACCGTCAACACCAACTCTCTCCCCTATATGCAGCAGTGTAACACCCCTTCTCCGTGCTGTAATCTCTACTTAAACATGATGCTCAACTCCATATATTATTTCCCAATGATCTATGGTTATCCAAAGATGTTTGAGTAGATCCGTTTTGTCCTGTGGGTTAATCTGATCTTGGTTGGTATGATTGTATATTTTATTTATGGTGTTGTCCTATGGTGCCCTCTGTTCTCGTGCATACATGAGGGGCCCCCACTATAGGGTGTTCCAATATGTTCATGGTTCGCTTATGGTGGGTTGCGAGAGTGACAGAAGCTTAAACCCGAGTAAGTGGGGTATGACGTATGGGAGTAAAGAGGACTTGATACTTAATGCTATGGTTGGGTTTCACGACCTTAATGATCTTTAGTAGTTGCGGACGCTTGCTAGAGTTCCAATCATAAGTGCATATGATCCAAGTAGAGAAAGTATGTTAGCTCATGCCTCTCCCTCATATAAAATTGCAAGAATGATTGCGGGTACTTGTTATCGATTGCCTAGGAACAAATGACTTTCTCGTTGACAAAATCTATCCACTTTTACTACTTTGCATTTTATTCATAGTTTTATTCTAGCAAAGTACTCGTAGTATTATTCTTGCAAAATAGTTTCATACTTGTTCTAGGTAAAGCAAACGTCAAGTGCGTGTAGAGTTGTATCGGTGGTCGATAGAACTTGAGGGAATATTTGTTCTGCCTTTATCTCCTCATTGGATTTGACACTCTTATTTATTTAAGAAGGCTACAAATGACCCCCTATACTTGTGGGTTATCAAGACCTTTTTCTGGCGCCGTTGCCGGGGAGCAATAGCGTGGGGTGAATATTCTCGTGTGTGCTTGTTTTCTTTATCACTAAGTAATTTTTATTTTCAGTTCTAAGTTGTTCTCCATCTTTAGTTATGGATATCAAACACGAAACACCAAAAAAATTATTGGTACTTGCTACTCATGGAGATGGGGAACCTCCTAAAACCCTCGATGCTCGTTATGTGAAAGATATTATGCACTACTTTGATAATCCTGAGAAAACCCCATTCAACTTGATAATGGGAGTAACGTTGGATCAATGTGAATACTTAGGGATTATCGCTTGACTCATAAAGGGAAATTGTTATGGGATCAAATTCATATGTTGCATTGGTATGCTCGGGAGCTATGCTTGAGATATGATTATACTTGTTGCTCTAGGATGAATGCTCCACACCTTCCCTTTTCATGCAAATTTAATGATAATGAAACCTTGGCTTCTTATTCCTGTGGTATATATGATTATTATGATGTAGAACAGATAGAAGAATTTGTTGCTTTCAAGGGTGCTTATGAAATTGAATCTTTGTTTTGAAAGTATGAAGCTTTTGATTATGATGTTTATAGACCTGAAAAATTTGCCATCCTTAAATATTGCTATGATAATTATAAATACAATTCCGACATTGATGCATTTATTGAGAAAGTCTATGCTGTCCAAGAAGAGACTAATATTTTGCAGGAGTCTATGGAAGAAGGAATTGATGAAACTGTGAGCTCATTGGATGAAAAAGATGATGAGGAGGGTGAAGAACAAAAGGAGGAAGAGCGGATTAGCTACCCGTGCCCACCATCTAATGAGAGTAACTCTTCAACTCATACATTGTTTAATGTCCCTTCGTTGTTACCAAAGGATGACTGCTATGATAATTAATATGATCCCGTTGATTCGTTTAAAATATCCGTTTTTGATTATGCTTGCTATGATTGTGGCCATCATACCAATATGAATTATGCTATTGGAGATGAACTTGCTATTGTTCATTTTGTTAAACATGAAATTGTTGCTATTGCACCCACACATGACAGTCCTATTATCTTTTTGAATTCTCCAAACTACACTATATCGAAGAAGTTTGTTCTTATTAAGGATTATATTGATGGGTTGCCTTTTACCGTTGCACATGATGATTTTGATGAATATAATATGCATGTGCTTGCTGCTCCTACTTGCAGTTATTATGAGAGAGGAACTACATCTTCGCCTCTCTATGTTTCCAACACGAAAAATGGCAAGAAACTACTTATGTTATGTATTGGCCTTTACTCGATGTGCATGAATTGTTCTTGTATGACATGCCGATGCATAGGAAGATAGTTGACTTCGCCATTGCTTGATATATGTTGCTTTGTGCTCACTAATAAATGCCAAATTATTGCTAATTCAAATTGGCTTTGATATACCATGGTATCCGGGTGGATTCATTACTTGAGCACTTTATGTCTAGCTTAATGGCTTTAAAGAAAGCGCTGCCAGGGAGACAACCCGGAAGTTTTATAGAGTCTTTTATTTCTGTTGAGTTTTGTGTGGATGAAGTTTTCGAAGATCGAGGAGGTCTCGATATGAGGAGGAGGAGAGGCAAGAGCTCAAGCTTGGGGATGCCCAAGGCACCCCAAGTAATATTCAAGGAGACTCAAGCGTCTAAGCTTGCGGATGCTCCGGAAGGCATCCCATCTTTCTTCAACAAGTGTAGGTATGTTTTCAGATTCATTTTGTTCATGTGATATGTGCAAATCTTGGAGCGTATTTTGCATTTAGTTTTCATTTTTGTTTTATGCACCATGCTGGTATGAGATAATCAATGGTTGATTTATAGAATGCTCATTGCACTTCACTTATATCTTTTGAGTATGGCTTTATAGAATGCTTCATGTGCTTCACTTATATCATTTGAAGTTTGGATTGCATGTTTCTCTTCACATAGAAAACCGGTGTCCGTAGAATAAAACTTATGGATCACTGAATATGATATGTTTGATTCCTTACAATAGTTTTGCGATATAGAGATGGAATATGTGGGTTGTACTAGTAAATGGTTGTGGTTAGTAAGAATATTAGTGTTAAGGTTTGTGATTCCCGAAGCATGCACGTATAGTCTCTTATGCTATGAAATTTGGAGCACAATTTATCCTTAATTGTCTTCCTTATGAGTGGCGGTGGGGGATGAGCGATGGTCTTTTCCTACCAATCTATCCCCCTAGGGGCATGTGTAGTAGTACTTTGCTTCGAGGGCTAGTAAACTTTTGCAATAAGTATATGAGTTCTTTATGACTAATGTGAGTCCATGGATTATGTGCACTCTTACCTTTCTGCAATTTGCTAGCCTCTACGGCACCGTGCATTGCCCTTTCTCACCTTGAGACGTGGTGCAAACTTCGCCGGTGCATCCAAACCCCGTGATATAGATACACTCTATCACACATAATCCTTATTGTATCTTCCTCAAAACAACCACCATACCTACCTATTATGGATTTTCCATGGCCATTCCGAGATATATTGCCATGCAACTTCCACCGCTTTCATTTGATGACTTGAGCATTCATTGTCATATTGCTTTGCATGATCATATAGCTCACATAGTAGTTGTGGATCAGCCACCGTTTAGCATTTTTTATACATGTTACGCTAGATCATCTGTCAAAGGCATTCATATAGAGTCATATTTTTTTGTAGGTAGTGAGTTGTAATTTTTAGTACTTTTGAGTTATAAGTAAATAGAAGTGTGATGATCATCATTTTTAGAGAAGTGCCCCAGTGAGGAAAGGATGATGGAGACTATGATTCCCCCACAAGTCGGGATGAGACTCCGGACAATGAGAGAAGAAAAAAAAAGAAAAAAAGAAAAAAAGAAAAAAAGAAAAAAAGAAAAAGAAAAAAAGGGAAAAAGGAAAAAAAACAAACAAAGAGAGAAGGGGCATTGTTAGTATCCTTTACCACACTTGTGCTTCAAAGTAGCACCATGTTTTTCATGTGGAGAGTTTCATATGTTGTCACTTTCATATATGGTTTTCGGCCAAATCTAGGGAGCGCTAAATAGAAGAGAGTAGAGAGGGAGATCCAATCTCGGAGGGGCTCCCGCCCCTCCGCCCCCATGGAGATCATGGACCAGAGGGGGAACCCTCCTCCCATCTAGGGGGAAGGCAAAGGAAGAAGAATGAGGAGGGGGGCTCTCTCCCCCTCTCTCCCGGTGGCACCGGAGTGCCGCCGGGGCTAGGATCGTGACGACGATCTACATCAAGAATTTTGCTACCGTCAACACCAACTCTCTCCCTCTCTATGCAGAAGTAACACCCCTTCTCCCAGCTGTAATCTCTACTTAAACATGGTGCTCAACTCCATATACTATTTCCCAATGATCTAAGGTTATCCTATGATGTTTGAGTAGATCCGTTTGTCCTGTGGGTTAATCGTGATCTTGGTCGGTATGATTGTATATTTTATTTATGGTGTTGTCCTACGGTGCCCTCCATTCTCGTGCAAACGTGAGGGGCCCCCGCTCTAGAGTGTTGCAATATGTTTATGGTTGTAACAGCTCGGATTTTGCCCCTTTTCTTTTTCTTCTGATTTATTTGGTTTTTGCTCTGTTTTTCTTTTTGGAGTGGTTCTATGGCCTTGCCACCTGGGAAATCATCCTCATTCCCCCTCCCAAGTGGCTAATCATTCTCAAAAACCTTGCCAAGATCATGTCACTTCACTCCTTGACCAAACCCTAAAATCATTTTCTAGGGAATATTCCTTTTTCTATTAAAGGAATAACCCTATCTACCCTAGGTTGTGAAGCAACCTATATTTCTGTCCATCCAAAAATCCCCAAATAATTCTCATAATTCCTTTGGGTCATATATAGCTCAAATATTCCCAAAAAGTTCCTTGGCCAGTTCAAAAATAATTCCCCAATATTCCTTTTTCTATTCTGCCCTGAATGGCAGTTCGTGAAGGAAGTGTCATTTATATTTTTCCTAGTGGCTCCCAACCTTTTTGGGCATGCTTATATGTCCAAATAATTGCCTCATGCACAATTTCAACTTTATTTGCCTAGCCAATCTTCCTCAGTGAAGTTTCAAGGTTTTTGTCAGACAGAAGGCTTTGTGAAGGAAGTACTAGCTACGAGTATCCAAATGAGTTAAACTTTTGCACAGTTCTTAATGTGCTCATATTAACCCCCTCCACCCATTTTCAGCCCCATCCAATCATCTATGTGAGCACAGGAGCAAATCGTTGATACTGGCAATATTTTCAGGTTGTGAAGCAAGTGTACTTTATATTGCTTCAAAAATTCTGATAAATTACCAGATCATTCTTATACCCATAAAACATCTCTCCACCAAATTTGGCATCATTTAAATGAGCCATTTGATCACCAAAATTATTCCAAGTTTCTGGACAGAAATGGTGTTTGTGAAGCAAGTACCATTTTGGCTTGTCCATTTGGTATGAGCTTTTTACAGAATATTCATATGTCCAAATAATCAAGATTTTCCCAATCTTAGCCCAAGTTGCTTCTCCAGGTGAGTGCATCATCCAAATTTAATTTCTGACCAGATTTGGCAGTTGCAAAGCAACTATATTAAATCTTGGTTCAAATCCCATCAAAACCTCCAGGATCATAGTCCTTCCGTAGTTAATCATCCCAGACAACTCCATTCACCCCAATCAAGTTCCTGTTGATCATGGTGCATGGCTAAGTTTACTGCAGTAAACTTCAAAGCTTAGTTACCATTTAACCATATCACCCTAGATCAAGCCAATGCCTCATAAATGATCCACCCTGGAAGGACTAGCTCCTAGAAAAAGTTTGACATCCTGTATAGCCCTCCCCGTGCCATGTCGTGTGGTGACCGTGCAGCTGGCATGCACATTTATGCACTCTGTGCGTTGTGGCGTGTCTAGAGCACTGTTTGTGCTTTGGCACCACTCCCCCTCGTCGTCTTAGGGCTTGTGAGCGTGTCCAGTGGCTGCATGTCACCGTCGCCGCTCCCATGGACCCCTCTCCCCCTCCGGCAGCATCCTCACTAACGCAAACCGCCGCGTGCCCACGGACGTACAGTGGCGTTTTGGCTCGGTTCATCGCCGTCCTCTTCCCCCCTGCGCTCCCTTGGCTGTCTCTGCCCCCGTGAGACTCCCCCTGTGCATCCTCCGTCGTGTACCTCCGAGCTCGCGAGCGTGGGCACGCGTCCGCGGTGCCGGACATGCGTTCGCGGTGGTGCCTGCTCGGCACCCCTCCCCCGCCTATATAAGGCCTTCCCCAAGCCCTCCGAGCTCACCACTGGCCTCCTGCACTTCCTCTAGCCTCCCCTGACCACTTCCCCGAGCTCGAGTCGCCCTCCACGACCACCATTGCTACCATGGCCGTAGGCCTCCTCCTCCTAAATTTGCCCAGAGTCGAGCCCCTCTCCAACTTCCACCACCACCACTAGACCACCCATACCCCGAAGAATCTCCCCACCCTCTCTGTTTCTCTCCAGAGCCAGCGTGGCCACGCGCCACCGAGTTTGACCGCCGCCGTTGCTCTCTGCCTCCGATGGTTTGTTGCCGCAGCAGCGCTCCCTGGAGTGTGTGCAGCTCCTGGATGGGTGTGGGCCTCCATCCCGAGGCCACCGGTGCCCTCTCCCTGGCCGGAGATGGCCGGAGTCGCTGTGCCCAGCAACGGCCACGTTCCTGCCCGATGTTCTATCGAGGAGAGGTGGAGCAGGTGCAGGGAGAAGAAGAAGGAGAAAGGAGGAGAGAAAAGTCAGTGGTGGGCCCTGCCCGTAAGCGACCCAGAGGCCGGTGATGACCCACAAGTATAGGGGATCGCAACAGCTTTCGAGGGTAAAGTATTCAACCCAAATTTATTGATTCGACACAAGGGGATCCAAAGAATATTCTTGAGTATTAGAAGTCGAATTGTCAATTCAACCACACCTGGATAACTTAGTATCTGCAGCAAGGTATTTAGTAGCACAGTAGTATGATAGTAATTGTAACAGTAATAAAAAGGTAAAGATAGTAATAGCAATATTTTTGGGTTTTTGTAGTGATTGTAAGAGTAGCAACGGAAAAGTAAATAAGCGAAGCACAATATATGAAAAACTCGTAGGCAATGGATCAGTGATGGATAATTATGTCGGATGTGATTCCTCATGTAATAGCTATAACATAGGGTGACACAGAACTAGCTCCAATTCATCAATGTAATGCAGGCATGTATTCCAAATATAGTCATACTTGCTAATGGAAAAGAACTTGCATGATATCTTTTGTCCTACCCTCCTGTGGCAGCTGGGTCCTAGTGGAAACTAAGGGAGATTAAGGCCTCCTTTGAATAGAGAACCGGACCAAAGCATTAACACATGGTGAATACATGAACTCCTCAAATTATAGTCATCACTGAGAAGTATCCCGATTATTGTCACTTCGGGGTTGTCGGATCATAACACGTAATAGGTGACTATAGACTTGCAAGATAGGATCAAGAACACACATATATTCATGAAAACATAATAGGTTCAGATCTGAAATCATGGCACTCAGGTCCTAGTGACAAGCATTAAGCATAACAAAGTCATAGCAACATCAATCTCAGAACATAGTGGATACTAGGGATCAAACCCTAACAAAACTAACTTGATTACATGATAAATCTCATCCAACCCATCACCGTCCAGCAAGCCTACGATGAAATTACTCACGCCCGGCGGTGAGCGTCATGAAATTGGTGATGGAGGATGTTTGATGATGATGATGACGACGAATCCCCCTCTCCGGAGCCCCGAACGGACTCCAGATCAGCCCTCCCGAGAGAGATTAGGGTTTGGCAGCGGCTCCGTATCGTAAAACGCGATTGTCGGGGATATACCCCACGGTATGACCCGGCCGGTGTCGTAAACCGGCCAGGATTTGGTAAACCGGTGGATGGTATACCGGCAGAGAGTTAAGACAGATGGCTAAAGTCAGACGGTAAACCGGTGAGTGTTAAACCGGTAGAGTTAAGACAGATGGTGGCACCGGCAGGTATTCAGACAATGTTAAACCGGCAGACAATGTGAAACTGGCAGACAATGTTAAACCGGCAGACAATGTTAAACCCACAGACTAAGTTAAACCGGTAGACAATGTTAAACCAGCGGACGTTAAGAAGCCCAGGAAAGGAAGTCAAAATAGTTTAAGTCTTAGTCTGAGATGGACTCTACATGTAACCCGCCCCTTTAACTTATATAAGGAGGGGCAGGGCTCCCCAAAGGGGGACAAGCAAGAAACAATCTCTAGGGCTAGACACAACTAGAGGAGAGCCGGTTTACGGCGACTCCCTCGTCATGATAATGAGATCTAGCCTCAAACAGCATGTAGGGTTGTTACCGGATGATGTTTCCCGGGGCCCGAAGCTGTCTAAATTCTTGTCTTGTGTGTTGATCTGCCCTGCATCTCTCGTCCCACTCAACCCCTCTCAAGCTACCACATAGATGCGTTGGCCTCGCGACTAAGTCCTGACACAAAGGACATCTGACGTGTTAATTCCACGGCAGTTGGCGCCCACCGTGGGGCTCTCGCACCGTGGTGTTGAGTTCTTGAAGGGATTTCATCTAGGGATCGATAAGCTCGCGATTGGCCGGATGAAGAAGAACCGGCGCAATAGAATCACACAGGATTTACTTTGGATCTGGAAGTGTGAGATTTGAGTTGAAGAGAAATTAGAGTTGCAAGATGCGTGCCGCCGCAACCGGGTGATCCGACGAAATTAGGTCAATTTTCGCTATGTCGATGTAAAGGTCGTGACAGACAGAAGTTGCCGCTACAATACCTCCAACCCGGCGATAACAGATCAATTTTCATCGGTGATAACCAAGTCACTACAAATCGGAGGGATTTTTTTAGGGTTCGAGAAAGTTCGCAAGTTTTCGGATAAAGAAGTCTGTAAAGCTCTGGCATGGAACAATCACAGGATGATCCGGCTCGGAAAAGTCTTGAGCAGAGCCATAGCCAGGGGTAAAACAATTTGCCAGACAGTCTTTGGATCTGATAGTACAATATTCCCCGCCGCTCGCGGACCAATCACAAGCGGTCAAGAACGCCATTCTCCACTGCTGCTTGTTTTTTGCCGACGTGTCAGGGGGTGTTTGTTTTTAGGGACTTTTTTGTGTAGGGACTAGAAAAAGTCCCTCTTAGAGAATATTTACCAAACGGGAGGGACTTTTTAAGGACTAAACTAGGCATTTGGGACTAAATGAAGAAGGCTCTCAAGGAGAGTCTCTTTTGGGACTTTTCGGGACTTTTCCAACAATGCCCCTCCATGCATCCATTGGCCCGCCACCCCATGATGTTGTTTGATTGTTATTTTTCTCTATACTAGGGGCAACATGGTCATTTAATAACCTCTAGGAAGGGACTAGGGATTTTTTAGTCTCTGGAAACAAACATGGAGAGACTTTTTAGGGACTAAGGACTTTTTAGTTGGGACTAAAAAAAGTCCTAGAACTTGTGAACCAAACAGGACCTCAAGTCTGGATACATTGATCGAGTGCAGGTTGACCGAGTCAGAAGAAAATACCAACTGTGCGACCGCAGGATAAGTCTGAATCGGGCCATCAACTCACGAGTCAGAGATCAGTCAAACTACAGCTATCTGCCGTGACTCCGAGTCGCCGTGGTCGGCTGCTCCTCTGCTCCAGGCCTTGCACGCACCCTCTTCCGCACCGAACCGCCCCCGGGCCATCTCCACGGTACTCCCGGTCCTGGGTCAAGCGCTCGCTTCAGCGCGGTGTGCCCATGGCTGCGGTGTTCCCCGCGCCGGCCCCTCCACAAATTACAAGACCAGCCTCGAGCCGCCCGATTCGGATCTGCCATTGATCCGCCGCGAGTTTTCTCTGCCTCGGCCACTGCAGCCTCAACTCGCGGGGGCCTCTCTGCCGCGCTAAACTGGCCAGGGATGGATTCGTCGAAACTACCATGACTCGGAGGAGGAAAACCTGCCTTGAGTGCTGTGTCCGTTCCAGGCCGCTTCTGACCTTATCAATCTGCTGCCGGATGCCAAACCGTCGTCGAGCCGTCACCACTCTCCTTGGCTGGTTTACCTCGACCGCGTGACGAGCTGCTGTTGCTACGTTGGAGCTCTCACACTTGGGCACGCCCGCTCCTCTAACATGCATCGTGGCCGGCCATGGTCCCTCGCCATGGTTTCCCTTTGAGTCGCCGTTGTGGGCCGCCCATCTTCGTAGTCAAACTGCCGGTCCCCGACCAAGCCGCCTCGCTGCTGCTTCTTCCGTCGCGAGTCCGCGGCGCGTGATCCGCCTCTACCCATGAGCCACCTTCTACCACGGCCAAGCCACTGGCCTTGACCCGCCGCTGCCGACCCGCGATTTCCTAATCGCCAAGATCCAAAATCGCCGGCTTACCAATGAGTCAGGCGCCCGTCGTCTCTGCCTGTGCCAACCCGCCGTTTCTGGCCCAAGTCGCCGTGGCCCTCGTCAGCCAGCCTCGCGTCGCCTCCGCCGGAGAGCCGGCCTGTCACCATCTCCGTGTGACTCGCCACTACAAGTCGCCGTTGCTGTCCACCTTGTGCCCTTACCGAAGTAGCCTTAAACCGCCATCGTGTCCGCGGCATTGCGCAAGCCGGCAGTTCCAATGCTTGGCCTCCCGTGCGCTGTTCGAAACTGACTCGAGTTTCCGCTGCACCGCGCGCCTGTTCCGCGTAAAGCCATTGTGCTGCCGCGCTAACGATTCGCCGCCAAGTTCGCGTTGAGTCGCCCCCGCTGATCCGGCCCCGAGCCGGCCTTGGCTTCACTTCCACCTTGAGCACGGCCCTGCCGCCTTTGCTGTTGGGTCACCGCCGGTTTGCCACGAGCGCCACCATCATCGCCGGTTCGCCGTGAGATCCGCCATCGCCGCCTACAGGGGTCGTCAGCCAGCCGTAGATTCAAACTGCCACTCCGTGAACCGCCGGTGCAGCGTCGACCCTGCTTGCTCCGCTCCCTCGAGTTGTCCTGCCGTTTCGCCATCGTGGCCGCCTCACCGGCCTCGCCTCCGCGTGGCCTGGTTACAAACTACCTGGGTTCATTAAGTTCTTCATGTACTACTACCAGCCCTAGAAACAAGTTGATATATTCTCTTAATGAGTCACGGGTTAAAGCCATGCATGGCTTTGCATGTGCTGCCCACTCCCGCGGTCTTGCTTCGATCGCTGCAAGTCATCCCGCCTCTACCATGTTTCGCTGTTGGAACTGCTCTGGCCTCCGTCGCCCTGGCCACTGAGACGTCGCTCATCCGCCGGCCGCTGAAACACCGCTCATCCGCCGAGTCGCCATCACCTCAGAGACGACCTCGAGCCGACCACGCTGCAACCCGTTTTTACCTCGCATCAATCCTCCACTAAACCGGCTGTCGCTGGCCTCTTTATCAACACGGAGTACTATTTCTGCTCTTAGTAAATGTGTACAACTCCCGTGGCCTGTGCCCCAGCATGCCGGCTGTCAGGCTACCGCTCCACATGGGCGTGTCAAGACAGAAAAAATTGATCTAGTAGTACTACGGAATGATCACGGGAAGAACATCAGTGCTACATCTACGAGCATCCAACAAATCCAAAAGTCTAGTTATCATACTAGCACATTTAACGGGAGGACCACCAGTACTAGGTCCACGTACTACATCCACGGCCACCACAACTGGGTCAAACCCGCATGGGTCGACCCGGCCGCTCCCCACTGCTGCGGCTCTGCCATGGCCGACGAATCGCTCTATCACCTCGTCGCGAGCGCCTGCTGCCTCCGTGGGACAAAATCACTGTTATGACCTAAAAGGCTAACAAAATCCCGATTTGACCTCGTTTTAAAAAAAATTCGTTTCTGACCTTTTTGGGTGACGCCAACATCCCTGGCGTCTGGGTTACGAAGCAGACGCCAGGGGCCCTGGCGTCTGGCCCCTGGCCCGCACTGCCCGCCTGCCCGTTGACCTGCTGACGTGCCAAAGGGGCCAGACGCCAAGGACCCTAGCGTCTGGCCCTGGTAACTGGATAACCCCACGGGCCCAGCCCACTCATCCCCAACCTCTCTCCCTGGCGGCCGAAGAAAAGAGAGCTTTCTCTCTCTCTCGCCCCTCTTCTCCCTCACACCAAACCCCCCCTTGATCTACTCCATCCTCCACCCAAATTTGTGGATCTGACCCCCCAAGCATCCTTGAGGTATTCTCCCCTATTCCCTCCAATTTGTTTTGGTTTTCCCCTCTCTTGTTGGATGCATTATTCAACACTAGGTGATGTTAGATGAGTAGATGGTTTCTTTGTTTTAGGAAATTGTTTGTAGTTGATAGATGATTTGGTAGGCAGTAGATGATGTGTAGTTGAACATGTAGGCAAAATCAATTCCGTTTTGTGTATATGTTGTCCATAGTTTTTTTTTGAACTAAGAGGGGTGATGAATACATGATTTTTGTATGTAAAATAGACTTGTTTGATAATTTGGTTTGATAGATGATGTGTGTATGTGTAGATAATCCTATTGTTGGCATACTATATTTGCAAAAAATATGGTGAAATTTGGTACTCTAGATGATATGTATTTGCATATGTGACACCATATTATTTGACAAATTTATTTGATTGAGATGATGTTGGTATGTTTGAGAAGAATTATGTGTGCATATGAAGAAGAAGAAAATGATGTGGTTATGTTTGAGAAGAATGGTTTGTTCATATGGCATAACTTGGAGAAGAAAATTGTATTGTTTTATATTGTTCATGTATTCATATATGTTTGTGATTTGTTTTGTAGGATGGCGGATGATGATGGACCTTGGTATGCCGGATTAATCGATGAGTGGGATAAGGAGCATCGTGCTCGTGCCATTGAGAATGGAAATGTAAGAAGCAAGACTTGTCAAATTTCTTTATTTCTCATTTGTGTTCTTGTATTGATCAAAACATCACTTTATTTGCAGCATGTAGTTGCTATGCGCATGAGGGGTCATTCCGCTGATGGCTTTACTTACGACCCATGGTACGAGCCTTATATTCGGAGATTGGGTCTTCTCCCATTCGTGTTGCAGTTTAAGCGACGCGCTCCGCCGGTGAACCACGCGGCGTTGACCGCACTTGTGGATCGTTGGAGGCCGGAGACTCACTCGTTCCACCTTCCATGTGGGGAGCTGACGATGACCCTAGAGGACATGGCTATGATAAGCGGCCTTCCTATCGACGGAGAAGCTGTTACCGGTCGTGTCAGCGTTGTTAATTGGCGAGAACGGACAGGCATTTTAATTGGTGTTCAGCCCGACGACCCTCAAGAAGGCAAGGCCGATACCACGAGAGTGAGGCATTCTTGGCTAAAACTAGTCAAAGGAGACACCAATCCGTGCCCTCAGGGTGCCAATGACGTGGTTGTGCAACAGTACGCGCGGGCCTATCTTTGGTATGTACTAACCAAGGTAGTCTTCTCAGATGCAACCGGGAACTCAGCCCTCTGAATGTTCTTGGAGCTACTCAATAACTGGGATACCCAGTATAGCTGGGGTTCGGCCGCACTAGCATATTTGTATCGTCAGGTAAGAGATATTTGCAACCATTTATCTTGCATTTGTCATGCGCCTCCATATCTAACATGTTTGTTTGATTGCAGCTTGACTTGGCGTGTCGGAGGAAGGGAGATACATCCTCATTGTCTGGGTTTGTTTGGAGCCTATCCGTGTGGATGTGGGAGCGGATCCCGGTTGGACGGCCCGATTTCAAGAACCCCCTCATGGCAAACCCACGGAGTAATCATGACGGGTTGCATGATGATGATCCATATCGGCGCCCTACGCTTGCTTACTATTGGGAACAACTGACAGTCTACACAGGAAGCTCGCATGTGCGATACAAGTGTTATATGAACGAGCTGGACACCTTGACTGATGAGCAGGTTTTGAGAAGTTTGATGATATAAAATTTAGTCAATAATGAAACTTATGTAGCTAACAATGTATCTTTTTGTTTTGCAGGTATATTGGTTGCCTTATGTGGAAGATCGTGACTTTGATCTTAATGAGATGTGCACGCGTGATAGCCATCTTTGGCGGGCGAGGTGCCCAATGATATGCTTCTTCGCAGTCGAGTGGCACTTTGTAGACCGTGTGGCAAGACAATTTGGAAGAAGACAAGGTATTCCAATTGAGGAGAGCAAGGAGGAAATGCTATCTTTGCATCGGTCAGCAAGCATGCCTTGAGTATGTAGTAGATCATTGAATAAGTCAATGTTTGCTAATGCTTTGTCCCGTGCATCATTTGTAGGTTCGATCGAAGGAACAATCAGGATATATCGGATTGGGCAAACAAACACCATGCGTGGATAGAAATTTGGAATCAAAGAGACACGTTAGTGCAATTAGAGAATAGACCTCACAATCAGTCAGCATATCAGAAGTATCAAGTGTGGTATGCGGATCGTTACCGGTTGAAGCTGAAGCCTGGTTGGACTCATGAGGAGTGGTCGGAGTTGGTGTCTGAAGACCCGGAGACTGCACAAGGTTATCAAACCTTCAACACGGCTGTGAGAGACACCAGAGGGGCTCACGTTGACTATGCACCGATGCATGACGAAATGGTAGTCTGTTTGACCGATTCTAACATACTTGCATCATGTTGTATTCTTTCAAATACATAAGTTTGGTGTGTTCATGAATTGCAGGGCAGAGAGTTGCTTCTGTGCATCAACGATGCCAATGTTGCACTGAGTCATCCACCTGGTGGTGCATTATCTGAGAGGACTCTTAGGAGCACGATGGAGGTTAGTCGCAATATATTATAAAAGTTTCTTTTCACGGATTAGTTATTTGCATCTCATATCATAGCATATTTTGTGTTGTCGCAGAAGTTCAAGAAGCGGTTCCATAAGATGGCAGCTATGCTTTCTTGCCATGGTGCTCAGTCCAGTGACGTGTATGCACCTGGTAGCCGCGCCGCCAGAGCTAATAAACGGCGTTATGTCCAGAACGAAGAGGACATAGAGGAGGAGGTCAATGAAGAGGAGCCAGCACATCAAGAGGAGCCAACACATCATGATGAGCATGAGTATGATGCAACACATCAAGAGGATCATGAGTATGATGTTGATGCTCCACAACCATCACAGGTTACACAAACGACACAAGGCAATGCCCGCTCTAAAAAAGGCAAAGCAATAGCTAAGACACCGGGCCAGAAAGGTAGAAAGAAGATATGGAATACTCAATTCCATAGTCCGGAGTATCCTCATCAATTTATGCCTACGGGAATGCAAAGATATAAGTCCAACAATGATGCGGAGGCGGAGGAGGCTAGCGAAGAGGAGGAGCATGAGGCTAGCGAAGAGGAGGAGCATACACTTGCAGATATCGTGAAGAGAGGAAGGAAGAAGTGAGCTTGTTGTAGTTTGTTTCAATGAGCTTGTTCTAGTTTGTTTCGATGAACTTGGTGTAGTCTCTTTCCATGAACTTGTTGTCGTTTCTTTCCATGAACTTGTTGCCGTTCGAATTAAGTTGCACCGGATTCGTGAAGTTGCTATGCATGTTTGACATGAATTTGTCGTTTAAAAGTACTACTCAATGATGTGATTTATGTGAATTCTTGTTTCCTGTGATGTCTATGAATTCATTGATTGCCATGAAATCTGTCAAAAGGAGGACCCATTTACTCATTTATATGCACAGGGTAGGTACCAGACGCCAGGGTCCTTGGCGTCTGGCTATAAGTCAGGGGACCAAACGCCAGGGTCCTTGGCGTCTGGCTATAAGTCAGGGGACCAAACGCCAGGGTCCTTGGCGTCTGGCTATCGACTGACACCAGAAACAGGGTAAAGCAGGGGAGCCAGCACAGGGTAGGTACCAGACGCCAGGGTCCTTGGCGTCTGGATATAAGTCAGTTTTGTCTTTTCACTTGTAGTCTCGAATAACATACATACATAAGCATTGCATAGTCTTTTCATACCACTATAGTTGAACACACACACAAGGTTCATGACCACGATGGTCTACAATAATAGCAAATGACAAACATAGTTCATGACCATGATGGTCTACGATACAATGTCTCGAATGACATAGCAAATTACAAACATAGTTCAAATTACACAAATAGTCTCGAATGAGAAGTTCATCACATACAATGAACATCACATATAACTCGGTTTCCTGTAGCAATGCAAGTCAACAACCCTTTTACATTTCCATTCTTCCAGCATTTCTTGGATCTTGTCATCATCTGTTATGTCAACCAATTTTCTTTCCCCGGGGCCATCTGACTGCCTCCTGCTGACGTAGTACACAAAATCCTCTTCCTTCAACCCTTGCTTCAACATGAATTTAGTCTTCAACCAATCGAAAGTGAGGTCCACTTCACTAACTTGCACAATACATGGAGACAAGCCTTGCACATGAACAACAGGGCTAAGCACCCACTGAGTTTCCTTAGCCATCTACAACACACAAATCTCTTAGTAGCTAACCTATGATACATTAGACCACGAGGAAAACAAACTAGGGTTTTCACAAAAGTATAATAAATTAAACCAACCATAAAATGGGGGTGGGGATGATTTACCTTCTAGTCTCGAAATCCTGAAGATCCAACGGTGAAACCGGACCGATTTATGAGAGATCTGAGGGGGGGGTTAGGGTGCTGGATGAGGGAGTGACGTTGGCAGGGCTAGAGGTGAGAGTGGGTGGATATGAGTGAAATGCGAGGGGTAGAGGTGGAGATGAATGGATGAGAGGGCTAGAGGTGGGCCCAAAAAATCTTATCCACTCGAATCTTATCCATCAGACAAATAACTGCAAGAATGCTCTCTGGACACCAGACGCCATGGACCTTGGCGTCTGGATGGCCATCAGACACACCAGACAGCTTGTCTGGTCACCTGCGCGAGCAAAGCAAGCCAGACACCAGGGTCCCTGGCGTCTGGGTGTGGGAGGCAGACGCCAGGGACCTTGGTGTCTGGGTGTCCATCAGACACACCAGACAGCTTGTCTGGTCACCTGCGCGAGCAAAGCGAGCCAGACGCCAGGGTCCTTGGCGTCTGGGTGTGGGAGGCAGACGCCAGGGACCTTGGCATCTGGGTGTCCATCAGACACACTAGACAACTTGTCTGGTCACCTGCGCGAGCAAAGCGAGCCAAACGCCAGGGTCCTTGGCGTCTGGGTGTGGACCTGGTGTTTTTGCACACACTTCTGTCTTTTGTTAATGTTTTTTGCTTAGCAACTTGTAGCAAACACTGTTAAATATGAACAAAGCATGCTAGTCTCAAGCAAAAATATGAACAAAGCATAATAACTAGTCTCGAATGACGAACATAGTTTGCACATAATCTCAAATAGTCTCGAATGACATAAGTAGTTCATGACCACACAAGGTCTCGAATAGCAAGTTCATACATTAAACAAAGTCTAGACAGTTCATCATCGACGCCGGTGCCTTTCCATTTGTCTACTGAGTAGTATGGGGCCACTTTCCCTTCTTGTCACATGCCTCGTCCTCCTCTCGTGCATCGCGAGCCCTTGCAAGTTTTCTTGCCCTCTCTTCTTGACGAGCCTCCTTCTCTTTGTGTGCCCACTCTTGCTCACGCTTCTTGCGCTCACTAGCCTCCTTCTCACGACGTTCCCGCTCCAATCCCCGTGCATAGGACTCCTCGAATAGGCGCTGCCTCCGTAACCAATCTCGACGTTGGTCCTCTTGGACATCTTTTGGTACCTCGTGATCTATCCAAGTGAAGTACTTGCAAAGTGGAGGAGGAGACTACATATAAACCATGTTTTTGTTAGACATATGAGTGACAACTTATTGATGTTTTTTGTATGTACACCTAACATACCGGTGGTATGTCATATGCGTTAGTTGGCCTTCGACGATCATGTGCATAGTTGGGACACACGAAAACCTTCTACCTTCTGTCCATGACTTGTTGCGGTCAGTGGACACCTTCAGCTTGCAAACATCAGCACACCAACATGTTGGTGTGGGCACATCCTTCTCCTTCTCCTTGTCCAAACTGGCCTCCATCCACGTCTTCGGCATGTCCTCTTGGTCCGCGCACGCCGGCCTCGTCCTAGAACCGGATGAAGCCATGCCTACAAAAAGAACAATTGTTAGCACAAGACATAAAGAGAGTAAATGCGTAAATACAGTAAATGAATAAATGCTAGGAATTGTATGAACAAATAATATACCATTATTATTAGATCAACCATCTGGATTAAGCAAATAACCGAAGGCCGATCCATTATCAACCATTCCTCTATGACCACCACCACCTCTAGCACTTGTGCTTCCTCTCCGACCACCACCACCTCTAGCACTTGTGCCTTCTCGACCACCACCTCTAGCATTTGTGCAAGCTCGACCACCACCTCTAGCACTTGTGCTAGCTCGACCACCACCACTAGCACTTGTGCTTGCTCGACCACCACCTCTAGCACTTGTGCTAGCTCGACCACCACCTCTAGCACTTGTACTCCCTCTATGAACACTAGCACCTCTAGCACTTGTGCTCCCTCTACGACCACCACTACCACCTCTAACACTTGTGCTTCCTCGACCACCACCACCGTCACCTCTTCCACCTCGTTCACCATCGGTGCCGCCTCCATGACTTGTTTTTCTTTTTTTGGTTTTCTTATTCTTGCATGTCCGCTCGTTGTGTCCCCCTTCACCGCACACCCCACAGTTGATAGTGTTAGGAGCCTCCATGAAATGACCGCTACCAAATTGTTTCATGCCAGTGTATCCAGCCAGGTCATCCATCTCACCCCTGAACCTCTTAGTTCTCCTTCTACCCTTCGTCTCCACCTTCAGAAGAGGGTCTGGCCTAATATGAGGGCCATGGTACTCAGGCCACTGTGATTGGTCCAAGAAAGGGCGAAATCTTGGCGCCCATGTCAACCTAGTAGCTTCCAGATGGAACTCTTGCATCCGCACGGTTTTTCCATCACAAACATGTATGTTTCTCGCCTTCGCCGCCGTTATCAAATGCGAGCATGGCCAATGATACTTACTAGGCCTCTCGCACTGGCACCACCGAGTCTTCAGTTTCACCTCAAATGCAGCACCACCATATTGTCTACCGTCTCGTGTTGTGCCACCTGGCTCATCAATTTGATAGATCATTTCAATTCTATCAAATATGATAACTTGTTGTCGTGAAGACTTGCTTGCTTGTAACTGCAACCATTCATCAACCTTTTCCGGATAATCCTTTTTTTCACCTATCCATTTTGCAGTCTCTTCAGAATGCCTCTGAAAGTACTCATTAAGCTTGAAGAAGGTGTACTCCACTATTGCAGTCACCGGCAATGCACGAGCACCCTTCAACACATTGTTGAAACATTCTACCAGATTGCTCGTCATGTCGCCATATCGCCAACCACCATCGTCATGAGCGCGTGCCCACTTGTGCTTCTCGCTTAAATTCTTAGTTAAGAAGTCTTTTCCCCCTTCGTTCACCGCTGCAAATAGTTTGTTGTACCGAGCATCGAAACCTTGGGTGGTGAAGGCCACACATACATGGGTAAGGTCTTTGCTGAGCTCCTTGCTCTTACATGCCCGGTAAAAGTTGGCCACGAAATGCCTCATGCACCATCTGTGGTGAAGCTTTGGAAATCCTGGAATAACAATGTCCGTTGCCTTGAGTATGCCATGATGCCGGTCCGATATGATGCATATCTCCCTAGCCCCAATCACGTTGTGCCTAACATGACCCATGAACCACTCCCAGTTGTCTTGGTGCTCGGAAGGCACCAAAGCAAATGCACACGGCAACACGTTGTCGTTTGATGAGTGCGCCATTGCTACCATTAGTGTGCCCTTGTATCTACCGGTCAAGAACGTGCCATCTATAGACAAGACCGGACGACAATGCTGAAACGCCTCCACACATTGTCCATAACTCCAAGAGGCACGGTGGAACACTCCCTCGTGATCCTCGACCACATGAAACATGCCCGGGTTCCTATGTGCAATGGCGGCCAACAACCTTGGGAGCTGGTTGTATGCTTCTTCATAACCACCATACAACATCCTAATAGCATTTGCCTTTGCCTTCCATGCCTTCCCATACTTGACTTCATAACCAAATTGTTTTTTCACCGTCCGCATGAGAAACCTCACTTTCACAGTGGGATCAAAGCCTATGTCTTTCATCCATTTGTATCCGAGATACTCAGACGTGAGTTGACGGTGTGTCTTTCTAAGTCGTTTAGATGGAGGTTTGAATCTATGAGTGGCAACACAACTTTTTAACACCCATTCTTCGGTTTCTTTAAGCTTTCTTGCACGAACCTTCCATGGGCATCCTTCTTGCTCACACACCACGGTGTAACGCAACTTCATGTCGGAGTGCTCAACATAAAATGGCCTATGGTTTCGAATGGCATAGTCAGCCAACCAAAACTTCAGCATAGGCAAGCTCAGAAACTTCACTCCTTTCTTCAAATAAGCATTCTCGTCCTCATTCTCCACCCTTGGTTCTCCTAGATCCGGGCATGGTGTTGGCTCAATCGCCGTCATTCTCATTCCACCGTCAACAACAGCTTTATGGGCAAGGCTGAGATCTTTAAACAAGTGAGTTCTTTTTTGTAAGCTCGTCAGCTCAAAGTGGATTTGGTTCTCCTCCTTTGTGAATCCATCCTCGTCCAACTATTCAACTGGACCCTCATCATCCGAGTCATACGCATATTGACGCCTAAAAGGCAAGTCACGATCCATGTCCTTTTGCGCTATGTACGCATCCAAGTCACCAACATCATTACCATGAAACCCTTCCTCTTGCTCTTCGTCGTCATCATAAGCATCTTCATCCTCTTAAATTACTCCGTCACTAGCAATCACCTCAACTTCATTTGCTTGGCCAGTTGGTGGTTGGCTAGAAGCATTGGGGGCATACAACTCAACCTCATTTGCTTTGATAGATGGTACACGGGGACGTGGTGGGGGATAAACATTGGGGGCATCAACCACAATCCTATGCTCAACAAGTGGCACCATTGTCCTCTCGCTCATGTCATCCATTGGGGAAGAGACATGCCGGTTCAAATCAAAGGTAAACCGAGGAGATTCAACCTTGGTGGCAAACAATTCAAGTGACTTGTCTTCCGATTGGGATACTTTTTCCTTGTATACATCCCAATGCAAATCCGAGGTGATAGGCATACTTTTCAAGCGAGATTTGGATCCAACTCCAAATTCATACCTTCCTATTAACTTAACATCAACATTGGTGTCCATCCACTTCAAGACTTGTCTCACTTTTGCAACAACATCCTCATAGCTAGGGCTTGTATCAAAAACCAATGGTTCCTCACCCGTGTCGGCATTGTTACTCAAGAATGCCTCCTTGTCAATGTAATGAACATTAACAAGTCTCTCCATCTAAAAATAACATGAATGCATTTAAGACTTCAATGAGAATTGGTGTTTATCCAAATACATCTTATTATATCCAAATCATATCAACACTAAATTATTGGTGATGTCCACAAAAGTATCACTAATTAACACACAAAAGTATCCAAATCATATCAACACTAAAATATTGGTTAACCCTAATTACTAACTAACCCTAACCCCCAATATTTCTACTCAACTAACATATATTCCTACTACACACCATGCATAGCACTATATTATCAAAGTTAACCAAGCCATTCACACTAACATAAGGGGGAGAAAACATGAACTAGGGTTCCACCAACATGTATAAAATGCAACCAAAATAACAAGATTTAACAAAAAATAATTGGATGATTTGGGGGAGATTAACAAGAGCAACAAAGTGATGGAAAGATCCACCTAAGGGATGTACCTTTTGGAGAAGATTTGAGGGGGAGCTTGAGGGGTAGGAGAGAGTGTGAGAGCTCCAAGTGTTCTTCAAGCTCGGGTTGTGGATTGGGGAAAGTGTGTGGGGTGGGTCCCACACACTCTCCCGTGGGTTATCCAGTTACCAGGGCCAGACACCAGGGTCCTTGGCGTCTGGCCCCTTTGCCACGTCAGCAGGTCAACGAGCAGGCGGGCAGAGCGGGCCAGGGGCCAGACGCCAGGGACCCTGGCGTCTGCTTCGCAACCCAGACGCCAGGGATGTTGGCGTCACCCAAAAAGGTCAGAATCGAAATTTCTTTTGAAACAAGGTCAAATCAGGATTTTGTTAGCCTTATAGGTCATAACAGTAATTTTGTCCCCTCCGTGGCTGAAACAAGCAACCACACTACCAACTCGCCTCCGTGTCATGATCCGCTACTGCTGCCTTTGTCAGTGTGTGTCCCGGAGGACGCACGCACAAGTCATCTTTTGTCCAAGAAAAGAAGGACAATGGCTCACTGTTTATGGAGACAGACAAGATCATCTCTCGTTCAAACATCAGGTGATATTCGTCCAGTTTTTTTTAAACAACACATATTAATTTGTGAGAACAATTACTTTGTCCCGTAATATTTTTACGCAGGATAATCATTCAGGGCAAAGTGTTGTACAGCGGATATGGAATGCATACCAGTACAACTTTACACCGACGTTCGTCCATGTCATGTTGCCCGACGGATACACGTGCAAGTTGTCGCCCCTGCTATTCAGTTTATATCTGTCCGTGCCTACGGCCGAGTCGCCCGTCCACGTGGCTTACAACGCCACGGACAACTCGCCCGTCTGCTCTCGCGGCCGGTTCACGCGGCCGCGCCGGTTTACAATGAGGAGGACAATTTGCTTGTCCACACCGGCATACAACGTCGTGGCCGACTCATCTATATTGCCTCTGATGTTGCGGTCTTTTTTACCGTCCGTCTCTCGTGACCTGGTTTACATCAGCGTACCGGGCCGCACCTGTCCGCATGAAGCTGTTTATTGAGTATGAGCAAGTCATAGCTTGGGTAGCCCGGTTTCTTTCAAATTGGAGGCAAATTATCATTCAGCCACCGTCTGCACTGGATGGATCAATGGACATGTGCACAAATCGCTGCCACTACAGTTTGGTCCACATCAGACAGGCAGTTGGAAGGAACCATTGGCCGAGTTGCTGACACGGCTCATACGAGATCATTTATAATCCGACACAGTCACCTCAACCTTCTGTGGATTTACATCGCGTTATCAACACCAATGATATATACCATCTGCTATGGTCAAGTACGGAGAATCTAAGACAACTCCTTGAGTCATCTTAAGACTCGGGGGCTATGATGATATGATTCAGCAAGTCTTGCCAGTTTCAGAAAATTCAAGTGCCCCATGATGTTGAAGGGAAAGATAACCCGGTCCTGGAGGCTACTGTTATATTAGTGGAAATTTAAAGGCCGTCAGAAAATTTCCGACTTATAAAGAAGGATTGCGGTTTAATATCCGGCTTAAGGGAAAGTTATCTCTCACAAAGCTTTGAAGATCTCGATAGCCGGTTCAAAATACCGGTTCGAGAAGAATTTATCACTTGCAAAAGTTAAAGGTTGCCAAGAGGACCTGCTGCCCTGACACACGGTTCAAACATGGGTATCCTGCCTTATGGGCTCATCTTCATATTATCACTTGGGGGCTTCCTGTTCAAACATAGGTGTATTCACCAAAGAGAACATGGCGTTACTACCCTCTTGATGCGGCTATCAAAACAATATTATCATTAGGGGCCAAAGAGAGTTTGTTGCACAGCACAACTCAAACATAGGCACCCGGTGTCGTGGTTCTAAGTCTGACAGTAATGTACGGGGGTACTAAGGAGAGGCAAGATCCTAGCTATGGAGTAGTTGTACACACAAGAGTTTTACGAGTTCAGGCCCTTCTCGGAGGAAGTAACAGCCCTACGTCTCGGTGCCCGGAGGCGGCCGACTGGATTATATGTCCGAGAGTTACAGGGGTGCGAACCCTTCTGCCTGTGGAGGGGGGTGACTTATATAGAGTGTGCCAGGACCCCAACCAGCCCATGTAGCAGAGAGTTCAATGTACATAAAGGCCAGACGTTACTAGTTTACATAAAGTGATATCATGGCCATAAAGACTACCTAATAACAGACCGTTTGGATGCAGAGTGACTCTAGATCTCCTGGTGGTCGAGTGAGTCTTCATGGTCGAGTGTCTTCGAGTCCGTCGAGTGGAATCCTTCCAGGTCGACTGAAAGGTAGTTTCTTCTAGAGATGTCCTTGGGAAGGGTATTTTGGACAGGTCCATGACCCTACCCTACATACATGGCTTCATCATTAGCCCCCGAATGGATCGAGGTTTGAGTGAGGAAGGAGTTGAGAATTCTTCCGACCCCTCTTTTTATGCTATGAGTATGTCTTGTTCTGGATCAAATGACCGTAGGTGGCGGCACCAACTTATTTTTCAGTCGCCTTGATCCATTCTTGATATTGGTCGAGTGACTTTTCTATACTTGGAGATCTCCGAGCGACAGATCAGAGGAAATCTTCAGTCTGACAAGTTGCTCTTCTGTTCGTGGATTTAGCGGGATCTGAATTTCGGGAAGCGCGCGGGGCGGAGGAAGCCGCAGTACTCGGATGGTATAAGGCAGGAATGCCTCGATTTCTGCGCCACCTTTTTTGCGACGTATCGCGCGCGCGACTGTTGCGGGATTTGACAGGATTGCCCGGGCCTACCAGTCAGCCACTCGGAAGAGACTTCATATAAGGCGTCGGACGGGTTTTTTTCAAATAGTGCGCCCTCAATCCCCTCTCCCTCTTCCTTGAGCTCGCTCGCCGCGCTCGCCTCCACCTCCGCCTCGCTGCTCCTTGCACGCTTCACCGGCGACGATGATGAAGGAAAAGACGGCGGCTTTGGAGCGGGCGAAGAAGGCGACGGCGAAGGCGAAGGGAAGAGCGCCTAGTCGGGGCGGATCCTCGTCGCGGTCCGGCCTGCCGCAAGGCTGGATCCAGGGAGACTGGATCTGCTCGACCATCACGCAGAAGGACCTCGACGACCTGGCCAACGAGGGACTGATCCCCCATGGGTCAGCAAGGCTTCCGGGAAGGAGTGGCAGCCGTAGCCTTAGGAGGGTGAGTGCGTCCTCTTAGCCACCCATGTAGATCGCGATTTTTCTCTGCCGCCGAATCTTTTCTTCCGAGGGTTTCTGAACTTCTTTGGCGCACAACTTCATCACTTCACGCCCAACTCCATTGCCTACCTCGCCGCTTTCGTGTCTTTGTGCGAAAACTTCTTGGGCTGCCGGCCGCACTGGGGCCTTTTCAAACACATTTTCACCTGTCATTCTCAGACGGTGAAAAAGGCTAGCCCGAATGATGAGAGAACCCAAGTAATCCAGATGTGTGGGGGTCTCGGGGTTCAGATGAGGAGTGAGAGTGCCTTTCCAGCCATGACCCTTCCCGAGTCGGTTCGAGGGTGGCACTCGACCTGGTTCTACTGCCAAGACCAATCGACACCAGGGCAGTCGACTGGCCTCCCCCCGTTCTCCATGGACCAAGTGAACAAGCCATCTTCTCTGAAGGTGCTTCCGGAGGAGAAAGCTCAGGTTAGGATGTTGATGGAGCGCGTGGTCCAGCTCATTCGAGACGGAGTGACGGGCATGGATCTCCTAGAGGTTTTCCTTCGACGGTGCATTCAGCCACTTCAGTATCGGGGCCATCCGATGTGGTTGTACTCTGGCACTGAAGACACCACTCGGGTCCACCCGGAGGAGGTCGACGATGTCACTCTGGAGAGGTGGATGACCGCCATCACGGGGAACAGGGACAATCCTCGTGGAGCTAGGAGGATCCCGCCACTCGACCAGTCCTACGAACCAGACAAGGTTTGACCACATTCTTCTGACTGTGCCTCTTGTTTTCTTCATTCCGCTTTGCTGCAATCCGGTCGACTGAATTTTGTTTGTTGTCTTCCAGATCACTTCCGAGATGTACTCGATGCCCAACGGGGCGCAAGAACAGACCGAAGAAGAAGAAGGAAGCGGAGGCGAAAGCCAGGAGGAGTGGGAGTCGGACGGCGACGAGGGTGATGAAGATGCTGGCTCTGAGGAGGAAGAGGAGGAGGAAGAGGAGGAGGTAGTCGAGCCTCCTCGTACTGAAAGACGGTCCAAGCTCGCCCATGATCCTGCAGTCGAGCGTGGCAAGGGAGCCGCGCCTGCTGGGCAGCCGACCAAACGCCCTCGGACGACTTCTCCGGCGCCGACTGAGAAAGCGTCAAAGCAACCTTGAGTGGCACCGACAAAACCGGTGAAGGCCCTACCAAAGATGAAGATGGAGATTCCGACTGTTTCCGGGTAATGGCATAACTCATGTTTTCCCTTTCAACATGGATATGTTCTTGGTCAACTCGATCGCTGACCGACTGATTTCTGAAATCGCAGTGCTGCTACTTCTGAGACTTCAGCCAGGCATGAGGATCAAGAAATGGAGGATGTTGCCACTTCCCATCCTGGTATGATCTGTGCAGTTTCACTTTCGGTCGATCGGATCTTCATTTTTGACTTTGAACTTTCTCTATAGCTCCACCTAGCATTATCATTGATCTCCCTGACGATGACGATGAGGAGCCCCTGAGGCAAAGGAGGAACAGGAAGGCGTCTGCTGGCAAGACTGCTCAGGTTGTGTCAGCACCTGAATAATTGGTTCCGGAGGGGAGCAACATTACTCGGGCTACCGTGTCCTTTGCGGAGCCGCTGACGAGTGCCCGTCCTCCATCGTCGAGTGCCGAACCACCTTCTCTCTTCTCCACACACCACGTCCCAGAGGACCAAGCAAGTGCTGCCAAGGAAGGCATACGCCAGGCGGGGGTCATGATGGAGGAGGTGAAGGCGATCCGAGCCGCCAGCCAAGCAGCTTATGATACAAGTTCAGCTCTTCAGAGCAATGTCCAGGTTAGTTGAACACCGCCTGTTCTGTTAGGATATGGTACCTGATAATTTTTCTTTCTGAAAATCTTAATGTTTGTCATACACCCAGTGGGTGTGTCGATTGAAATGTCTGGATTAGTGGGGGCACGCTAAGTGCACCCACTGGGTGTAGTCCCCGAGACTACGGTCGATTGCTGGCAGTCGACTGTAGTCTTTATGTCTAGAACTTTGTTCTCTTTTACTTTCTTCACTCGATCTGGTCGAATGGAATCATGGAACCAGCAGTCGACCGTAGTCTTTATGTCTAGAACTTTGTTCTCTTTTACTTTCTTCACTCGATCTGGTCGAATGGAATCATGGAACCAGTGGGGGCACGCTGAGTGCACCCATTGGGTGTAGTCCCCGAGACCGTGGTCGACTACTGGTAGTCGGCTATGGTCTGAAGAATTTTTCGTTTTTTTTGAAGCTGCGTCTAACTGCTGACAGTTAGCTGCTTTCGGTCGACTGATCGACCCGAGCCGGTAGAACCAGTGGGGGCACTCTGGTTGCACCCACTGGGTGTAGTCCTTGAGACTACAATTGAATATTTTGATTCGGCTGTAGTCTTAGAAATGCTACGATTTTTCTCTGAGTCACTCGGAAGTGACCTGTCTTTGATGTCCGTCGACTGATCTTTCACAGAAATCTTGCGTGCTTGTTTCTCGTTATACTGAGTTGGAGAACAAGCATATCCATCTCGAACTTGATCTGAAGCTTATCCAGGAGAACTTCACGAAGGCAAAGGAGGAAGCAAAAGGTATGTTTGGTGCGAACCTTGACGACTGCCCTGATTTTTTGTCCATTCTTGAGTCTGATCTCATTGTCGTTTTGCAGATAAACTAAGGGATGCTCTGAAGAAGAAGGACCTTGACCTTGTCGAGGCGCATAAAGCGGCTTCGGACAAGACGAAACTTGCATAAGAAAAGCTGGCTTCAATCAGCAAACTTGAAGAGGAGAATACCAAACTGAAAGCTGCTCTTGACGCGGCCAACAAGAAGGTCACCCAATAGAAGCGTGAGAAGATAGCCCTAAGTGACAAGGCTAGTGAACTGGTGGGAAAGAAGAACGACTTAGAGGCTTATCTGGGAGGGCTCGCTAAGAAGTTATACCTCATGCTCGAAGGTAACCCCTTATATCCGACTGGTAATCACTCACTTTGTAGGAACATTAGCTTATCCTTTCATTGCATCCACAGAATTCTGCCAAAACTTTGAAGAGGAGACTAGTCGAGTGGAGACTGGCTTGGATCCCATCAACTCTCTTGTGAAGGATGAAGCTGCTATGAACGTGCTTCGTCTCGAGTCTCGTGTTGCTGCTGTGGTCGACTATCTGGCGAGACTGAAGGCTGCAACATCGCGCATCGACACAGCACTCTGGCCAGAAGAAACACTTCAGAATGACCTCGAGTCCCTGGTGACTCGACTGAACGAAGTTCCAAGTCGAGTGCAAGAATGGAAGAAGTCTTCCGCCAGGTGTGGTGCCGACGTTGCCCTATCTCTAGTCTGTGTTCACTGCAAGGAAGTGCGAGAGGACAAGTTGGTGTCTCTCAAGGTGGCCAATACCAGGAAGCACGACTTCCGCTCTTTCATGGAGACCTTCATTGCCGCTGCCACTCGGATCGCAGATGGAATCGACCTCGACGAGTTTGTTGCGCCTTCCAGTCCTCCGCAAGAGGGGTAAAAAACTTCTATGCTTGATGCCTTAAATTTTGCTCGGAATGCCGAGTGATTTTTGTAACCGATAAACCTTAACAGGCTTGGTGCCTGAGCACTTCCAAACCCGTAGGACGTTATCTGAACTTGGGTTTGCCGTTGAATATGTTTGCATCCGTCTTTGAACGATTATTGCCCTTCGCTCGGAATATATACTAGTGTTTGTGATGCACTTTTACAGGTAGCGACGGAGCACATATCGCAAATCGGCTTGTGCCTCGTCATGCTTAGGCGAGCACTGGGCTGCAGCTAAGCCACCGAGTGGGAGGTTTGCTCTCCACTCGGTAGGATTTTCAAAAACTTAGGCGAGCACTGGGCTGCAGCTAAGCCTCCGAGTGGGAGGTTTGCTCTCCACTCGGTAGGATTTTCAAAAACATAGGCGAGCACTGGGCTGCAGCTAAGCCCCCGAGTGGGAGGTTTGCTCTCCACTCGGTAGGATTTTCAAAAACTTAGGCGAGCACTGGGTTGCAGCTAAGCCTCCGAGTGGGAGGTTTGCTCTCCACTCGATAGGATTTTCAAAAACTTAGGCGAGCACTGGGCTGCAGCTAAGCCTCCGAGTGGGAGGTTTGCTCTCCACTCGGTAGGATTTTCAAAAACTTAGGTGAGCACTGGTCTGCAGCTAAGCCCCCGAGTGGGAGGTTTGCTCTCCACTCGGTAGGATTTTCAAAAACTTAGGCGAGCACTGGGCTGCAGCTAAGCCCCCGAGTGGGAGGTTTGCTCTCCACTCGGTAGGATTTTCAAAAACTTAGGCGTGCACTGGGCTGCAGCTAAGCCTTCGAGTGGGAGGTTTGCTCTCCACTCAGTAGGATTTTCGTGGCGTAGCTCTGAAGGAGAAGGTAGCAGTCGACCTGCGCTTCGTCCTCCTTGAGGAGCGCAGGTTGTATTTGTGGCGTAGCTCGGAAGGAGAAGGTAGCAGTCGACCTGCGCTTCGTCCTCCTTGCGGAGCGCACGTTGTATTTGTGGCATAGCTCGGAAGGAGAAGGTAGCAGTCGACCTGCGCTTCGTCCTCCTTGCGGAGCGCATGTTGTATTTGTGGCGTAGCTCGGAAGGAGAAGGTAGCAGTCGACCTGCGCTTCGTCCTCCTTGTGGAGCGCACATTGTATTTGTGGCGTAGCTCGGAAGGAGAAGGTAACAGTCGACCTGCGCTTCGTCCTCCTTGCGGAGCGCATGTTGTATTTGTACTTAGGCGAACACTAGGTTGCAGCTAAGCCCCCGAGTGGGAGGCTGGCTCACCACTCGGCAGGATTTTGTTTAAACTTAGGCGAGTACTTGGACTGCAGCTAAGCCTCCGAGTGGAAGGCTGGCTTACCACTTGGTAGGATTTTGTTTAAACTTAGGCGAGTACTTGGACTGCAGCTAAGCCTCCAAGTGGAAGGCTGGCTTACCACTTGGTAGGATTTTGTTTAAACTTAGGCGAAACGGATTCGCAGCTAAGCCTCCGAGTGGAAGGTTGGCTTACCACTCGGTAGGATTTTGTTTAAGCTTAGGAGAAACGGATTCGCAGCTAAGCCCCCGAGTGAGAGGATGGCTCACCACTCGATAGGATTTTTATTTTCAACTTAGGCGAAACGGATTCGCAGCTAAGCCCCCGAGCGGGAGGCTGGCTCACCACTCGACAAAGATTTTTTTACAAACTTAGGCGAAACGGATTCGCAGCTAAGCCACCCACTAGGGGACTGATTTATGTGAACAAAATTAACAACAATCACTGGGAAAATTATAAAACTCTTGTCTTTGATAAATAAACTACAGAAGTACTTTTATTACAACTCATCCGAGTGAATACTTAAGTATAAAAGGGGCGGAGCAGATCCGCATTCCAAGCTCGTGGCTCGTCAATCTGGCGATCGACGTTGTAGAGACGGTATGCTCCGTTGTGGAGAACTTTGGTAACAATGAAGGGGCCTTCCCAAGTAGGGGCGAGTTTGTGTGGCTTCTATTGGTCCACTTGGAGGACCAAGTCTCCCTCTTGGAAGGCTCGACTCTTCACATTTCTGGCGTAGAATCGACGCAAGTCTTGTTGATAGATGGTCGATCGGATCATGGCCATCTCTCTTTCTTCTTCTAGAAGGTCGACCGCATCCTGCCGGGCTTGTTCTGCTTCGGCTTCAGAGTAGAGCTCGACTCGCGGTGCATTGTGAAGCAGGTCACTTGGCAGAACCACTTTAGCTCCGTAGACCAGAAAGAACGGGGTCCTAACAGTCGACCGACTTGGAGTAGTCCTCAATCCCCAAAGAACTAATGGAAGTTCGTCGACCCACGCGCCTGCCGCGTGCTTGAGGTCGCCCATCAACCGGGGTTTCAGTCCTTTGAGAATTAGGCCGTTTGCTCTTTCTGCTTGTCCATTCGACTGGGGGTGGGCGACTGAAGTGTAGTCGACTCGTGTGCCTTGAGAAGCGCAGAAGGCTTTGAATTGATCGGAGTCGAAGTTTGACCCATTATCAGTGATGATGCTATGCGGAAATCCATATCTGAATATTAATTCTCTGATGAAGCTGATGGCAGTGCCCGCATCAAGCTTTTTAATGGGCTTGGCTTCGATCCACTTGGTGAACTTGTCGACTGCCACCAGTACATGGGTGAAGCCGCTCCTGCCAGTTCTCAGTGGTCCAACCATATCTAACACCCAAACAGTGAAAGGCCAGACGATTGGGATGGTCTTCAAGGCTGAGGAGGGTTTGTGCGACATCTTGGAGTAGAACTGACATCCTTCACACTTGTCAACTATCTCTTTCGCCATTTCATTTGCTCTAGGCCAGTAAAAACCCGCTCGGTTTGCTTTAGCCACAATGGTCCGAGAGGACGCATGATGGCCACAGGTCCCCGAGTGGATGTCGTTGAGAATCATTTGACCCTCTTCCGGTGTTATGCATTTCTGGCTGACTCCAGTCACACTTTCTCTGTACGACTGTACCCTCATGACAGTAAAGGCTTTGGATCGACGGACGATCTCCCGAGCCTCTTCTTCATTCTCTGGGAGCTCTTTCCTTAGAATATGCGCGATGTAGGGCACTGTCCAACCGGGAGTGATAACCAGAACTTCCATGATTAAGTCGACCACAGCTGGGACCTCGACTTCAGTCGGATCTGTGGCGCTTTTTGGCTGCGGGGCTTCTTCAGTGAAAGGATCTTCTTGAACTGACGGCGTGTGAACATGCTCCAAAAACACGCTACTCAAGATGGCTTCTCTTTTGGAACCTATCTTCGCCAAGTCATCAGCTGCTTGGTTTTTCAGTCGGGGTACGTGATGAAGCTCTAACCCCTCGAACTTCTTCTCTAGCTTTCTTACTGCGTTGCAGTAACCAGTCATAGCTGGGCTTCTGACATCCCACTCCTTCATTACTTGGTTAACTACCAAATCCGAGTCGCCGTAAACCATGAGGCGAGGGACACCGAGTGAAATGGCCATACACAACCCATGCAAAAGTGATTCGTATTCTGTTTCGTTGTTGGAGGAGTCAAAGTGAATCTGGAGTACATATCTGAGTTTATCTCCTCGGGGGGAAACCAACACTACCCCGGCACCGGAACCATTCAGCATTTTAGAGCCATCAAAGAACATAGTCCAGTGCTCCGAGTGAACTTGAGTCGGTAACTGCTGCTCAGTCCACTCGGTGAGGAAATCTACTATTGCTAGGGACTTGGTAGCTTTCTTTGCCTCGAATCTGATATCAAGGGGAAGGAGTTCAATTGCCCATTTTGCCACTCGACCAGTTGCATCTCTGTTGTGCAGAATCTCTGATAAGGGGGCGTCGCTGGCGACTGTGATGGTATGGTCAGAGAAGTAGTGAGCAACTTTCTTCGTGGTCATATAAATCCCATATACAAGCTTCTGATAATGAGGGTATCGTTGCTTTGATGGGGTCAGGACTTCGGAAATATAATATACTGGGCGCTGAACTTTGAAGGTTTTCCCTTCTTCTTCCTACTCAACCGTAGTACTGTACTGACAACTTGTCCTGTGGCTACAATGTAAAGCAGCAAAGGCTCTTTGCTGATTGGGGCAGCAAGCACCGGCTGGGTGGAAAGTAGGGTTTTTAACTCTGCAAACGCTGCGTCGGCTTCAGGAGTCCACTCGAACTTGTCTGACTTCTTCATCAGTCAGTAAAGAGGCAATGCCTTCTCACCGAGACGAGAGATGAATCAACTTAAAGCGGCCAAGCAACCAGTAAGCTTCTGAACATCGTGCACACACACATGTCGTTTCATTCGGAGTATAGTGCCCACTTTCTCTGGGTTTGCATCGATTCCTCGTTCGGAAACGAGAAAACCGAGTAACTTTCCGCCAGGAACTCCGAATGTGCACTTGGATGGATTAAGCTTGATATCATACCTCCTGAGGTTGGCAAATGTTTCGGTGAGGTCAGTCAGCAGGTCGGAACCTTTCCGTGACTTGACCACAATGTCATCCACGTATGCTTCCACATTCCGACTGATTTGAGTGAGCAAACACTTCTGAATCATCCTCATGAACGTGGCTCCGGCATTCTTGAGGCCGAATGGCATGGTGACATAACAGAAGCACCCAAATGGGGTGATGAAAGCTGTTTTGATCTCATTGGGTCCATACAGACGGATCTGATGGTACCCTGAATAGGCGTCTAAGAAAGACAGTCGCTCACATCCCGTAGTCGAGTCGACTATTTGATCGATGCGGGGAAGAGGAAAATGATCTTTCGGGCAGGCCCGATTGATATGTTTAAAGTTAATGCACATGCGAAGTGAGTTTTCCTTTTTGGGGACCATGACAACATTGGCGAGCCACTCGGAGTGGTAAATCTCTCGGATAAACTCTGCTGCTAAGAGCCGAGCCACCTCCTCGCCAATAGCCTTCCTTTTCTGGACGGCGGACCGTCGTAGATGTTCCTTGACAGGTTTTTGCCTTTGAATTGACTCGCAGACGGTGCTCAGCCAGCCCCCTGGGTACACCTGGCATGTCAGAAGGTTTCCATGCAAACATGTCCCAGTTCTCACGGAGGAACTGGATGAGCGCTTCTTCCTATTTTGGGTCGAGTGTTGTGGAGATATGAGTCGGAGCAGCGTTGGGGTCGGTCGGGTGGATGTGAACTGGTTTTGTCTCACCGGACGACTGAAACGCTGATTCCGTAGCGGGCTTCTTGGCCCGCAACAAATCACTCGGGTCTGCATTTCTCTGATGTTCCTTCCACTCTCCTGCCACCATTTGAGCATCAGCGATCTTTGAGCCTTTCTGGAAGCACTCTTCTGCCTTCTTGCGATTACCAGTGACAGTGATCACGCCTTTAGGTCCAGGCGTCTTCAATCTGAGGTACACATAACATGGTCGAGCCATAAAACGTGCATAAGCTGGCCTGCCCAAAATGGCGTGGTAGGCACTCTAGAAATCTACAACCTCAAATGTCAGCTTTTCTTTGCGGAAGTTCTTGGAATCACCAAAAACCACATCGAGAGCAATCTGGCCGAGTGATGCAACCTTCTTGCCAGGAATGACTCCATAGAAACTCATGTTGCTTGAACTGAGTCTGGACATCGGAATGCCCATCCCTTTCAGCGTCTCAGCGTACAGTATATTCAAACTACTGCCACCATCCATCAACACTTTAGTCAGTCGAGTGCCCTCAACGACTGGGTCGACCACCAGAGCTTGCCTCCCAGGGGTGGCTATGTGTGTCGGGTGATCAGACTGGTCGAATGTGATGGCTGTCTGAGACCACTTCAGATAATTGGGCACGGCCGGAGCGGCCATATTCACCTCTCGGTTTATAACTTTCAGTCGGTTTTTGCTCTCAACGTCAGCAAAAATCATCAGGGTGGAATTGACCTACGAATATTCTTCGTCACTGTCCTCCTTGTCCTCAACTTTGTCCGACTCTTTTTCCTTATCCTTGGACTGTTTCCCTTGGAACTGCTGTATCAGGAGTCGACACTGTTGAGTGGTATGCTTCGGGTAAATGAAATTACCCTCTTCATCTTTCTTGGTGTGGATGTGACATGGTAAATCCATCACGTCGTCTCCTTCTTTGTCCTTTACTTTCTTGGGGTTCCAAGGCCCTTTGGGTTTCCCTTTGAACTTTCCTTGAGTCATGGCCAAGGCTTCTCCAGGAGCGGCTAGCTCGGCTTTCCGTTTCTGCTTCCGACTGGAATTCCTGCCTCCGGTGTCCTGGGCGACTGACTTGTGCTTGCCGCTCCGGAGCGGATCCTCTTGATCGCCATTGGCATATTTGGTGGCTATCTCCATCATTCGACTCAGAGACATGTCTCCGGTTCGACCAAATTTCAGGCTTAGCTCTCTGTACTTTACGCCTTCCTTGAAGGCGCAGACTGCCTGGTGATCAGATACATTCTCTACTGTGTGATGCAATGTGATCCATCTCTGGATGTAATCTCTCAAAGTCTCATTCGACTTATGCACACAAGATTGCAGCTCTGTCAGTCCTGCTGGTCGCTTGCATGTTCCTTCGAACGTTCTGACAAACACTCGGGAGAGGTCTTCCCACGTGTAAATGCTGCTGGGTGTCAACTGATTCAGCCATGCCCTGGCTGACCCTTCCAACATAAGAGGCAGATGTTTCATGGCCACCTCGTCATTTCCGCCACCGATCTGGACAGCCACTCGGTAGTCCTCAAGCCAAGTATCGGGCTTAGACTCACTGTTGAACTTGCTGACTCCAGTCGCCAACCTGAAGTTGGGAGGAATCACTGCGGCTCGGATGGCTTTGCTGAAACACTCTGGTCCGGAGACATGCACTCGGCTGCTGGTGGGTACATCTCTGTCGTTGCCCTCTCTGTGAGCTCTGTTCCGGTCGACCAGACCTTGAACGATGATGGATCTCGCATCAAAGCCTGGTTCCCTGGGGTCGACTGGGATTCTTCGTCCGCCACTATGCTGGCGCCTATCATCCTGCTGTCGAGGCACATAGGATCCACACCTTAGAGGAGGAGTGGGCGCTCGACGTCGATTGTTGCGATCGAATCGGTGCTCATACTGCTCATGGTTCCTGTACTGATCGTGCCGGTCACCACGCCCTTCATGCCTCGGGGGCGATCTGGGGCTATGAGCCGACTGGACCGTATTCGCTGCCACGGATCTGCTGTGAATCGTGTTCCGCGACTGCGATACAGCTGAATTCTGATCTCCTGCTGCCCGGAGCAAATCTCTGATCTACATCAAGCCTCTGCCAGCCTCTGACTGGGAAGGTTGAATTGATTCTGCTATACGGGCTGTAGCTGCTATACGGAGTTCGATATACCTGGGTCGGAGGTGGAAAGAGCTGGCGTCGACTGGAGTCAGGAATCCGTTGCCGCGCGCGCTCGTCGAGTGCCCGCTGAAGGTTCTCCAGTCGAGTGTGGTCAGCCAAGTTGGCCAAGCGCGTGTCCTCCAAGGCGCGAGCCTCAGGGGTTTCTCCAACGATTGGAGTGTGAAGCGCATCCATGTTCCGGCGGCGAAGTTCTTCCCTCTGCAGCGAATTGAGGGGCTCGGGGAGGTATTCCTCATGGACATGCGACGGATCGCCTCCGCCGTTGCCTCCCTCGGCACCGGGAAAGCCAGGGGGACCGTGTGGTCCATTGACCATCAGGACCTCTGCCGCTGGATCACTGCTGTCGCACTCGGATGCAGTCTCTGCGGAGCCAGTCGACAGGTCGAACAGGCCGTAGAGAGATTCGTCAGGCTCGATTGCCGTGACTTGGGCGGTGGTCGACTGGAGAGCCACCGCATGCCTTACCCACCGCTGAAGCCTCGACCGACATGAGCGTTTGCACCGGCGGGAAGCTGGGAGGGAGGATGACAAAAAAACCGGACGATACTGGGTCGACGGTTGCCGCAGAAGGACGCCGCGGACGCATGCTCGAAAGTGCATAGCTCCGTGGACTGGGAGCGCGTCGACGTCGAGCGGATCCTCCTGCAGCCAGGCAGAGTCGTCGGCGACAAACGTGAGCGCGCTGAAACGGATCTCGCGGCCCTCAACCAAAACTCCGCCTGAAACCATGATGAAGGGAATCAGAAAAATTGCAACTTCTCCAATAAGTCGCTAAGACACCTGCCCCACGGTGGGCGCCAACTGTCGTGGTTCTAAGTCTGACAGTAATGTAGGGGGGTAGTAAGGAGAGGCAAGATCCTAGCTATGGAGTAGTTGTACACACAAGAGTTTTACGAGTTCAGGCCCTTCTCGGAGGAAGTAACAGCCCTACGTCTCGGTGCCCGGAGGCGGTCGACTGGATTATATGTGCGAGAGTTACAGGGGTGCGAACCCTTCTGCCTGTGGAGGGGGGTGGCTTATATAGAGTGCGTCAGGACCCCAGCTAGCCCACATAGCAGAAAGTTAAATGTACATAAAGGCCAGAGGTTACTGGTAACGGCTTACATAAAGTGATATCATGGCCATAAAGACTACTTAATAACAGAGCATTTGGATGCAGAGTGACTCTAGATCTCCTGGTGGTCGAGTGAGTCTTCATGGTCGAGTGTCTTCGAGTCCGTCGAGTGGAATCCTTCCAGGTCAACTGAAAGGTAGTTTCTTCTAGAGATGTCCTTGGGAAGGGTATTTTGGACAGGTCCATGACCCTACCCTAGGTACATGGCTTCATCACCCGGCGAGCACAGCTCAGAAATATATCACATGGGGGCTTCTGCTTGCAAAGCAGAGTCCTGTCCATTAATCCGGCTATCACGCCACAAAAAAGCTTGGGAGCTTCACACCCAAGGGTCCAAAGAGAGTCTTGTTGCTACGCACAACTCAAACATAGGCACCCATTGAGCGCAGCTCACAAAGTTACTTGGGGGCTCTTTGTGTAAAGTAACAAAGAGTTTGAAAGGACCCTTGTAATTGGGTATCGACCCACGGCTTGGAAGCCTGGTGTATTCACCTAAAACCCCGGGTTAACCTGCCTTCATCAAGTAAGCCACTCCTATCCAGGTAATCCTGGCATGACCCGCTGAACGTTTGACAGTTACTCTCATTGAGACCCTGAACTTGTCAAAGTTAAAACGACGATTGGTTAGTTGGAGGCCCATCTTAAAAGGGTTTGCCAAATGGTTTAACTCAGTGGCCTGGCAGCCCACGAAAATCCTCGAATTTGGGCCTGGCAGCCCTCGAAAAGCCTCGGCTACAAGTTTTATTTGCTTTTGCTTTTTGCAAAGTTTTTGATCAAGTTTTAAATTAACCCAGTGTTTACTGACCCGGATAGACTATATGTCATTACATCAACCCGGCGTTTCTTAACCCGGTGTGGCTTCCAGTTATCAAGTTGTTAGCACATAATCACTTATAATCCGGTGTTTATTGACCCGGCCTAGCTTTGGACTATAAGTCGCCAGTATATATTTGAATTGCGCCATTGGAATTATGCTCTTATAATCATTGGGTATATTATTCAAATAACCAACATGGCTGGATTTTTATTATGGTTATCAATAACCAGTATTATGATCAAGGTTTTCAAAGTCGCTTTAGCGCAATGGCTATCATATTATCAATGGATATGATTTATTCTACAATGCAAGGAATAGTCCCGAGTTGTTGCAGGCTTACAACCCGACACTTGGGGGCTACATTATTCAAATTGAGATTACATCAAATGTGCAAGTATCATGTCGCTGCAAGCATGCACCATAACACTTGGGGGCTAATGCAAAGTCATTGTTTGCTCACCTTATTGAAGACCCGACTCATCACATCGTAATGAGCCGGCCCTTGGGGGCTACCAATTGCTTCTGTCAACAATTCAAGGTACAAAGTTTTTTATCCATTACATTGTCTACTACTCAGTTGGTAAAGCACAAGGTTGTTAACCTTATGGACATGGATTCAAGCCCCATGATGGGGGTTACATCGTATGATGTTATTTTTATTGAAGTATATATCAAGTCCCAGCTCAATATTATCTTACTGAGCCGGCCCTTGGGGGCTACACCGTTGTTGTTCAAAGTTTACATGATTATATTTACAAAGTCCCTGCTCATTATTGCATAATGACCCGACCCTTGGGGGCTACACTGGTTGAAGTTTTTATGAGCATCAGGAAATTACAAGTCCCAGGTTGCTGCAAGCATGACAACCCGACACTTGGGGGCTACATATGCGGAATACTCAGTTCTGACTAGTGATTGAAGATGAATAAACTATATTTCTTCAAGCTTGTGACATTCATATTGAAGCAAATCTTAAGCTGTTACTACGTTACCTTCTTAAGATTTCAGGTCTACAAGTGATGGGTATATAAGAGGTATATTTTCAAAAGCTGATGTCAACAAACAGTTATGATCCGGTGCCATCAATATTTGTAACCGACAAGTTTTACATTCGTAAACCGGCCAAATTTTACATTCTTAAACCGACTTAAGATCAGATGAGTATTTCAAGGACCAATATTGTTTTTAAGCATTGGGAGCTGAATCAAAGGAGGTATTCTTCACAATATATTTTCTATGAGAAACCAATATCAGCAAGTTGATTATGAAGCTGGTCTATTAAACTGGATTTTCTAGAAGAAGGAAGTGACAAGGACTTAAGGATGATCAGGATCAGTTTAACATGGATAAATCCAAATTAAACTGGGGGCTAATGTCGGGGATATACCCTGCGGTATGACCCGGCCGGAGTCGTAAACCGGCCGGGATTTGGTAAACCGGCGGATGGTAAACCGACAGACAGTCAAGACAGATGGTAAAGTCAGACGGTAAACCGGTGAGTGTTAAACCGGCAAAGTTAAGACAGATGGTGGCACCGGCAGGTATTCAGACAATGTTAAACCGGCAGACAATGTTAAACCGGCAGACAATGTTAAACCGGTAGACAATGTTAAACCGGCAGACGTTAAGAAGCCCAGGAAAGGAAGTCAAAATAGTTTAAGTCTTAGTCCGAGATGGACTCTACATGTAACCCGCCCCTTTAACTTATATAAGGAGGGGCAGGGCTCCCCAAAGGGGGACAAGTAAGAAACAATCTCTAGGGCTAGACACAACTAGAGGAGAGCCGGTTTACGGCAACTCCCTCGTCATGATAATGAGATCTAGCCTCAAACAACATGTAGGGTTGTTACCGGATGATGTTTCCCAGGGCCCGAAGCTGTCTAAATTCTTGTCTTGTGTGTTGATCTGCCTTGCATCTCTCGTCCCACTCAACCCCTCTCAAGCTACCACATAGATGCGTTGGCCTCGCGACTAAGTCCTGACACTAAGGACATCTGACGTGTTAATTCCATGACAGTGATGAAACTTTCTCTCTGATTTTTTTCTCTGTGAGACGAAATATATGGAGTTGGAGTTGAGGTCAGCGGAGCCTCGGGGGGCCCACGAGACAGGGGGGCACGCCCAGGGGGGAGGGCACGCCCCCCACCCTCGTGGAAAGGGTGTGGGCTCCCTGGTCTTGATTCTTTCTCCAGTATTTTTTATATTTTCCAAAAAGTGCCTCCGAGGATTTTCAGGACATCCCAAGAACTTTTGTTTTCTACACATGAAACAACATCATGGTAATTCTGCTGACAACAGCGTTAGTCCGGGTTAGTTTCATTCAAATCATGCAAGTTAGAGTCCAAAACAAGGGCAAAAGTGTTTGGAAAAGTTGATACGTTGGAGACGTATCAACTCCCCCAAGCTTAAACCTTTGCTTGTCCTCAAGAAATTCAGTTGATAAATTGAAAGTGATAAAGAAAAACTTCTACAAACTATATTTGCTCTTGTTGTTGTAAACATGCAAATCCATCATTCAGATTTCAACAATATTATAAACTAACCATACTCACAATAACACTTAGGTCTCACAACTACTCATATCAATAGCGTAATCAGCTAGCGAGCGATAATAATAAAAATCGTATGAAAACACTTTCTCAAAACAATCATAACATGGTATAACAAAATGTATCTCACTAGCCCTTTCTGAGACCGCAAAACATAAATGCAGAGCACCTTTAAAGATCAAGGACTGACTAAACATTGTAATTCATGGTAAAAGAGATCCAGTCAAGTCATACCCAATATAAACCAATAATAATGAATGCAAATGACAGTGTGCTCTCCAGCGGGTGCTTTTTATAAGAAGGTGATGACTCAACATAAAAGTAAATAGATAGGCCCTTCGCAGAGGGAAGGAGGGATTTGTAGAGGTTCCAGAGCTTGATTTTAAAATAGAGATTGAATAACATTTTGACTGGCATACTTTCGTTGTCAAAGAAACAACTATGAGATGGCTGTATCTTCCATACTACATGCAATATAGGAATTTCCCACGCAGAATGGTAAAAGTTTATACTCCCCCAACCACCAACAAGCATCAATCCATGGCTTTCTCGAAACAATGAGTGCCTCCAACTAACAACAATCCTGGGGGAGTTTTGTTTAATTATTTTGATATGCTTTGATCTTTTTGGATCATGGGACTGGGCATCCCGGTTACCGGCCCTTTCTCGTGAATGAGGAGCGAGTCCACTCCTCTTGAGAATAACCCACCTAGCATGGAAGATATAGGCAACCCTAGTGGAAACATGAGCGGCTCGAGCATACAAAACAGAATTTCAATTGAAGGTTTAGAGTTTGGCACATATAAATTTTCTTGGAACGGTAGGTAAATACCGCATATAGGAAGGTATAGTGGACTCATATGGAACAACTTTGGGGTTTAAGGAGTTTGGATGCACAAGCAATATTCCTGCTTAGTACAGGTGAAGGCTAGCAAAAGACCGGGAAGCGACCAACTGAGAGAGCGACAACAGTCATAAACATGCATTAAAACTAATTCATACTGAGTACAAACATGAGTAGGATATAATCCACCATGAACATAAATATCGTGGAGGCTATGTTGATTTTGTTTCAATTACATGCGTGAACATGTGACAAGTCGAGTCACTTAATTCATTCAAAGGAGGATACCATACTATCATACCACATCATAATCATTCTAATAGCATGTTGGCACGCAATGTAAACCATTATAACTCAAAATTAATCAAGCATGGCACATGCAACTATAATCACTAAATGTTATTGCAAATATCTTTACCTCATAATAAGCTGAATCAGGAACAATGAACTCATCATATTTACAAAAACAAGAGAGGTCGAGTTCATACCAGCTTTTCTCATCTCAATAAGTCCATCATATATCATCATTATTGCATTTCACCCACACGACCGAACGATGTGTATAATAATAAGAGTGCACGTGCATTGGACTAAGCTGGAATCTGCAAGCATTCAACTCAAGAGAGAAGACAAAGTAATATGGGCTCTAAGTTAAATAATCAATCATGCATAAGAGAGCCACTAAACATTTTCAATATGATGTTCTCGACCCCCAAAGAAAAGAGAAGAAAATAAAACTATTTACACGGGAAAGCTCCCAACAAGTAAAAAGAAGAACGAGAAGTCTTTTTGGGTTTTCATTTTAATTTCTACTACAAGCGTGGAAATTAAACTAACTATTTTTTTGGTTTTTTTCTTAAGGTTTATCGAACACACAAGAAGAAAACTAGAAAAAGAAAATTAAACTAGCATGGATAATACAATGAAAGAGTATGAGCACCGACGACTAGTGTGTGAACATGAATGTAAGGTCGGTGAGAAATATGTACTCCCCCAAGCTTAGGCTTTTGGCCTAAGTTGGTCTAATGCCAAGGATAGCCTAGCTGATATCCGTAATTGTAACTAGGGTCGTACTGAGATGCAGCAGCAAATGCCTCCTGAACTACGGCATGTTGGCGAGATGCCTCTACTCTCCTCTCGTGTTCAGCTGCTTCCTCCCTAGTAACAACATGTCTTCCTTTTGCCTGATAATCAAAAAGGAGAGGAGCAGGAAGAGTAACATGGACGACGTTGCGTCTATTATAGATTAGTCGATAATGAAGGTATTGTTCATTCCTCCTAAGAAAATGATGATTGACCATAGCGTCATAGTCTAAATAAGCAGGAGGTATCATCACATCCCCCTCTCGTGGGGCTATACCAAGATAGTTAGCCACACGGGTTGCATAAATTCCTCCAAATAAATCCCCAGTTCTAACATTATTCTGCAACCTACATGCAACTATTCCCCCCCCAGTTCTAACACAACACTCTTGAGGACACAGAGATCAGAGACACACATATGACATGCTTCATCTTTACCATTAATGCATCTACCAATGAAGAGAGCAAAATAATGTATAGCAGGAAAATGAATGCTCCCTATGGTAGCTTGTGTTATGTCCCTGGATTCTCCCACATTAATACTAGCAAGGAAATCTCTAAATTCAGATTTGTGAGGATCATTAATATTACCCCACTGTGGGAGTTTGCAGGCAGTTGTAAAATCCTCTAAGTCCATGGTATAAGATGTATCATAAATATCAAATAGGACACTAGGAGAATTACGCGTACAGTTATATTTAAACCTCTGCATAAAGGAATCAGTCAATTGATAGTACTGGGGACACTTATCTTGTAAGAAGTCCTCCAGCTCACCATTACACACATACGCGTCAAATTCCTCCTTAAAGCCTACTTTGACCATAAAATCATCGGATGACCACTCACATGCTCGTACATCCGCATCCCTCGGTAATTCATCGTCTTGCTCATGCATAGCAATCCTGGGCCCTTTCTTTACTGAGGAACCACCTTGATACATTCTCCTAGACATAATACTTTTTCTGAAAAATTTCTGAAATTTTAGTAACTTCAAAATAAAAGTGAATAAAACTTAACAAGAATGGTAGAAACTACTCCTACAAGTGCCTAGAGCCTGTATCATGCATTAGAATTACTTGGAACCTCATTAATTTAACATGCAAGCTCAAGAACAGGGTCACCAAGGCAGCAAGGATTTGCAATGAATAAAGCACTAGAACAAAAACTAATTGGACCAATGGAGGAGTCACATACCAAGCAACAATCTCCCAAAGCAGTTTTGTGAATGGAGCTTTGAGCAAGGAGATCAAAAATCACAGCAAAACGAGCTAGAACTCGTGCTTGAGCTAGATGGGGATTTTTTTGGGTAGAAGATGGAGTGTGTGGATGCTGGCATAAGTGGAGGGGGGCTACCAGGAGCCCACGAGAAAGGGGGGCGCGCCCAGGTGGGGTGCGCGCGCCATCCACTCTCGTGGCCTGGTGCTTGCCCCTCCTGCAGTGATTTCAGTGCCTAAAATCCTCAAATATCCCATAAAAAAATCATACTAAATTTGCAGGGCCTTTGGACTTTAATTTTCGAGATATTTTTTTATTGCACGGATAATTCAGAAAACAAACGGATAATATTATTTTTTCTTTATTTATTCTAAATAACAGAAAGTAAAAAGAGAGTACAGAAGGTTGTGCCTTCTAGTTTCATCCATCTCATGATCATCAAAATAAATCCACTAACAAGGTTGATCAAGTCTTGTTAACAAACTCATTCGGAATAACACGGAATCGGAGAAATTTCAAAGTGACACTAAGTTACCTCAACGGGGATATGAAAATCCCCAACAATAAGAATATCATACTTTTTCTTGACATTAGGGAGAGGAAATTCAAAACCTCCAATACTAATTGATGGAATTTTCTCAATAGTATTTATGCTATGAACTTGAATTTGCTTCCTCGGAAAATGTACCGTATGCTCATTTCCATTAACATGAAAGGTGACATTGCCTTTGTTGCAATCAATAACAGCTCCTGCAGTGTTTAAAAAGGGTCTACCAAGAATAATAGACATACTATCGTCCTCGGGAATATCAAGAATAATGAAGTCTGTTAAGATAGTAACATTCGCAACAACAAAAGGCACATCCTCACAAATGCCGATAGGTATAGCAGTTGATTTATCAGCCATTTGCAAGGATATCTCAGTGGGTGTCAACTTACTCAATTCAAGTCTACGGTACAAGGAAAGAGGCAAAACACTAACACCGGCTCCTAAATCACATAAAGCAGTTTTAAAATAATTTCTTTTAATAGAGCAAGGTATAGTGGGTACTCCGGGATCACCAAGTTTCTTAGGTATTCCACCCTTAAAGGTATAGTTGGAAAGCATGGTGGATATCTCAGCTTCGGGTATTTTCCTCTTATTAGTGATGATATCTTTCATATATTTAGCATAAGGGTTTGTTTTAAGCATATCACTTAAGCGCATGCGTAAAAAAATAGGTCTAATCATTTCAGCAAAACGCTCGAAGTCCTCATCATCCTTTGTCTTGGATGGTTTAGGAGGAAAGGGCATGGGTTTCTGAACCCATGATTCTCTTTATCTACCATGCTTCCTAGCAACAAAATCTCTCTTATCATAACATTGGTTTCTTGATTGTGGGTTATCAAGACCAACAACAGGTTCAATTTCTATATCATTGCTATTACTAGGTTGAGCATCTACATGAACATCATCATTAGCATTATTATCAGGTTCATGTTCATCTCCGGATTGTGTTTCAGCATCAGAGACAGAAGTATTATTAGGATTCTCAGGTGTTTCTTCATTAGGTTCACTAGAAGTTTGCAAAGTCCTATTATTCTTCTTTTTCTTCTTCTTAGAAGAACTAGGAGCATCTAGATTATTATTCTGAGAATCTTGTTCAATTCTCTTAGGGCGGCCTTCAGGATACAAAGGTTCCTGAGTCATTCTACCAGTTCTAGTAGCCACTCTAACAGCAAAGTCATTTTTATTAATTAATTCATCAAGCAAATCATTTTGAGCTTTAAGTACTTGCTCAACTTGAGTAGCAACCATAGACGCATATTTGCTAATGAGTTTAAGTTCACCTTTAACTCTAGCCATATTATCACTCACGCGTCCTATCTCAAAAGCATTATTCTTTAACTCTCTACCAACATAATCATTAAAATTCGCTTGTCTATTCATGAAATCATCAAATTTATCTAGGCATGGGCTATGAAACTTAGTAGAGGGGATATCAACTTTATCATATCTATAGAGAGAATTTACCTTTACTACCTGTGTCGGGTTATCAAGAAAATGTGGTTCTTCAACAAGAGGTATATTAAGACCATGTATTTCTTCAATAGGAGGTAAATTCTTAACATCTTCAGCTTTAATACCTTTCTCTTTCATTGATTTCTTTGCCTCTTGCATATCTTCAGGACTGAGAAATAGAACACCTCTCTTCTTCGGAGTGGGTTTCGGAATAGGCTCAGGAGTTGGCTCAATTGGTTCAGGAATTGCCTCAGTAATTGGCTCAGGGAGAGTCCAATTATTTTCATTAGTCAACATATTGTTCAATAATAATTCAGCTTCGTCGACTGTTCTTTCCCTGAAAACACAACCAGCACAACTATCCAAGTAGTCCTTGGAAGCATCGGTTAGTCCATTATAAAAGATATCAGGTATTTCATTTTTCTTAAGTGGATGATCAGGCAAAGCATTAAGTAATCGGAGAAGCCTCCCCCAAGCTTGTGGGAGACTCTCTTCTTTGATTTGCACAAAATTATATATTTCCCGCAAGGCATCTTGTTTCTTATGAGCAGGGAAATATTTAGCAAAGAAGTAATAAATCATATCCTGGGGACTACGCACACAACCAGGAGCAAGAGAGTTATACCAAGCCTTAGCATCACCCTTTAATGAGAACGGGAATCTCTTAAGGATATAAAAGTAGCGGATCTATCATCATGAGTAAATAGGGTAGCAATATCATTCAACTTGGTAAGATGTGCCACAACAGTTTCAGATTCAAGGCCATAAAAAGGATCAGATTCTACCAAAGTAATAATTTAATGATCAACAGAAAATTCATAATCCTTATCAGTAACACAGATAGGTGAAGTAGCAAAAGCAAGGTCAGGTCTCATTCTAGCATTAAGAGACTGTTGTTTCCATTTAGCTAATAGTTTCTTAAGATCATATCTAGCAGCTTCTTTATTCATAACATAACCCTCAGGAACAACAGGCAATTCATAATCATTCGGAGATCTTTCATCATCACTATCATCAATAATAGCATCTTCAATAATTTCATTCTCTCTAGCCCTAGCAAGTTGTTCATCAAGAAATTCACCTAATGGCAAAGTAGTATCACACACAGAAGTAGTTTCATCATAAGTATCATGCAAAGCAGAAGTGGCATCATCGATAACATCCAACATATCAGAATTCATAGTAGTAGCAAGTTTAGGTGTCGCAAGCTTATTAATAACAGAAGGAGAATCTAGTGCAAAGCTAGATGGCAGTTCCTTACCTCCCCTCGTAGTTGAGGGATAGATCTTGGTTTTAGAGTCTTTCAAATTCTTGATAGTGATCAACAGATATAAATCCCAAGTGACTCAGAGAATAGAGCTATGCTCCCCGGCAACGGCACCAGAAATTAGTCTTGATGACCCACAAGTGTAGGGGATCGCAACAGCTTTCGAGGGTAAAGTATTCAACCCAAATTTATTGATTCGACACAAGGGGAGCCAAAGATTATTCTTGAGTATTAGTAGTCGAGTTGTCAATTCAACCACACCTGGATAACTTAGTATCTGCAGCAAGGTATTTAGTAGCAAAGTAGTATGATAGTAATGGTAACAGTAATAAAAGGTAAAGATAGTAATAGCAATATTTTTGGGTTTTTGTAGTGATTGTAACAGTAGCAACGGAAAAGTAAATAAGCGAAGCACAATATATGAAAAACTCATAGGCAATGGATCAGTGATGGATAATTATGTCGGATGCGATTCCTCATGTAATAGCTATAACATAGGGTGACTGGGAACTAGCTCCAATTCATCAATGTAATGTAAGCATGTATTCCGAATATAGTCATACGTGCTTATGGAAAAGAACTTGCATGAAATCTTTTGTCCTACCCTCCCGTGGCAGCGGGGTCATAGTGGAAACTAAGGGAGATTAAGGCCTCCTTTTAATAGAGAACTGGACCAAAGCATTAACACATGGTGAATACATAAACTCCTCAAATTATGGTCATCACCGAGAAGTATCCCGATTATTGTCACTTCAGGGTTGTCGGATCATAACACATAATAGGTGACTATAGACTTGCAAGATAGGATCAACAACACACATATATTCATGAAAACATAATAGGTTAACATCTGAAATCATGGCACTCAGGCCCTAGTGACAAGCATTAAGCATAGCAAAGTCATAGCAACATCAATCTCAGAACATAGTGGATACCAGGGATCAAACCCTAACAAAACTAACTTGATTACATGATAAACCTCATCCAACCCATCACTGTCCAGCAAGCCTACGATGGAATTACTCACGCCCGATGGTGAGCATGATGAAATTGGTGATGGAGGATGGTTGATGATGACGATGGCAACGAATCCCCCTCTCCGGAGCCCTGAACGGACTCCAGACCAGCCCTCCCGAGAGAGATTAGGGCTTGGAGGCGGCTTCGTATCGTAAAACGCGATGAAACTTTCTCTCTGATTTTTTTCTCCGCGAGACGGAATATATGGAGTTGGAGTTGAGGTCGGCGGAGCCGCAGGGGGCCCACGAGACAGGGGGGCGCGCCTAGGGGGGGAGGGCGCGCCCCCACCCTTGTGGACAGGGTGTGGACCCCCTGGTCTTGATTCTTTCTCCGGTATTTTTATATTTTCCAAAAAGTGCCTCCGAGGATTTTCAGGGCATTCCGAGAACTTCTGTTTTCTACACATGAAACAACATCATGGTAATTCTGCTGAAAACAGCGTCAGTCCGGGTTAGTTTCATTCAAATCATGCAAGTTAGAGTCCAAAACAAGGGCAAAAGTGTTTGGAAAAGTAGATAAGTTGGAGACGTATCAGCCGGCCCCACCCCCTGCTGACATGGATAAGTGGACACGGCTTTTGCCGTGTATGCTTTTATCCACCGAAAGCGTATTTCCTCGATTGCACTTTCTATTTTTCTGTCCAGGCCCTGTTTGAAAATATTTTCATTACAGATGGGTCCCTAGCACTCAAACGTTCATATCTTTTTACCCGTAGCTCCAAATTAGGTGATTCCAAAGCCCACTTCTTTGTTTCATCGAGCCCGTTCTGATGGAATCATTTTCACCATGTTTTGACATTTTGAAAGTGACCATTATGCCCTTTCCCTTATTCAGCCCCCTCCAAGAGAGTACGATTTCCGGCCATTCTTTCTGCGAGCTTCTCGCACTTTCTCCCGGTGATTTCTTCCACCCCAGGCAAGCCACACCCTCCGTTTGCATCATTGTAATGTAGTGACATGGTTTAATCTATTTGAACTTGTTTAAAATATTGCTTTAGCTACATGACTTTGAGAATGGCATTTTCTCGGAGTATTATTTTGATCTTGCTGTTGCCATGCTATTGTTTGGATTACTAGGAGTTCTGGTTGAAGTTGATGAGTATCATGTTGCTATTGGAGTATTAGTGGTTGGTATTATGATTACTTTCATGTTGATATCTGTTGGAGTAATACTTTGGATGTCATGCTACCTTTGGATTATTAGTGGTTAGTGTGACTATTTTCATGATGCTAGTTGATGTTCTGTTACTGTTGCTTGGAGTATTACTTTCGGAGGTGATGTTCACATGTGGATCTTAGCTGAATAGCTTTCTTCTTGTTATTGGAGTAGTAGGATTATCGTTTTCAGATTCATCATGACATAAATGTTATGCTACCCTCGGAGTATTTTAATATGATGCTGCACTACAAAAAAAAGACACATCCATGACATATTGGGCCGAACGAATTTTTTTCCTGTCATACATATGACACTTCTATGACGATAATTGTGACAAAACCCGGTATCATCATAGATGTGGTGGGCTCCTACTTCTATGCCAAAAAATCATGAAAAAAAATGGGTTTTTGGTCCTGGGCGGGCCGGAGACGCAGCTGCATGACATTCTTTGGGCCGTCCATGACGGAAAAAACCATGGTAGAAGCGAGGGCAAGGAAAATTTCGGCAAGTTCCCGGTTGCGGTGGGCGGTGGGGGGCTGAGCGATGCGCGTTTCTCTCATACATGTACGCGCGTGTGTGCGAATTGTTGGCTCTAACTGAACCAAAGCGAGGCGTTGGGCTCTAACTGAACCCGAGCGATTGCACTACAGGCTACGCGTTACTGAACCCGAGCGATCGATCGATGGCAGTTAACTGAACCTGATCGAGCGATTCCTTCGCTACTGCTGCTAACTG